>NW_027476295.1:0-337405 GCF_051020955.1 Megalopta genalis
TTGTGATATACATGATTTAGCTTCAGCTGCATGCGAAACAAACGAGTTAGCTTCAAATCCAAGCGAAATACATGATTTAGCTTCAAATCAATGCGAAGTAGAAGATTTACCTTCAAATCCATGCGAAACAAATGGCTTAGCTTCAAATACTTGTGATATACATGATATAGCTTCAACTGCATGCGAAACAAACGTGTTTGCTTCAAATCCAAGCGAAACACATGATTTAGCTTCAAATCACTGCGAAGCATCAAATCCATGCAACACAAATTATTTAGCTTCTTATACTTGCGATATAAGTGATAAAGCTTCAAAAGCAGGCGAAACAAACGAGTGAGCTGTAAATCCAAGCGTAACACATGAGTTAACTTCAACTCAATGGGAAGTAGAAGATTTACCTTCAAATCCATGCGAAACAAATGGCTTAGCATCAAATACCTTTGATATACATGATTTAGCTTCAACTGCATGCGAAACAAACGAGTTAGCTTCAAATCCAAGCGAAACACATGATTTAGCTTCAAATCAATGCGAAATAGAAGGCTTAGTATCAAATCCATGAAACACAAATTATTTAGCTTCTTATACTTGCGATATAAGTGATAAAGCATCAAAAGCAGGCGAAACAAACGAGTGAGCTGTAAATCCAAGCGTAACACATGAGTTAACTTCAAATCAATGGGAATTAGCAGATTTACCTTCAAATCCACGCGAAACAAATGGTTTAGCTTCAAATACTTGTGATATACATGATTTAGCTTCAGCTGCATGCGAAACAAACGAGTTAGCTTCAAATCCAAGCGAAACACATGTTTTAGCTTCAAATCAATGCGAAATAGAAGGCTTAGTATCAAATCCATGAAACACAAATTATTTAGCTTCTTATAATTGCGATATAAGTGATAAAGCTTCAAATGCAGGCGAAACAAACGAGTGAGCTTTAAATCCAAGCGTAACACATGATTTAACTTCAAATCAATGCGAAGTAGAAGATTTACCTTCGAATCCATGCGAAACAAATAGCTTAACTTCAAATACCTTTGATATACATGATTTAGCTTCAACTGCATGCGAAACAAACGAGTTAGCTTCAAATTCAAGCGAAACACATGATTTAGCTTCAAATCAATGCGAAATAGAAGGCTTAGCATCAAATCCATGCGACACAAATTATTTAGCTTCGTATACTTGCGATATAAGTGATATAGCTTCAAATGCAGGCGAAACAAACGAGTGATCTTCAAATCCAAGCGTAACACATGATTTAACTTCAAATCAATGGGAAGTAGCAGATTTACCATCAAATCCATGCGAAACAAATGGTTTAGCTTCAAATACTTGTGATATACATGATTTAGCTTCAGCTGCATGGGAAACAAACGAGTTAGCTTCAAATCCATGCGAAACACATGATTTACCTTCAAATCAATGCGAAGTAGAAGGATTAGCATCAAATCCATGCAACACAAATTATTTAGCTTCTTATAATTGCGATATAAGTGATAAAGCTTCAAATGCAGGCGAAACAAACGAGTGAGCTTTAAATCCAAGCGTAACACATGATTTAACTTCAAATCAATGCGAAGTAGAAGATTTACCTCCGAATCCATGCGAAACAAATGGCTTAACTTCAAATACCTTTGATATACATGATTTAGCTTCAACTGCATGCGAAACAAACGAGTTAGCTTCAAATCCAAGCGAAACACATGATTTAGCTTCAAATCAATGCGAAATAGAAGGCTTAGCATCAAATCCATGCGACACAAATTATTTAGCTTCGTTTACTTGCGATATAAGTGATATAGCTTCAAATGCAGGCGAAACAAACGAGTGATCTTCAAATCCAAGCGTAACACATGATTTATCTTCAAATCAAAGGGAAGTAGAAGATTTACCTTCAAACCATGCGAAACAAATGGCTTAGCTTCAAATACCTTTGATATACATGATTTAGCTTCAACTGCATGCGAAACAAACGAGTTAGCTTCAAATCCAAGCGAAACACATGATTCAGCTTCAAATCAATGCGAAACAAATGGTTTAGCTTCAAATACTTGTGATATACATGATTTAGCATCAACTGCATGCGAAACAAACGAGTTAGCTTCAAATCCAAGCGAAACACATGATTTAGCTTCAAATCAATGCGAAATAGAAGGCTTAGCATCAAATCCATGCGACACAAATTATTTAGCTTCGTATACTTGCGATATAAGTGATATAGCTTCAAATGCAGGCGAAACAAACGAGTGATCTGCAAATCCAAGCGTAACACATGATTTAACTTCAAATCAATGTGAAGTAGCAGATTTACCATCAAATCCATGCGAAACAAATGGTTTAGCTTCAAATACTTGTGATATACATGATTTAGCTTCAGCTGCATGGGAAACAAACGAGTTAGCTTCAAATCCAAGCGAAACACATGATTTAGCTTTAAATCAATGCGAAGTAGAAGGATTAGCTTCAAATCCATGCAACACAAATTATTTAGCTTCTTATAATTGCGATATAAGTGATAAAGCTTCAAATGCAGGCGAAACAAACGAGTGAGCTTTAAATCCAAGCGTAACACATGATTTAACTACAAATCAATGCGAAGTAGAAGATTTACCTTCGAATCCATGCGAACAAATGGCTTAACTTCAAATACTTTTGATGTACATGATTAAGCTTCAACTGCATGCGAAACAAACGAGTTAGCTTCAAATCCAAGCGAAACACATGATTTAGCTTCAAATCAATGCGAAATAGAAGGCTTAGCATCAAATCCATGAGACACAAATTATTTAGCTTCGTATACTTGCGATATAAGTGATATAGCTTCAAATGCAGGCGAAACAAACGAGTGATCTTCAAATCCAAGCGTAACACATGATTTATCTTCAAATCAAAGGGAAGTAGAAGATTTACCTTCAAACCATGCGAAACAAATGGCTTAGCTTCAAATACCTTTGATATACATGATTTAGCTTCAACTGCATGCGAAACAAACGAGTTAGCTTCAAATCCAAGCGAAACACATGATTTGGCTTCAAATCAATGCGAAACAAATGGTTTAGCTTCAAATACTTGTGATATACACGATTTAGCTTCAACTGCATGCGAAACAAACGAGTTATCTTCAAATCCAAGCGAAACACACGATTGAGCTTCAAATCAATGCGAAATAGAAGGCTTAGCATCAAATCCATGCGACACAAATTATTTAGCTTCGTATACTTGCGATATAAGTGATATAGCTTCAAATGCAGGTGACACAAACGAGTGATCTTCAAATCCAAGCGTAACACATGATTTAACTTCAAATCAATGGGAAGTAGAAGATTTACCTTCAAATCCATGCGAAACAAATGGTTTAGCTTCAAATACTTGTGATATACATGATTTAGCTTCAACTGCATGCGAAACAAACGAGTTAGCTTCAAATCCAAGCGAAACACATGATTTAGCTTCAAATCAATGCGAAATAGAAGGCTTAGCATCAAATCCATGCAACACAAATTATTTAGCTTGGTATACTTGCGATATAAGTGATATAGCTTCAAATGCAGACGAAACAAACGAGTGATCTTCAAATCCAAGCGTAACACGTGATTTAACTTCAAATCCATGCGAAACAAATGGTTCAGCCTCAAATACTTGTGATACACATGAATTTGTTCAGCTGCATGCGAAACAAACGAGTTAGCTACAAATCCAAGCGAAACACATGATTTAGCTTCAAATCAATGCGAAGTAGAAGTCTTAGCATCAAATCCATGCAACAAAAATTATTTAGCTTCTTATACTTGCGATATAAGTGATAAAGCTTCAAATGCAGGCGAAACAAACGAGTTAGCTTCAAATCCAAGCGTAACACATGATTTAACTTCAAATCAATGCGAAGTAGAAGATTTACCTACAAATCCATGCGAAACAAATGGTTTAGCTTCAAATACTTGTGATATACATGGTTTAGCTTCAACTGCATGCGAATCAAACGAGTTAGCTTCAAATCCAAGCGAAACACATGATTTAGCTTCAAATCAATGCGAAGTAGAAGGCTTAGCATCAAATCCATGCAACACAAATTATTTAGCTTCTTATACTTGCGATATAAGTGATAAAGCTTCAAATGCTGGCGAAACACACGAGTGATCTTCAAATACAAGCGTAACACATGATTTAACTTCAAATCAACGGGAAGTAGAAGATTTAACTTCAAATCCAAGCGAAGCAAATGGTTTAGCTTCAAATACTTGTGATATACATGGTTTAGCTTCAACTGCATGCGAATCAAACGAGTTAGCTTCAAATCCAAGCGAAACACATGATTTAGCTTCAAATCAATGCGAAGTAGAAGGCTTAGCATCAAATCCATGCAACACAAATTATTTAGCTTCTTATACTTGCGATATAAGTGATAAAGCTTCAAATGCTGGCGAAACACACGAGTGATCTTCAAATACAAGCGTAACACATGATTTAACTTCAAATCAACGGGAAGTAGAAGATTTAACTTCAAATCCAAGCGAAGCAAATGGTTTAGCTTCAAATACTTGTGATATACATGATTTAGCTTCAGCTGCATGCGAAACAAACGAGTTAGCTTCAATTCCAAGCGATACACATGATTTAGCTTCAAATCAATGCGAAGTAGAAGGCTTAGCTTCAAATCCATGCGACACAAATTATTTAGCTTCGTATACTTGCGATCTGATTGATATAGCTTCAAATGCAGTCGAAACAAACGAGTGATCTTCAAATCCAAGCGTAACACGTGATTTAACTTCAAATCAATGCGAAGTAGAAGATTTACCTTCAAATCCATGCGAAACAAATGGTTTAGCTTCAAATACTTGTGATATACATGATTTAGCTTCAGCTGCATGCGAAACAAACGAGTTAGCTTAAAATCCAAGCGTAACACATGATTTAAATTCAAATCAATACGAAGTAGAAGATTTACCTTCAAATCAATGCGAAACAAATGGTTCAGCTTCAAATACTTGTGATATACATGATTTAGCTTCAGCTGCATGCGAAACAAACGAGTGAGCATAAAACCAAGCGTAACACATGATTTAAATTCAAATCAATACGAAGTAGAAGATTTACCTTCAAATCAATGCGGAACAAATGGTTCAGCTTCAAATACTTGTGATATACATGATTTAACTTCAGCTGCATGCGAAACAAACGAGTGAGCTTAAAATCCAAGCGTAACACATGATTTAACTTCAAATCAATGGGAAGTAGAAGATTTACCTTCAAATCCATGCGAAACAAATGGTTTAGCTTCAAATACATGTGATATACATGATTTAGCTTCAGCTGCATGCGAAAAAAACGAGTTAGCTTCAAATCCAAGAAAAACACATGATTTAGATTCAAATCAATTCGAAATAGAAGGCTTAGCATCAAATCCATGCGACACAAATTATTTAGCTTCGTATACTTGCAATATAAGTGATATAGCTTCAAATGCAGGTGAAACAAACGAGTGATCTTCAAATCCGAGCGTAACACTTGATTTAACTTCAAATCAATGGGAAGTAGAAGATTTACCTTCAAATCCATGCGAAACAAATGGTTTAGCTTCAAATACTTTTGATATACATGATTTAGCTTCAGCTTCATGCGAAACAAACGAGTTAGCTTCAAATCCAAGCGAAACACATGATTTAGCTTCAAATCAATGCGAAGTAGAAGGCTTAGCATCAAATCCATGCAACACAAATTATATAGCTTCTTATACTTGCGATATAAGTGATAAAGCTTCAAATGCAGGCGAAACAAACGAGTGAGCTTTAAATCGAAGCATAACACATGATTTAGCTTCAAATCAATGCGAAGTAGAAGATTTACCTTCAAATCCATTCGAAACAAATGGTTTAGCTTCAGATACTTGTGATAAACATGATTGAGCTTCAACTGCATGCGAAACAAACGTGTTAGCTTCCAATCCAAGCGAAACACATGATTTAGCTTCAAATCAATGCGAAGTAGAAGTCTTAGCATCAAATCCATGCGACACAAATTATTTAGCTTCGTATACTTGCAATATAAGTGATATAGCTTCAAATGCAGGTGAAACAAACGAGTGATCTTCAAATCGGAGCGTAACACTTGATTTAACTTCAAATCAATGGGAAGTAGAAGATTTACCTTCAAATCCATGCGAAACAAATGGTTTAGCTTCAAATACTTTTGATATACATGATTTAGCTTCAGCTTCATGCGAAACAAACGAGTTAGCTTCAAATCCAAGCGAAACACATGATTTAGCTTCAAATCAATGCGAAGTAGAAGGCTTAGCATCAAATCCATGCAACACAAATTATTTAGCTTCTTATACTTGCGATATAAGTGATAAAGCTTCAAATGCAGGCGAAACAAACGAGTGAGTGATCTTCAAATCCAAGCGTAACACTTGATTTAACTTCAAATCAATGGGAAGTAGAAGATTTACCTTCAAATCCATGCGAAACAAATGGTTTAGCTTCAAATAATTGTGATATACATGATTTAGCTTCAGCTGCATGCGAAACAAACGAGTTACCTTCAAATCCAAGCGAAACTTCAAACACATGATTTAACTTCAAATAAATGCGAAATAGAAGGCTTAGCATCAAATCCATGCGACACAAATTATTTAGCTTCGTATACTTGCAATATAAGTGATATAGCTTCAAATGCAGGTGAAACAAACCAGTGATCTTCAAATCCAAACGTAACACTTGATTTAACTTCAAATCAATGGGAAGTAGAATATTTACCTTTAAATCCATGCGAAACAAATGGGTTAGCTTCAAATACTTGTGATATACATGATTTAGTTTCAGCTGCATGCGAAACAAACGAGTTAGCTTCAAATCCAAGCGAAACACATGATTTAGCTTCAAATCAATGCGAAGTAGAAGGCTTAGCATCAAATCCATGCAACACAAATTATTTAGCTTCTCATACTTGCGATATAAGTGATAAAGCATCAAATGCAGGCGAAACAAACGAGTAAGCTTTAAATCCAAGCGTAACACATGATTTAACTTCAAATCAAAGCGAACTAGAAGATTTACCTTCAAATCAATGCGAAACAAATGGTTTAGCTTCAAATACTTGTGATATACATGATTTAGCTTCAACAGCATGCGAAACAAACGAGTTAACTTCAAATCCAAGCGAAACACATGATTTAGCTTCAAATCAATGCGAAGTAGAAGGCTTAGCATCAAATCCATGCAACACAAATTATTTAGCTTCTTATACTTGCGATATAAGTGATAAAGCATCAAATGCAGGCGAAACAAACGAGTGAGCTTTAAATCCAAGCGTAAAACATGATTTAACTTCAAATCAATGCGAAGTAGAAGCTTTAACTTCAAATCCATGCGAAACAAATGGTTCAGCTTCAAATACTTGTGATACACATGAATTTGCTTCAGCTGCATGCGAAACAAACGATTTAGCTTCACACCCAAGGGAAACACATGATTTAACTTCAAATCAATGCGAAGTAGAAGGCTTACCATCAAATCCATGCAACACAAATTATTTAGCTTCTTATACTTGCGATATAAGTGATATAGCTTCAACTGCATGCGAAACAAACGAGTTAGCTTCAAATCCAAGCGAAACACATGATTTAGATTCAAATCAATGCGAAGTAGAAGGCTTAGCATCAAATCCATGCAACACAAATTATTTAGCTTCTTATACTTGCGATATAAGTGATAAAGCATCAAATGCAGGCGAAACAAACGAGTGAGCTTTAAATCCAAGCGTAAAACATGATTTAACTTCAAATCAAAGCGAAGTAGAAGATTTACCTTCAAATCTATGCGAAACAAATAGTTTAGATTCAAATACTTGTGATATACATGATTTAGCTTCAACTGCATGCGAAACAAACGAGTTAGCTTCAAATCCAAGCGAAACACATGATTTAGCTTCAAATCAATGCGAAGTAGAAGGCTTAGCATCAAATCCATGCAACACAAATCATTTAGCTTCTTATACTTGCGATATAAGTGATAAAGCTTCAAATGCAGGTGAAACAAACGAGTGAGCTTTAAATCCAAGCGTAACACATGATTTAACTTCAAATCAATGCGAAGTAGAAGCTTTAACTTCAAATCCATGCGAAACAAATGGTTCAGCTTCAAATACTTGTGATACACATGAATTTGCTTCAGCTGCATGCGAAACAAACGATTTAGCTTCACACCCAAGGGAAACACATGATTTAACTTCAAATCAATGCGAAGTAGAAGGCTTACCATCAAATCCATGCAACACAAATTATTTAGCTTCTTATACTTGCGATATAAGTGATATAGCTTCAACTGCATGCGAAACAAACGAGTTAGCTTCAAATCCAAGCGAAACACATGATTTAACTTCAAATCAATGCGAAGTAGAAGATTTAGGTTCAAATCCATGCGAAACAAATGGTTTAGCTTCAAATACTTGTGATGTACATGATTTAGCTTCAACAGCATGCGAAACAAACGAGTTAACTTCAAATCCAAGCGAAACACATGATTTAGCTTCAAATCAATGCGAAGTAGAAGGCTTAGCTTCAAATCCATGCGACACAAATTATTTAGCTTCGTATACTTGCGATATAAGTGATATAGCTTCAAATGCAGTCGAAACAAACGAGTGATCTTCAAATCCAAGCGTAACACGTGATTTAACTTCAAATCAATGCGAAGTAGAAGATTTACCTTCAAATCCATGCGAAACAAATGGTTTAGCTTCAAATACTTGTGATATACATGATTTAGCTTCAGCTGCATGCGAAACAAACGAGTTAGCTTAAAATCCAAGCGTAACACATGATTTAAATTCAAATCAATACGAAGTAGAAGATTTACCTTCAAATCAATGCGAAACAAATGGTTCAGCTTCAAATACTTGTGATATACATGATTTAGCTTCAGCTGCATGCGAAACAAACGAGTTAGCTTCAATTCCAAGCGATACACATGATTTAGCTTCAAATCAATGCGAAGTAGAAGGCTTAGCTTCAAATCCATGCGACACAAATTATTTAGCTTCGTATACTTGCGATATAAGTGATATAGCTTCAAATGCAGGCGAAACAAACGAGTGATCTTCAAATCCAAGCGTAACACGTGATTTAACTTCAAATCAATGCGAAGTAGAAGATTTACCTTCAAATCCATGCGAAACAAATGGTTTAGCTTCAAATACTTGTGATATACATGATTTAGCTTCAGCTGCATGCGAAACAAACGAGTTAGCTTAAAATCCAAGCGTAACACATGATTTAAATTCAAATCAATACGAAGTAGAAGATTTACCTTCAAATCAATGCGGAACAAATGGTTCTGCTTCAAATACTTGTGATATACATGATTTAGCTTCAGCTGCATGCGAAACAAACGAGTGAGCTTAAAATCCAAGCGTAACACATGATTTAACTTCAAATCAATGGGAAGTAGAAGATTTACCTTCAAATCCATGCGAAACAAATGGTTTAGCTTCAAATACATGTGATATACATGATTTAGCTTCAGCTGCATGCGAAAAAAACGAGTTAGCTTCAAATCCAAGAAAAACACATGATTTAGATTAAAATCAATTCGAAATAGAAGGCTTAGCATCAAATCCATGCGACACAAATTATTTAGCTTCGTATACTTGCAATATAAGTGATATAGCTTCAAATGCAGGTGAAACAAACGAGTGATCTTCAAATCCGAGCGTAACACTTGATTTAACTTCAAATCAATGGGAAGTAGAAGATTTACCTTCAAATCCATGCGAAACAAATGGTTTAGCTTCAAATACTTTTGATATACATGATTTAGCTTCAGCTTCATGCGAAACAAACGAGTTAGCTTCAAATCCAAGCGAAACACATGATTTAGCTTCAAATCAATGCGAAGTAGAAGGCTTAGCATCAAATCCATGCAACACAAATTATATAGCTTCTTATACTTGCGATATAAGTGATAAAGCTTCAAATGCAGGCGAAACAAACGAGTGAGCTTTAAATCGAAGCATAACACATGATTTAGCTTCAAATCAATGCGAAGTAGAAGATTTACCTTCAAATCCATTCGAAACAAATGGTTTAGCTTCAGATACTTGTGATAAACATGATTGAGCTTCAACTGCATGCGAAACAAACGAGTTAGCTTCAAATCCAAGCGATACACATGATTTAGCTTCAAATCAATGCGAAGTAGAAGGCTTAGCATCAAATCCATGCAACACAAATTATTTAGCTTCATATATTTGCGATATAAGTGATATAGCTTCAAATGCAGGTGAAACAAACGAGTGATCTTCAAATCCAAGCGTAACACTTGATTTAACTTCAAATCAATGGGAAGTAGAAGATTTACCTTCAAATCCATGCGAAACAAATGGTTTAGCTTCAAATAATTGTGGTATACATGATTTAGCTTCAGCTGCATGCGAAACAAACGAGTTACCTTCAAATCCAAGCGAAACTTCAAACACATGATTTAGCTTCAAATAAATGCGAAATAGAAGGCTTAGCATCAAATCCATGCGACACAAATTATTTATCTTCGTATACTTGCAATATAAGTGATATAGCTTCAAATGCAGGTGAAACAAACCAGTGATCTTCAAATCCAAACGTAACACTTGATTTAACTTCAAATCAATGGGAAGTAGAAGATTTACCTTTAAATCCATGCGAAACAAATGGTTTAGCTTCAAATACTTGTGATATACATGATTTAGTTTCAGCTGCATGCGAAACAAACGAGTTAGCTTCAAATCCAAGCGAAACACATGATTTAGCTTCAAATCAATGCGAAGTAGAAGGCTTAGCATCAAATCCATGCAACACAAATTATTTAGCTTCGTTTACTTGCGATATAAGTGATATAGCTTCAAATGCAGGCGAAACAAACGAGTGATCTTCAAATCCAAGCGTAACACATGATTTATCTTCAAATCAAAGGGAAGTAGAAGATTTACCTTCAAACCATGCGAAACAAATGGCTTAGCTTCAAATACCTTTGATATACATGATTTAGCTTCAACTGCATGCGAAACAAACGAGATAGCTTCAAATCCAAGCGAAACACATGATTCAGCTTCAAATCAATGCGAAACAAATGGTTTAGCTTCAAATACTTGTGATATACATGATTTAGCATCAACTGCATGCGAAACAAACGAGTTAGCTTCAAATCCAAGCGAAACACATGATTTAGCTTCAAATCAATGCGAAATAGAAGGCTTAGCATCAAATCCATGCGACACAAATTATTTAGCTTCGTATACTTGCGATATAAGTGATATAGCTTCAAATGCAGGCGAAACAAACGAGTGATCTGCAAATCCAAGCGTAACACATGATTTAACTTCAAATCAATGTGAAGTAGCAGATTTACCATCAAATCCATGCGAAACAAATGGTTTAGCTTCAAATACTTGTGATATACATGATTTAGCTTCAGCTGCATGGGAAACAAACGAGTTAGCTTCAAATCCAAGCGAAACACATGATTTAGCTTTAAATCAATGCGAAGTAGAAGATTTACCTTCAAATCCATGCGAAACAAATTGCTTAGCTTCAAATACTTTTGATATACATGATTTAGCTTCAGCTGCATGCGAAACAATCGGGTTAGCTTCAAATCCAAGCGAAACACATGATTTAGCTTCAAATCAATTGCGAAATAGAAGGCTTAGCATCAAATCCATGCAACACAAATTATTTAGCTTCTTACACTTGCGATATAAGTGATAAAGCTTCAAATGCAGGTGAAACAAACGAGTGATCTTCAAATCCAAGCGAAATAGAAGGCTTAGCATCAAATCCATGCGACTCAAATTATTTAGCTTCAAATACTTGTGATATACATGATTTAGCTTCAGCTGCATGCGAAACAAACGAGTTAGCTTCAAATCCAAGCGAAATACATGATTTAGCTTCAAATCAATGCGAAGTAGAAGATTTACCTTCAAATCCATGCGAAACAAATGGCTTAGCTTCAAATACTTGTGATATACATGATATAGCTTCAACTGCATGCGAAACAAACGTGTTTGCTTCAAATCCAAGCGAAACACATGATTTAGCTTCAAATCACTGCGAAGCATCAAATCCATGCAACACAAATTATTTAGCTTCTTATACTTGCGATATAAGTGATAAAGCTTCAAAAGCAGGCGAAACAAACGAGTGAGCTGTAAATCCAAGCGTAACACATGAGTTAACTTCAACTCAATGGGAAGTAGAAGATTTACCTTCAAATCCATGCGAAACAAATGGCTTAGCATCAAATACCTTTGATATACATGATTTAGCTTCAACTGCATGCGAAACAAACGAGTTAGCTTCAAATCCAAGCGAAACACATGATTTAGCTTCAAATCAATGCGAAATAGAAGGCTTAGTATCAAATCCATGAAACACAAATTATTTAGCTTCTTATACTTGCGATATAAGTGATAAAGCATCAAAAGCAGGCGAAACAAACGAGTGAGCTGTAAATCCAAGCGTAACACATGAGTTAACTTCAAATCAATGGGAATTAGCAGATTTACCTTCAAATCCACGCGAAACAAATGGTTTAGCTTCAAATACTTGTGATATACATGATTTAGCTTCAGCTGCATGCGAAACAAACGAGTTAGCTTCAAATCCAAGCGAAACACATGTTTTAGCTTCAAATCAATGCGAAATAGAAGGCTTAGTATCAAATCCATGCAACACAAATTATTTAGCTTCGTTTACTTGCGATATAAGTGATATAGCTTCAAATGCAGGCGAAACAAACGAGTGATCTTCAAATCCAAGCGTAACACATGATTTATCTTCAAATCAAAGGGAAGTAGAAGATTTACCTTCAAACCATGCGAAACAAATGGCTTAGCTTCAAATACCTTTGATATACATGATTTAGCTTCAACTGCATGCGAAACAAACGAGATAGCTTCAAATCCAAGCGAAACACATGATTCAGCTTCAAATCAATGCGAAACAAATGGTTTAGCTTCAAATACTTGTGATATACATGATTTAGCATCAACTGCATGCGAAACAAACGAGTTAGCTTCAAATCCAAGCGAAACACATGATTTAGCTTCAAATCAATGCGAAATAGAAGGCTTAGCATCAAATCCATGCGACTCAAATTATTTAGCTTCAAATACTTGTGATATACATGATTTAGCTTCAGCTGCATGCGAAACAAACGAGTTAGCTTCAAATCCAAGCGAAATACATGATTTAGCTTCAAATCAATGCGAAGTAGAAGATTTACCTTCAAATCCATGCGAAACAAATGGTTTAGCTTCAAATAATTGTGGTATACATGATTTAGCTTCAGCTGCATGCGAAACAAACGAGTTACCTTCAAATCCAAGCGAAACTTCAAACACATGATTTAGCTTCAAATAAATGCGAAATAGAAGGCTTAGCATCAAATCCATGCGACACAAATTATTTATCTTCGTATACTTGCAATATAAGTGATATAGCTTCAAATGCAGGTGAAACAAACCAGTGATCTTCAAATCCAAACGTAACACTTGATTTAACTTCAAATCAATGGGAAGTAGAAGATTTACCTTTAAATCCATGCGAAACAAATGGTTTAGCTTCAAATACTTGTGATATACATGATTTAGTTTCAGCTGCATGCGAAACAAACGAGTTAGCTTCAAATCCAAGCGAAACACATGATTTAGCTTCAAATCAATGCGAAGTAGAAGGCTTAGCATCAAATCCATGCAACACAAATTATTTAGCTTCGTTTACTTGCGATATAAGTGATATAGCTTCAAATGCAGGCGAAACAAACGAGTGATCTTCAAATCCAAGCGTAACACATGATTTATCTTCAAATCAAAGGGAAGTAGAAGATTTACCTTCAAACCATGCGAAACAAATGGCTTAGCTTCAAATACCTTTGATATACATGATTTAGCTTCAACTGCATGCGAAACAAACGAGATAGCTTCAAATCCAAGCGAAACACATGATTCAGCTTCAAATCAATGCGAAACAAATGGTTTAGCTTCAAATACTTGTGATATACATGATTTAGCATCAACTGCATGCGAAACAAACGAGTTAGCTTCAAATCCAAGCGAAACACATGATTTAGCTTCAAATCAATGCGAAATAGAAGGCTTAGCATCAAATCCATGCGACACAAATTATTTAGCTTCGTATACTTGCGATATAAGTGATATAGCTTCAAATGCAGGCGAAACAAACGAGTGATCTGCAAATCCAAGCGTAACACATGATTTAACTTCAAATCAATGTGAAGTAGCAGATTTACCATCAAATCCATGCGAAACAAATGGTTTAGCTTCAAATACTTGTGATATACATGATTTAGCTTCAGCTGCATGGGAAACAAACGAGTTAGCTTCAAATCCAAGCGAAACACATGATTTAGCTTTAAATCAATGCGAAGTAGAAGATTTACCTTCAAATCCATGCGAAACAAATTGCTTAGCTTCAAATACTTTTGATATACATGATTTAGCTTCAGCTGCATGCGAAACAATCGGGTTAGCTTCAAATCCAAGCGAAACACATGATTTAGCTTCAAATCAATTGCGAAATAGAAGGCTTAGCATCAAATCCATGCAACACAAATTATTTAGCTTCTTACACTTGCGATATAAGTGATAAAGCTTCAAATGCAGGTGAAACAAACGAGTGATCTTCAAATCCAAGCGAAATAGAAGGCTTAGCATCAAATCCATGCGACTCAAATTATTTAGCTTCAAATACTTGTGATATACATGATTTAGCTTCAGCTGCATGCGAAACAAACGAGTTAGCTTCAAATCCAAGCGAAATACATGATTTAGCTTCAAATCAATGCGAAGTAGAAGATTTACCTTCAAATCCATGCGAAACAAATGGCTTAGCTTCAAATACTTGTGATATACATGATATAGCTTCAACTGCATGCGAAACAAACGTGTTTGCTTCAAATCCAAGCGAAACACATGATTTAGCTTCAAATCACTGCGAAGCATCAAATCCATGCAACACAAATTATTTAGCTTCTTATACTTGCGATATAAGTGATAAAGCTTCAAAAGCAGGCGAAACAAACGAGTGAGCTGTAAATCCAAGCGTAACACATGAGTTAACTTCAACTCAATGGGAAGTAGAAGATTTACCTTCAAATCCATGCGAAACAAATGGCTTAGCATCAAATACCTTTGATATACATGATTTAGCTTCAACTGCATGCGAAACAAACGAGTTAGCTTCAAATCCAAGCGAAACACATGATTTAGCTTCAAATCAATGCGAAATAGAAGGCTTAGTATCAAATCCATGAAACACAAATTATTTAGCTTCTTATACTTGCGATATAAGTGATAAAGCATCAAAAGCAGGCGAAACAAACGAGTGAGCTGTAAATCCAAGCGTAACACATGAGTTAACTTCAAATCAATGGGAATTAGCAGATTTACCTTCAAATCCACGCGAAACAAATGGTTTAGCTTCAAATACTTGTGATATACATGATTTAGCTTCAGCTGCATGCGAAACAAACGAGTTAGCTTCAAATCCAAGCGAAACACATGTTTTAGCTTCAAATCAATGCGAAATAGAAGGCTTAGTATCAAATCCATGAAACACAAATTATTTAGCTTCTTATAATTGCGATATAAGTGATAAAGCTTCAAATGCAGGCGAAACAAACGAGTGAGCTTTAAATCCAAGCGTAACACATGATTTAACTTCAAATCAATGCGAAGTAGAAGATTTACCTTCGAATCCATGCGAAACAAATAGCTTAACTTCAAATACCTTTGATATACATGATTTAGCTTCAACTGCATGCGAAACAAACGAGTTAGCTTCAAATTCAAGCGAAACACATGATTTAGCTTCAAATCAATGCGAAATAGAAGGCTTAGCATCAAATCCATGCGACACAAATTATTTAGCTTCGTATACTTGCGATATAAGTGATATAGCTTCAAATGCAGGCGAAACAAACGAGTGATCTTCAAATCCAAGCGTAACACATGATTTAACTTCAAATCAATGGGAAGTAGCAGATTTACCATCAAATCCATGCGAAACAAATGGTTTAGCTTCAAATACTTGTGATATACATGATTTAGCTTCAGCTGCATGGGAAACAAACGAGTTAGCTTCAAATCCATGCGAAACACATGATTTACCTTCAAATCAATGCGAAGTAGAAGGATTAGCATCAAATCCATGCAACACAAATTATTTAGCTTCTTATAATTGCGATATAAGTGATAAAGCTTCAAATGCAGGCGAAACAAACGAGTGAGCTTTAAATCCAAGCGTAACACATGATTTAACTTCAAATCAATGCGAAGTAGAAGATTTACCTCCGAATCCATGCGAAACAAATGGCTTAACTTCAAATACCTTTGATATACATGATTTAGCTTCAACTGCATGCGAAACAAACGAGTTAGCTTCAAATCCAAGCGAAACACATGATTTAGCTTCAAATCAATGCGAAATAGAAGGCTTAGCATCAAATCCATGCGACACAAATTATTTAGCTTCGTTTACTTGCGATATAAGTGATATAGCTTCAAATGCAGGCGAAACAAACGAGTGATCTTCAAATCCAAGCGTAACACATGATTTATCTTCAAATCAAAGGGAAGTAGAAGATTTACCTTCAAACCATGCGAAACAAATGGCTTAGCTTCAAATACCTTTGATATACATGATTTAGCTTCAACTGCATGCGAAACAAACGAGTTAGCTTCAAATCCAAGCGAAACACATGATTCAGCTTCAAATCAATGCGAAACAAATGGTTTAGCTTCAAATACTTGTGATATACATGATTTAGCATCAACTGCATGCGAAACAAACGAGTTAGCTTCAAATCCAAGCGAAACACATGATTTAGCTTCAAATCAATGCGAAATAGAAGGCTTAGCATCAAATCCATGCGACACAAATTATTTAGCTTCGTATACTTGCGATATAAGTGATATAGCTTCAAATGCAGGCGAAACAAACGAGTGATCTGCAAATCCAAGCGTAACACATGATTTAACTTCAAATCAATGTGAAGTAGCAGATTTACCATCAAATCCATGCGAAACAAATGGTTTAGCTTCAAATACTTGTGATATACATGATTTAGCTTCAGCTGCATGGGAAACAAACGAGTTAGCTTCAAATCCAAGCGAAACACATGATTTAGCTTTAAATCAATGCGAAGTAGAAGGATTAGCTTCAAATCCATGCAACACAAATTATTTAGCTTCTTATAATTGCGATATAAGTGATAAAGCTTCAAATGCAGGCGAAACAAACGAGTGAGCTTTAAATCCAAGCGTAACACATGATTTAACTACAAATCAATGCGAAGTAGAAGATTTACCTTCGAATCCATGCGAACAAATGGCTTAACTTCAAATACTTTTGATGTACATGATTAAGCTTCAACTGCATGCGAAACAAACGAGTTAGCTTCAAATCCAAGCGAAACACATGATTTAGCTTCAAATCAATGCGAAATAGAAGGCTTAGCATCAAATCCATGAGACACAAATTATTTAGCTTCGTATACTTGCGATATAAGTGATATAGCTTCAAATGCAGGCGAAACAAACGAGTGATCTTCAAATCCAAGCGTAACACATGATTTATCTTCAAATCAAAGGGAAGTAGAAGATTTACCTTCAAACCATGCGAAACAAATGGCTTAGCTTCAAATACCTTTGATATACATGATTTAGCTTCAACTGCATGCGAAACAAACGAGTTAGCTTCAAATCCAAGCGAAACACATGATTTGGCTTCAAATCAATGCGAAACAAATGGTTTAGCTTCAAATACTTGTGATATACACGATTTAGCTTCAACTGCATGCGAAACAAACGAGTTATCTTCAAATCCAAGCGAAACACACGATTGAGCTTCAAATCAATGCGAAATAGAAGGCTTAGCATCAAATCCATGCGACACAAATTATTTAGCTTCGTATACTTGCGATATAAGTGATATAGCTTCAAATGCAGGTGACACAAACGAGTGATCTTCAAATCCAAGCGTAACACATGATTTAACTTCAAATCAATGGGAAGTAGAAGATTTACCTTCAAATCCATGCGAAACAAATGGTTTAGCTTCAAATACTTGTGATATACATGATTTAGCTTCAACTGCATGCGAAACAAACGAGTTAGCTTCAAATCCAAGCGAAACACATGATTTAGCTTCAAATCAATGCGAAATAGAAGGCTTAGCATCAAATCCATGCAACACAAATTATTTAGCTTGGTATACTTGCGATATAAGTGATATAGCTTCAAATGCAGACGAAACAAACGAGTGATCTTCAAATCCAAGCGTAACACGTGATTTAACTTCAAATCCATGCGAAACAAATGGTTCAGCCTCAAATACTTGTGATACACATGAATTTGTTCAGCTGCATGCGAAACAAACGAGTTAGCTACAAATCCAAGCGAAACACATGATTTAGCTTCAAATCAATGCGAAGTAGAAGTCTTAGCATCAAATCCATGCAACAAAAATTATTTAGCTTCTTATACTTGCGATATAAGTGATAAAGCTTCAAATGCAGGCGAAACAAACGAGTTAGCTTCAAATCCAAGCGTAACACATGATTTAACTTCAAATCAATGCGAAGTAGAAGATTTACCTTCAAATCCATGCGAAACAAATGGTTTAGCTTCAAATACTTGTGATATACATGGTTTAGCTTCAACTGCATGCGAATCAAACGAGTTAGCTTCAAATCCAAGCGAAACACATGATTTAGCTTCAAATCAATGCGAAGTAGAAGGCTTAGCATCAAATCCATGCAACACAAATTATTTAGCTTCTTATACTTGCGATATAAGTGATAAAGCTTCAAATGCTGGCGAAACACACGAGTGATCTTCAAATACAAGCGTAACACATGATTTAACTTCAAATCAACGGGAAGTAGAAGATTTAACTTCAAATCCAAGCGAAGCAAATGGTTTAGCTTCAAATACTTGTGATATACATGATTTAGCTTCAGCTGCATGCGAAACAAACGAGTTAGCTTCAATTCCAAGCGATACACATGATTTAGCTTCAAATCAATGCGAAGTAGAAGGCTTAGCTTCAAATCCATGCGACACAAATTATTTAGCTTCGTATACTTGCGATCTGAGTGATATAGCTTCAAATGCAGTCGAAACAAACGAGTGATCTTCAAATCCAAGCGTAACACGTGATTTAACTTCAAATCAATGCGAAGTAGAAGATTTACCTTCAAATCCATGCGAAACAAATGGTTTAGCTTCAAATACTTGTGATATACATGATTTAGCTTCAGCTGCATGCGAAACAAACGAGTTAGCTTAAAATCCAAGCGTAACACATGATTTAAATTCAAATCAATACGAAGTAGAAGATTTACCTTCAAATCAATGCGAAACAAATGGTTCAGCTTCAAATACTTGTGATATACATGATTTAGCTTCAGCTGCATGCGAAACAAACGAGTGAGCATAAAACCAAGCGTAACACATGATTTAAATTCAAATCAATACGAAGTAGAAGATTTACCTTCAAATCAATGCGGAACAAATGGTTCAGCTTCAAATACTTGTGATATACATGATTTAACTTCAGCTGCATGCGAAACAAACGAGTGAGCTTAAAATCCAAGCGTAACACATGATTTAACTTCAAATCAATGGGAAGTAGAAGATTTACCTTCAAATCCATGCGAAACAAATGGTTTAGCTTCAAATACATGTGATATACATGATTTAGCTTCAGCTGCATGCGAAAAAAACGAGTTAGCTTCAAATCCAAGAAAAACACATGATTTAGATTCAAATCAATTCGAAATAGAAGGCTTAGCATCAAATCCATGCGACACAAATTATTTAGCTTCGTATACTTGCAATATAAGTGATATAGCTTCAAATGCAGGTGAAACAAACGAGTGATCTTCAAATCCGAGCGTAACACTTGATTTAACTTCAAATCAATGGGAAGTAGAAGATTTACCTTCAAATCCATGCGAAACAAATGGTTTAGCTTCAAATACTTTTGATATACATGATTTAGCTTCAGCTTCATGCGAAACAAACGAGTTAGCTTCAAATCCAAGCGAAACACATGATTTAGCTTCAAATCAATGCGAAGTAGAAGGCTTAGCATCAAATCCATGCAACACAAATTATATAGCTTCTTATACTTGCGATATAAGTGATAAAGCTTCAAATGCAGGCGAAACAAACGAGTGAGCTTTAAATCGAAGCATAACACATGATTTAGCTTCAAATCAATGCGAAGTAGAAGATTTACCTTCAAATCCATTCGAAACAAATGGTTTAGCTTCAGATACTTGTGATAAACATGATTGAGCTTCAACTGCATGCGAAACAAACGTGTTAGCTTCCAATCCAAGCGAAACACATGATTTAGCTTCAAATCAATGCGAAGTAGAAGTCTTAGCATCAAATCCATGCGACACAAATTATTTAGCTTCGTATACTTGCAATATAAGTGATATAGCTTCAAATGCAGGTGAAACAAACGAGTGATCTTCAAATCGGAGCGTAACACTTGATTTAACTTCAAATCAATGGGAAGTAGAAGATTTACCTTCAAATCCATGCGAAACAAATGGTTTAGCTTCAAATACTTTTGATATACATGATTTAGCTTCAGCTTCATGCGAAACAAACGAGTTAGCTTCAAATCCAAGCGAAACACATGATTTAGCTTCAAATCAATGCGAAGTAGAAGGCTTAGCATCAAATCCATGCAACACAAATTATTTAGCTTCTTATACTTGCGATATAAGTGATAAAGCTTCAAATGCAGGCGAAACAAACGAGTGAGTGATCTTCAAATCCAAGCGTAACACTTGATTTAACTTCAAATCAATGGGAAGTAGAAGATTTACCTTCAAATCCATGCGAAACAAATGGTTTAGCTTCAAATAATTGTGATATACATGATTTAGCTTCAGCTGCATGCGAAACAAACGAGTTACCTTCAAATCCAAGCGAAACTTCAAACACATGATTTAGCTTCAAATAAATGCGAAATAGAAGGCTTAGCATCAAATCCATGCGACACAAATTATTTAGCTTCGTATACTTGCAATATAAGTGATATAGCTTCAAATGCAGGTGAAACAAACCAGTGATCTTCAAATCCAAACGTAACACTTGATTTAACTTCAAATCAATGGGAAGTAGAATATTTACCTTTAAATCCATGCGAAACAAATGGTTTAGCTTCAAATACTTGTGATATACATGATTTAGTTTCAGCTGCATGCGAAACAAACGAGTTAGCTTCAAATCCAAGCGAAACACATGATTTAGCTTCAAATCAATGCGAAGTAGAAGGCTTAGCATCAAATCCATGCAACACAAATTATTTAGCTTCTCATACTTGCGATATAAGTGATAAAGCATCAAATGCAGGCGAAACAAACGAGTAAGCTTTAAATCCAAGCGTAACACATGATTTAACTTCAAATCAAAGCGAACTAGAAGATTTACCTTCAAATCAATGCGAAACAAATGGTTTAGCTTCAAATACTTGTGATATACATGATTTAGCTTCAACAGCATGCGAAACAAACGAGTTAACTTCAAATCCAAGCGAAACACATGATTTAGCTTCAAATCAATGCGAAGTAGAAGGCTTAGCATCAAATCCATGCAACACAAATTATTTAGCTTCTTATACTTGCGATATAAGTGATAAAGCATCAAATGCAGGCGAAACAAACGAGTGAGCTTTAAATCCAAGCGTAAAACATGATTTAACTACAAATCAAAGCGAAGTAGAAGATTTACCTTCAAATCTATGCGAAACAAATAGTTTAGATTCAAATACTTGTGATATACATGATTTAGCTTCAACTGCATGCGAAACAAACGAGTTAGCATCAAATCCAAGCGAAACACATGATTTAGCTTCAAATCAATGCGAAGTAGAAGGCTTAGCATCAAATCCATGCAACACAAATAATTTAGCTTCTTATACTTGCGATATAAGTGATAAAGCTTCAAATGCAGGTGAAACAAACGAGTGAGCTTTAAATCCAAGCGTAACACATGATTTAACTTCAAATCAATGCGAAGTAGAAGCTTTAACTTCAAATCCATGCGAAACAAATGGTTCAGCTTCAAATACTTGTGATACACATGAATTTGCTTCAGCTGCATGCGAAACAAACGATTTAGCTTCACACCCAAGGGAAACACATGATTTAACTTCAAATCAATGCGAAGTAGAAGGCTTACCATCAAATCCATGCAACACAAATTATTTAGCTTCTTATACTTGCGATATAAGTGATATAGCTTCAACTGCATGCGAAACAAACGAGTTAGCTTCAAATCCAAGCGAAACACATGATTTAACTTCAAATCAATGCGAAGTAGAAGATTTAGGTTCAAATCCATGCGAAACAAATGGTTTAGCTTCAAATACTTGTGATATACATGATTTAGCTTCAACAGTATGCGAAACAAACGAGTTAACTTCAAATCCAAGCGAAACACATGATTTAGCTTCAAATCAATGCGAAGTAGAAGTCTTAGCATCAAATCCATGCGACACAAATTATTTAGCTTCGTATACTTGCAATATAAGTGATATAGCTTCAAATGCAGGTGAAACAAACGAGTGATCTTCAAATCGGAGCGTAACACTTGATTTAACTTCAAATCAATGGGAAGTAGAAGATTTACCTTCAAATCCATGCGAAAAAAATGGTTTAGCTTCAAATACTTTTGATATACATGATTTAGCTTCAGCTTCATGCGAAACAAACGAGTTAGCTTCAAATCCAAGCGAAACACATGATTTAGCTTCAAATCAATGCGAAGTAGAAGGCTTAGCATCAAATCCATGCAACACAAATTATTTAGCTTCTTATACTTGCGATATAAGTGATAAAGCTTCAAATGCAGGCGAAACAAACGAGTGAGTGATCTTCAAATCCAAGCGTAACACTTGATTTAACTTCAAATCAATGGGAAGTAGAAGATTTACCTTCAAATCCATGCGAAACAAATGGTTTAGCTTCAAATAATTGTGATATACATGATTTAGCTTCAGCTGCATGCGAAACAAACGAGTTACCTTCAAATCCAAGCGAAACTTCAAACACATGATTTAGCTTCAAATAAATGCGAAATAGAAGGCTTAGCATCAAATCCATGCGACACAAATTATTTAGCTTCGTATACTTGCAATATAAGTGATATAGCTTCAAATGCAGGTGAAACAAACCAGTGATCTTCAAATCCAAACGTAACACTTGATTTAACTTCAAATCAATGGGAAGTAGAATATTTACCTTTAAATCCATGCGAAACAAATGGGTTAGCTTCAAATACTTGTGATATACATGATTTAGTTTCAGCTGCATGCGAAACAAACGAGTTAGCTTCAAATCCAAGCGAAACACATGATTTAGCTTCAAATCAATGCGAAGTAGAAGGCTTAGAATCAAATCCATGCAACACAAATTATTTAGCTTCTCATACTTGCGATATAAGTGATAAAGCATCAAATGCAGGCGAAACAAACGAGTAAGCTTTAAATCCAAGCGTAACACATGATTTAACTTCAAATCAAAGCGAACTAGAAGATTTACCTTCAAATCAATGCGAAACAAATGGTTTAGCTTCAAATACTTGTGATATACATGATTTAGCTTCAACAGCATGCGAAACAAACGAGTTAACTTCAAATCCAAGCGAAACACATGATTTAGCTTCAAATCAATGCGAAGTAGAAGGCTTAGCATCAAATCCATGCAACACAAATTATTTAGCTTCTTATACTTGCGATATAAGTGATAAAGCATCAAATGCAGGCGAAACAAACGAGTGAGCTTTAAATCCAAGCGTAAAACATGATTTAACTTCAAATCAATGCGAAGTAGAAGCTTTAACTTCAAATCCATGCGAAACAAATGGTTCAGCTTCAAATACTTGTGATACACATGAATTTGCTTCAGCTGCATGCGAAACAAACGATTTAGCTTCACACCCAAGGGAAACACATGATTTAACTTCAAATCAATGCGAAGTAGAAGGCTTACCATCAAATCCATGCAACACAAATTATTTAGCTTCTTATACTTGCGATATAAGTGATATAGCTTCAACTGCATGCGAAACAAACGAGTTAGCTTCAAATCCAAGCGAAACACATGATTTAACTTCAAATCAATGCGAAGTAGAAGATTTAGGTTCAAATCCATGCGAAACAAATGGTTTAGCTTCAAATACTTGTGATATACATGATTTAGCTTCAACAGCATGCGAAACAATCGAGTTAACTTCAAATCCAAGCGAAACACATGATTTAGCTTCAAATCAATGCGAAGTAGAAGGCTTAGCATCAAATCCATGCAACACAAATTATATAGCTTCTTATACTTGCGATATAAGTGATAAAGCTTCAAATGCAGGCGAAACAAACGAGTGAGCTTCAAATCCAAGCGAAACACATGATTTAGCTTCAAATCAATGCGAAGTAGAAGGCTTAGCATCGAATCCATGCAACACAAATTATTTAGCTTCTTATACTTGCGATATAAGTGATAAAGCATCAAATGCAGGCGAAACAAACGAGTGAGCTTTAAATCCAAGCGTAAAACATGATTTAACTTCAAATCAAAGCGAAGTAGAAGATTTACCTTCAAATCTATGCGAAACAAATAGTTTAGATTCAAATACTTGTGATATACATGATTTAGCTTCAACTGCATGCGAAACAAACGAGTTAGCTTCAAATCCAAGCGAAACACATGATTTAGCTTCAAATCAATGCGAAGTAGAAGGCTTAGCATCAAATCCATGCAACACAAATCATTTAGCTTCTTATACTTGCGATATAAGTGATAAAGCTTCAAATGCAGGTGAAACAAACGAGTGAGCTTTAAATCCAAGCGTAACACATGATTTAACTTCAAATCAATGCGAAGTAGAAGCTTTAACTTCAAATCCATGCGAAACAAATGGTTCAGCTTCAAATACTTGTGATACACATGAATTTGCTTCAGCTGCATGCGAAACAAACGATTTAGCTTCACACCCAAGGGAAACACATGATTTAACTTCAAATCAATGCGAAGTAGAAGGCTTACCATCAAATCCATGCAACACAAATTATTTAGCTTCTTATACTTGCGATATAAGTGATATAGCTTCAACTGCATGCGAAACAAACGAGTTAGCTTCAAATCCAAGCGAAACACATGATTTAACTTCAAATCAATGCGAAGTAGAAGATTTAGGTTCAAATCCATGCGAAACAAATGGTTTAGCTTCAAATACTTGTGATGTACATGATTTAGCTTCAACAGCATGCGAAACAAACGAGTTAACTTCAAATCCAAGCGAAACACATGATTTAGCTTCAAATCAATGCGAAGTAGAAGGCTTAGCTTCAAATCCATGCGACACAAATTATTTAGCTTCGTATACTTGCGATATAAGTGATATAGCTTCAAATGCAGTCGAAACAAACGAGTGATCTTCAAATCCAAGCGTAACACGTGATTTAACTTCAAATCAATGCGAAGTAGAAGATTTACCTTCAAATCCATGCGAAACAAATGGTTTAGCTTCAAATACTTGTGATATACATGATTTAGCTTCAGCTGCATGCGAAACAAACGAGTTAGCTTAAAATCCAAGCGTAACACATGATTTAAATTCAAATCAATACGAAGTAGAAGATTTACCTTCAAATCAATGCGAAACAAATGGTTCAGCTTCAAATACTTGTGATATACATGATTTAGCTTCAGCTGCATGCGAAACAAACGAGTTAGCTTCAATTCCAAGCGATACACATGATTTAGCTTCAAATCAATGCGAAGTAGAAGGCTTAGCTTCAAATCCATGCGACACAAATTATTTAGCTTCGTATACTTGCGATATAAGTGATATAGCTTCAAATGCAGGCGAAACAAACGAGTGATCTTCAAATCCAAGCGTAACACGTGATTTAACTTCAAATCAATGCGAAGTAGAAGATTTACCTTCAAATCCATGCGAAACAAATGGTTTAGCTTCAAATACTTGTGATATACATGATTTAGCTTCAGCTGCATGCGAAACAAACGAGTTAGCTTAAAATCCAAGCGTAACACATGATTTAAATTCAAATCAATACGAAGTAGAAGATTTACCTTCAAATCAATGCGGAACAAATGGTTCTGCTTCAAATACTTGTGATATACATGATTTAGCTTCAGCTGCATGCGAAACAAACGAGTGAGCTTAAAATCCAAGCGTAACACATGATTTAACTTCAAATCAATGGGAAGTAGAAGATTTACCTTCAAATCCATGCGAAACAAATGGTTTAGCTTCAAATACATGTGATATACATGATTTAGCTTCAGCTGCATGCGAAAAAAACGAGTTAGCTTCAAATCCAAGAAAAACACATGATTTAGATTAAAATCAATTCGAAATAGAAGGCTTAGCATCAAATCCATGCGACACAAATTATTTAGCTTCGTATACTTGCAATATAAGTGATATAGCTTCAAATGCAGGTGAAACAAACGAGTGATCTTCAAATCCGAGCGTAACACTTGATTTAACTTCAAATCAATGGGAAGTAGAAGATTTACCTTCAAATCCATGCGAAACAAATGGTTTAGCTTCAAATACTTTTGATATACATGATTTAGCTTCAGCTTCATGCGAAACAAACGAGTTAGCTTCAAATCCAAGCGAAACACATGATTTAGCTTCAAATCAATGCGAAGTAGAAGGCTTAGCATCAAATCCATGCAACACAAATTATATAGCTTCTTATACTTGCGATATAAGTGATAAAGCTTCAAATGCAGGCGAAACAAACGAGTGAGCTTTAAATCGAAGCATAACACATGATTTAGCTTCAAATCAATGCGAAGTAGAAGATTTACCTTCAAATCCATTCGAAACAAATGGTTTAGCTTCAGATACTTGTGATAAACATGATTGAGCTTCAACTGCATGCGAAACAAACGAGTTAGCTTCAAATCCAAGCGAAACACATGATTTAGCTTCAAATCAATGCGAAGTAGAAGGCTTAGCATCAAATCCATGCAACACAAATTATTTAGCTTCATATATTTGCGATATAAGTGATATAGCTTCAAATGCAGGTGAAACAAACGAGTGATCTTCAAATCCAAGCGTAACACTTGATTTAACTTCAAATCAATGGGAAGTAGAAGATTTACCTTCAAATCCATGCGAAACAAATGGTTTAGCTTCAAATAATTGTGGTATACATGATTTAGCTTCAGCTGCATGCGAAACAAACGAGTTACCTTCAAATCCAAGCGAAACTTCAAACACATGATTTAGCTTCAAATAAATGCGAAATAGAAGGCTTAGCATCAAATCCATGCGACACAAATTATTTATCTTCGTATACTTGCAATATAAGTGATATAGCTTCAAATGCAGGTGAAACAAACCAGTGATCTTCAAATCCAAACGTAACACTTGATTTAACTTCAAATCAATGGGAAGTAGAACATTTACCTTTAAATCCATGCGAAACAAATGGTTTAGCTTCAAATACTTGTGATATACATGATTTAGTTTCAGCTGCATGCGAAACAAACGAGTTAGCTTCAAATCCAAGCGAAACACATGATTTAGCTTCAAATCAATGCGAAGTAGAAGGCTTAGCATCAAATCCATGCAACACAAATTATTTAGCTTCTCATACTTGCGATATAAGTGATAAAGCATCAAATGCAGGCGAAACAAACGAGTAAGCTTTAAATCCAAGCGTAACACATGATTTAACTTCAAATCAAAGCGAACTAGAAGATTTACCTTCAAATCAATGCGAAACAAATGGTTTAGCTTCAAATACTTGTGATATACATGATTTAGCTTCAACAGCATGCGAAACAAACGAGTTAACTTCAAATCCAAGCGAAACACATGATTTAGCTTCAAATCAATGCGAAGTAGAAGGCTTAGCATCAAATCCATGCAACACAAATTATTTAGCTTCTTATACTTGCGATATAAGTGATAAAGCATCAAATGCAGGCGAAACAAACGAGTGAGCTTTAAATCCAAGCGTAAAACATGATTTAACTTCAAATCAAAGCGAAGTAGAAGATTTACCTTCAAATCTATGCGAAACAAATAGTTTAGATTCAAATACTTGTGATATACATGATTTAGCTTCAACTGCATGCGAAACAAACGAGTTAGCTTCAAATCCAAGCGAAACACATGATTTAGCTTCAAATCAATGCGAAGTAGAAGGGTTAGCATCAAATCCATGCAACACAAATTATTTAGCTTCATATATTTGCGATATAAGTGATATAGCTTCAAATGCAGGTGAAACAAACGAGTGATCTTCAAATCCAAGCGTAACACTTGATTTAACTTCAAATCAATGGGAAGTAGAAGATTTACCTTCAAATCCATGCGAAACAAATGGTTTAGCTTCAAATAATTGTGGTATACATGATTTAGCTTCAGCTGCATGCGAAACAAACGAGTTACCTTCAAATCCAAGCGAAACTTCAAACACATGATTTAGCTTCAAATAAATGCCAAATAGAAGGCTTAGCATCAAATCCATGCGACACAAACTATTTAGCTTCGTATACTTGCAATATAAGTGATATAGCTTCAAATGCAGGTGAAACAAACCAGTGATCTTCAAATCCAAACGTAACACTTGATTTAACTTCAAATCAATGGGAAGTAGAAGATTTACCTTTAAATCCATGCGAAACAAATGGTTTAGCTTCAAATACTTGTGATATACATGATTTAGTTTCAGCTGCATGCGAAACAAACGAGTTAGCTTCAAATCCAAGCGAAACACATGATTTAGCTTCAAATCAATGCGAAGTAGAAGGCTTAGCATCAAATCCATGCAACACAAATTATTTAGCTTCTTATACTTGCGATATAAGTGATAAAGCATCAAATGCAGGCGAAACAAACGAGTGAGCTTTAAATCCAAGCGTAAAACATGATTTAACTTCAAATCAAAGCGAAGTAGAAGATTTACCTTCAAATCTATGCGAAACAAATAGTTTAGATTCAAATACTTGTGATATACATGATTTAGCTTCAACTGCATGCGAAACAAACGAGTTAGCTTCAAATCCAAGCGAAACACATGATTTAGCTTCAAATCAATGCGAAGTAGAAGGCTTAGCATCAAATCCATGCAACACAAATCATTTAGCTTCTTATACTTGCGATATAAGTGATAAAGCTTCAAATGCAGGTGAAACAAACGAGTGAGCTTTAAATCCAAGCGTAACACATGATTTAACTTCAAATCAATGCGAAGTAGAAGCTTTAACTTCAAATCCATGCGAAACAAATGGTTCAGCTTCAAATACTTGTGATACACATGAATTTGCTTCAGCTGCATGCGAAACAAACGATTTAGCTTCACACCCAAGGGAAACACATGATTTAACTTCAAATCAATGCGAAGTAGAAGGCTTACCATCAAATCCATGCAACACAAATTATTTAGCTTCTTATACTTGCGATATAAGTGATATAGCTTCAACTGCATGCGAAACAAACGAGTTAGCTTCAAATCCAAGCGAAACACATGATTTAACTTCAAATCAATGCGAAGTAGAAGATTTAGGTTCAAATCCATGCGAAACAAATGGTTTATCTTCAAATACTTGTGATATACATGATTTAGCTTCAACAGCATGCGAAACAAACGAGTTAACTTCAAATCCAAGCGAAACACATGATTTAGCTTCAAATCAATGCGAAGTAGAAGGCTTAGCATCAAATCCATGCAACACAAATTATATAGCATCTTATACTTGCGATATAAGTGATAAAGCTTCAAATGCAGGCGAAACAAACGAGTGAGCTTTAAATCGAAGCATAACACATGATTTAGCTTCAAATCAATGCGAAGTAGAAGATTTACCTTCAAATCCATTCGAAACAAATGGTTTAGCTTCAGATACTTGTGATAAACATGATTGAGCTTCAACTGCATGCGAAACAAACGAGTTAGCTTCAAATCCAAGCGAAACACATGATTTAGCTTCAAATCAATGCGAAGTAGAAGGCTTAGCATCAAATCCATGCAACACAAATTATTTAGCTTCATATATTTGCGATATAAGTGATATAGCTTCAAATGCAGGTGAAACAAACGAGTGATCTTCAAATCCAAGCGTAACACTTGATTTAACTTCAAATCAATGGGAAGTAGAAGATTTACCTTCAAATCCATGCGAAACAAATGGTTTAGCTTCAAATAATTGTGATATACATGATTTAGCTTCAGCTGCATGCGAAACAAACGAGTTACCTTCAAATCCAAGCGAAACTTCAAACACATGATTTAGCTTCAAATAAATGCGAAATAGAAGGCTTAGCATCAAATCCATGCGACACAAATTATTTAGCTTCGTATACTTGCAATATAAGTGATATAGCTTCAAATGCAGGTGAAACAAACGAGTGATCTTCAAATCCGAGCGTAACACTTGATTTAACTTCAAATCAATGGGAAGTAGAAGATTTACCTTCAAATCCATGCGAAACAAATGGTTTAGCTTCAAATACTTTTGATATACATGATTTAGCTTCAGCTTCATGCGAAACAAACGAGTTAGCTTCAAATCCAAGCGAAACACATGATTTAGCTTCAAATCAATGCGAAGTAGAAGGCTTAGCATCAAATCCATGCAACACAAATTATTAAGCTTCTTATACTTGCGATATAAGTGATAAAGCTTCAAATTCAGGCGAAACAAACGAGGGGCTTTAAATCCAAGCGTAACACATGATTTAAATTCAAATCAATGCGAAATAGAAGATTTATCTTCAAATCCATGCGAAACAAATGGTTTAGCTTCAAATACTTGTGATATACATGATTTAGCTTCAGCTGCATGCGAAACAAACGAGTTAGCTTCAAATGCAAGCGAAACACATGATTTAGCTTCAAATCAATGCGAAATAGAAGGCTTAGCATCAAATCCATGCGACACAAATTATTTAGCTTCGTATACTTGCAATATAAGTGATATAGCTTCAAATGCAGGTGAAACAAACCAGTCATCTTCACATCCAAACGTAACACTTGATTTAACTTCAAATCAATGGGAAGTAGAAGATTTACCTTTAAATCCATGCGAAACAAATGGTTTAGCTTCAAATACTTGTGATATACATGATTTAGTTTCAGCTGCATGCGAAACAAACGAGTTAGCTTCAAATCAAAGCGAAACACATGATTTAGCTTCAAATCAATGCGAAGTAGAAGGCTTAGCATCAAATCCATGCAACACAAATTATTTAGCTTCTTATACTTGCGATATAAGTGATAAAGCATCAAATGCAGGCGAAAGAAACGAGTGAGCTTTAAATCCAAGCGTAACACATGATTTAACTTCAAATCAAAGCGAAGTAGAAGATTTACCTTCAAATCCATGCGAAACAAATGGTTTAGCTTCAAATACTTGTGATATACATGATTTAGCTTCAACTGCATGCGAAACAAACGAGTTAGCTTCAAATCCAAGCGAAACACATGATTTAGCTTCAAATCAATGCGAAGTAGAAGGCTTAGCATCAAATCCATGCAACAGAAATCATTTATCTTCTTATACTTGCGATAGAAGTGATAAAGCTTCAAATGCAGGTGAAACAAACGAGTGAGCTTTAAATCCAAGCGTAACACATGATTTAACTTCAAATCAATGCAAAGTAGAAGATTTAGGTTCAAATCCATGCGAAACAAATGGTTTAGCTTCAAATACTTGTGATATACATGATTTAGTTTCAACTGCATGCGAAACAAACGAGTTAGCTTCAAATCCAAGCGAAACACATGATTTAGATTCAAATCAATGCGAAATAGAAGGCTTAGCATCAAATCCATGCAACACAAATTATTTAGCTTCTTATACTTGCGATATAAGTGATAAAGCTTCAAATGCAGGCGAAACAAACGAGTAAGCTTTAAATCCAAGCGTAACTCATGATTTAACTTCAAATCAATTCGAAGTAGAAGATTTACCTTCAAATCCATGCGAAACGAATGGCTTAGCTTCAAATACCTTTGATATACATGATTTAGCTTCAACTGCATGCGAAACAAACGAATTAGCTTCAAATCCAAGCGAAACACATGATTGAGCTTCAAATCAATGCGAAATAGAAGGCTTAGCATCAAATCCATGCGACACAAACTATTTGGCTTCGTATACTTGCGATATAAGTGATATAGCTTCAAATGCAGTCGAAACAAACGAGTGATCTTCAAATCCAAGCGTAACACGTGATTTAATTTCAAATCCATGCGAAACAAATGGTTCAGCTTCAAATACTTGTGATACGCATGAATTTGCTTCAGCTGCATGCGAAACAAACGATTTAGCTTCACACCCAAGGGAAACACATGATTTAACTTCAAATCAATGCGAAGTAGGAGGCTTACCATCAAATCCAAGCAACACAAATTATTTAGCGTCTTATCCTTGCGATATAAGTGATATAGCTTCAAATGCAGGCGAAACAAACGAATGAGCTTTAAATCCAAGCGTAACACATGATTTAACTTCAAATCAACCCGAAGTAGAAGATTTACCTTCAAATCCATGCGAAACAAATGGTTTAGCTTCAGATACTTGTGATATACATGATTTAGCTTCAACTGCATGCGAAACAAACGAGTTAGCATCAGATCCAAGCGAAACACATGATTTAACTACAAATCAATGCGAAGTAGAAGGCTTACCATCAAATCCATGCAACACAAATTATTTAGCTGCTTATACTTGCGATATAAGTGATATAGCTTCAAATGCAGGCGAAACACACGAGTGATCTTCAAATCCAAGCGTAACACATGATTTAACTTCAAATCAATGGGAAGTAGAAGATTTACATTCAAATCCATGCGTAACAAATGGTTTAGCTTCAATTACTTGTGATATACATGATTTAGCTTCAGCTGCATGCGAAACAAACGAGGTAGCTTCAAATCCAAGCGAAACACATGATTTAGATTCAAATCAATGCGAAGTAGAAGGCTTAGCATCAAATCCATGCAACACAAATTATTTAGCTTCTTATACTTGCGATATAAGTGATAAAGCTTCAAATGCATGCGAAACAAACGAGTTAGCTTCAAATCCAAGCGAAACACATGATTTAGCTTCAAATCAATGCGAAGTAGAAGGCTTAGCATCAAATCCATGCAACACAAATTATTTAGCTTCTTATACTTGCGATATAAGTGATAAAGCTTCAAATGCAGGCGAAACAAACGAGTGATCTTCAAATCCAAGCGTAATACGTGATTTAAATTCAAATCCATGCGAAACAAATGGTTCAGCTTCAAATACTTGTGATACACATGAATTTGCTTCAGCTGCATGCGAAACAAACGATTTAGCTTCACACCCAAGGGAAACACATGATTTAAATTCAAATAAATGGGAAGTAGAAGGCTTACCATCAAATCCATGCAACACAAATTATTTAGCTTCTTATACTTGCGATATAAGTGATATAGCATTAAATGCAGGCGAAACACACGAGTGATCTTCAACTCCAAGCGTAACACTTGATTTAACTTCAAATCAATGGGAAGTAGAAGATTTACCTTCAAATCCATGCGAAACAAATGGTTTAGCTTCAAATACTTGTGATATACATGATTTAGCTTCAGCTGCATGCGAAACAAACGAGTTAGCTTCAAATCCAAGCGAAACACATGATTTAGCTTCAAATCAATGCGAAGTAGAAGGCTTAGCATCAAATCCATGCAACACAAAGTATTTAGCTTCTTATACTTGCGATATAAGTGATAAAGCTTCAAATGCAGGCGAAACAAACGAGTAAGCTTTAGATCCAAGCGAAACACATGATTTAACTTCAAATCAATGCGAAGTAGAAGACTTAGCATCAAATCCATGCAACACAAATTATTTAGCTTCTTATACTTGCGATATAAGTGATATAGCATCAAATGCAGGCGAAACACACGAGTGATCTTCAAATCCAAGCGTAACACATGATTTAACTTCAAATCAACGGGAAGTAGAAGATTTAACTTCAAATCCAAACGAAACAAATGGTTTAGCTTCAAATACTTGTGATATACATTATTTAGCTTCAGCTGCAAGCGAAACAAACGAGTTAGCTTCAACTCCAAGCGTAACACTTGATTTAACTTCGAATCAATGGGAAGTAGAAGATTTACCTTCAAATCCATGCGAAACAAATGGCTTAGCTTCAAATACTTGTGACATACATCATTTAGCTTCAACTGCATGCGAAACAAACGAGTTAGCCTCAAATCCAAGCGAAACACATGATTTAGCTTCAAATCAATGCGAAGTAGAAGGCTTAGCATCAAATCCATGCAACACAAATTATTTAGCTTCTTATACTTGCGATATAAGTGATAAAGCTTCAAATGCAGGTGAAACAAACGAGTGATCTCCAAATCCAAGCGTAACACTTGATTTAACTTCAAATCAATGCAAAGTAGAAGATTTTCCTTCAAATCCATGCGAAACAAATGGTTTAGCTTCAAATCAATGCGAAATAGAAGGCTTAGCATCAAATCCATGCGACACAAATTATTTAGCTTCGTATACTTGCGATATAAGTGATATAGCTTCAAATGCAGGTGAAACAAATGAGTGATCTTCAAATCCAAGCGTAACACATGATTTAACTTCAAATCAATGGGAAGTAGCAGATTTAGGTTCAAATCCATGCGAAACAAATGGTTTAGCTTCAAATACTTGTGATATACATGATTTAGGTTCAGCTGCATGGGAAACAAACGAGTTAGCTTGAAATCCAAGCGAAACACATGACTTAGCTTCAAATCAATGCGAAGTAGAAGGCTTAGCTTCAAATCCATGCAACACAAATTATTTAGCTTCTCATACTTGCGATATAAGTGATAAAGCTTCAAATGCAGGTGAAACAAACGAGTGATCTTCAAATCCAAGTGTAACACATGATTTAACTTCAAATCAATGGCAAGTAGAAGATTTACCTTCAAATCCATGCGAAACAAATGGCTTAGCTTCAAATACTTGTGATATACATGATTTAGCTTCAACTGCATGCGAAACAAACGAGATAGCTTCAAATCCAAGCGAAGCACATGATTTAGCTTCAAATCAATGCGAAGTAGAAGGCTTAGCATCAAATCCTTGCGAAACAAATGGTTTAGCTTCAAATACTTGTGATATACATGATTTAGTTTCATCTGCATGCGAAACTAACGAGTTAGCTTCACATCCAAGCGAAACACATGATTTAGCTTCAAATCAATGCGAAGTAGAAGGCTTAGCTTCAAATCCATGCAACACAAATTATTTAGCTTCTCATACTTGCGATATATGTGATAAAGCTCCAAATGCAAGCGAAACAAACGAGTGAGCTTTAAATCCAAGCATAACACATGATTTAACTTCAAATCAATGCGAAGTAGAAGATTTACCTTCAAATCCATGCGAAACAAATGGTTTAGCTTCAAATACTTGTGATATACATGATTTAGCTTCAGCTGCATGCGAAACAAACGAGTAAGCCTCAAATCCAAGCGAAACACATAATTTAGCTTCAAGTCAATGCGAAATAGGAGGCTTAGCATCAAATCCATGCAACACAAATTATTTAGCTTCTTGTACTTGCGATATAAGTGATAACGCTTCAAATGCAGGTGAAACTAACGAGTGATCTTCAAATCCAAGCGTAACACTTGATTTAACTTCAAATCAATGGGAAGTAGAAGATTTACCTTCAAATCCATGCGAAAGAAATGGTTTAGCTTCAAATCAATGGGAAGTAGAAGATTTACCTTCAAATCCATGCGAAACAAATGGTTTAGCTTCAAATACTTGTGATATACATGGTTTAGCTTCAACTGCATGCGAAACAAACGAGTTAGCTTCAAATCCAAGCGAAACACATGATTTAGCTTCAAATCAATGCGAAGTAGAAGGCTTAGCATCAAATCCATGCAACACAAATTATTTAGCTTCTTATACTTGCGATATAAGTGATAAAGCTTCAAATGCAGGCGAAACAAACGAGTGAGCTTTAAATCCAAGCGTAACACATGATTTAACTTCAAATCAACGGGAAGTAGAAGATTTAACTTCAAATCCAAACGAAGCAAATGGTTTAGCTTCAAATACTTGTGATATACATTATTTAGCTTCAGCTGCAAGCGAAACAAACGAGTTAGCTTCAACTCCAAGCGTAACACTTGATTTAACTTCAAATCAATGGGAAGTAGAAGATTTACCTTCAAATCCATGCGAAACAAATGGTTTAGCTTCAAATACTTGTGATATACATGATTTAGCTTCAGCTGCATGCGAAACAAACGAGTTAGCTTCAAATCCAAGCGAAACACATGATTTAGCTTCAAATCAATGCGAAGTAGAAGGCTTAGCATCAAATCCATGCAACACAAAGTATTTAGCTTCTTATACTTGCGATATAAGTGATAAAGCTTCAAATGCAGGCGAAACAAACGAGTAAGCTTTAGATCCAAGCGTAACACATGATTTAACTTCAAATCAATGCGAAGTAGAAGACTTAGCATCAAATCCATGCAACACAAATTATTTAGCTTCTTATACTTGCGATATAAGTGATATAGCATCAAATGCAGGCGAAACACACTAGTGATCTTCAAATCCAAGCCTAACACATGATTTAACTTCAAATCAACGGGAAGTAGAAGATTTAACTTCAAATCCAAACGAAACAAATGGTTTAGCTTCAAATACTTGTGATATACATTATTTAGCTTCAGCTGCAAGCGAAACAAACGAGTTAGCTTCAACTCCAAGCGTAACACTTGATTTAACTTCAAATCAATGGGAAGTAGAAGATTTACCTTCAAATCCATGCGAAACAAATGGCTTAGCTTCAAATACTTGTGACATACATCATTTAGCTTCAACTGCATGCGAAACAAACGAGTTAGCCTCAAATCCAAGCGAAACACATGATTTAGCTTCAAATCAATGCGAAGTAGAAGGCTTAGCATCAAATCCATGCAACACAAATTATTTAGCTTCTTATACTTGCGATATAAGTGATAAAGCTTCAAATGCAGGTGAAACAAACGAGTGATCTCCAAATCCAAGCGTAACACTTGATTTAACTTCAAATCAATGCAAAGTAGAAGATTTACCTTCAAATCCATGCGAAACAAATGGTTTAGCTTCAAATACCTTTGATATACATGATTTAGCTTCAACTGCATGCGAAACAAACGAGTTAGTTTCAAATCCAAGCGAAACACATGATTTAGCTTCAAATCAATGCGAAATAGAAGGCTTAGCATCAAATCCATGCGACACAAATTATTTAGCTTCGTATACTTGCGATATAAGTGATATAGCTTCAAATGCAGGTGAAACAAATGAGTGATCTTCAAATCCAAGCGAAGCACATGATTTAGCTTCAAATCAATGCGAAGTAGAAGGCTTAGCATCAAATCCATGCAACACAAAGTATTTAGCTTCTTATACTTGCGATATAAGTGATAAAGCTTCAAATGCAGGCGAAACAAACGAGTAAGCTTTAGATCCAAGCGTAACACATGATTTAACTTCAAATCAATGCGAAGTAGAAGACTTAGCATCAAATCCATGCAACACAAATTATTTAGCTTCTTATACTTGCGATATAAGTGATATAGCATCAAATGCAGGCGAAACACACGAGTGATCTTCAAATCCAAGCGTAACACATGATTTAACTTCAAATCAACGGGAAGTAGAAGATTTAACTTCAAATCCAAACGAAACAAATGGTTTAGCTTCAAATACTTGTGATATACATTATTTAGCTTCAGCTGCAAGCGAAACAAACGAGTTAGCTTCAACTCCAAGCGTAACACTTGATTTAACTTCAAATCAATGGGAAGTAGAAGATTTACCTTCAAATCCATGCGAAACAAATGGCTTAGCTTCAAATACTTGTGACATACATCATTTAGCTTCAACTGCATGCGAAACAAACGAGTTAGCCTCAAATCCAAGCGAAACACATGATTTAGCTTCAAATCAATGCGAAGTAGAAGGCTTAGCATCAAATCCATGCAACACAAATTATTTAGCTTCTTATACTTGCGATATAAGTGATAAAGCTTCAAATGCAGGTGAAACAAACGAGTGATCTCCAAATCCAAGCGTAACACTTGATTTAACTTCAAATCAATGCAAAGTAGAAGATTTTCCTTCAAATCCATGCGAAACAAATGGTTTAGCTTCAAATACCTTTGATATACATGATTTAGCTTCAACTGCATGCGAAACAAACGAGTTAGTTTCAAATCCAAGCGAAACACATGATTTAGCTTCAAATCAATGCGAAATAGAAGGCTTAGCATCAAATCCATGCGACACAAATTATTTAGCTTCGTATACTTGCGATATAAGTGATATAGCTTCAAATGCAGGTGAAACAAATGAGTGATCTTCAAATCCAAGCGTAACACATGATTTAACTTCAAATCAATGGGAAGTAGCAGATTTAGGTTCAAATCCATGCGAAACAAATGGTTTAGCTTCAAATACTTGTGATATACATGATTTAGGTTCAGCTGCATGGGAAACAAACGAGTTAGCTTGAAATCCAAGCGAAACACATGACTTAGCTTCAAATCAATGCGAAGTAGAAGGCTTAGCTTCAAATCCATGCAACACAAATTATTTAGCTTCTCATACTTGCGATATAAGTGATAAAGCTTCAAATGCAGGTGAAACAAACGAGTGATCTTCAAATCCAAGTGTAACACATGATTTAACTTCAAATCAATGGCAAGTAGAAGATTTACCTTCAAATCCATGCGAAACAAATGGCTTAGCTTCAAATACTTGTGATATACATGATTTAGCTTCAACTGCATGCGAAACAAACGAGATAGCTTCAAATCCAAGCGAAGCACATGATTTAGCTTCAAATCAATGCGAAGTAGAAGGCTTAGCATCAAATCCTTGCGAAACAAATGGTTTAGCTTCAAATACTTGTGATATACATGATTTAGTTTCATCTGCATGCGAAACTAACGAGTTAGCTTCACATCCAAGCGAAACACATGATTTAGCTTCAAATCAATGCGAAGTAGAAGGCTTAGCTTCAAATCCATGCAACACAAATTATTTAGCTTCTCATACTTGCGATATATGTGATAAAGCTCCAAATGCAAGCGAAACAAACGAGTGAGCTTTAAATCCAAGCATAACACATGATTTAACTTCAAATCAATGCGAAGTAGAAGATTTACCTTCAAATCCATGCGAAACAAATGGTTTAGCTTCAAATACTTGTGATATACATGATTTAGCTTCAGCTGCATGCGAAACAAACGAGTAAGCCTCAAATCCAAGCGAAACACATAATTTAGCTTCAAGTCAATGCGAAATAGGAGGCTTAGCATCAAATCCATGCAACACAAATTATTTAGCTTCTTGTACTTGCGATATAAGTGATAACGCTTCAAATGCAGGTGAAACTAACGAGTGATCTTCAAATCCAAGCGTAACACTTGATTTAACTTCAAATCAATGGGAAGTAGAAGATTTACCTTCAAATCCATGCGAAAGAAATGGTTTAGCTTCAAATCAATGGGAAGTAGAAGATTTACCTTCAAATCCATGCGAAAGAAATGGTTTAGCTTCAGATACTTGTGATATACATGATTTAGCTTCAACTGCATGCGAAACAAACGAGTTAGCATCAGATCCAAGCGAAACACATGATTTAACTACAAATCAATGCGAAGTAGATGGCTTACCATCAAATCCATGCAACACAAATTATTTAGCTGCTTATACTTGCGATATAAGTGATATAGCTTCAAATGCAGGCGAAACACACGAGTGATCTTCAAATCCATGCGTAACACATGATTTAACTTCAAATCAATGGGAAGTAGAAGATTTACATTCAAATCCATGCGTAACAAATGGTTTAGCTTCAATTACTTGTGATATACATGATTTAGCTTCAGCTGCATGCGAAACAAACGAGGTAGCTTCAAATCCAAGCGAAACACATGATTTAGATTCAAATCAATGCGAAGTAGAAGGCTTAGCATCAAATCCATGCAACACAAATTATTTAGCTTCTTATACTTGCGATATAAGTGATAAAGCTTCAAATGCAGGCGAAACAAACGAGTTAGCTTCAAATCCAAGCGTAACACATGATTTAACTTCAAATCAATGCGAAGTAGAAGATTTACCTTCAAATCCATGCGAAACAAATGGTTTAGCTTCAAATACTTGTGATATACATGGTTTAGCTTCAACTGCATGCGAAACAAACGAGTTAGCTTCAAATCCAAGCGAAACACATGATTTAGCTTCAAATCAATGCGAAGTAGAAGGCTTAGCATCAAATCCATGCAACACAAATTATTTAGCTTCTTATACTTGCGATATAAGTGATAAAGCTTCAAATGCAGGCGAAACAAACGAGTGATCTTCAAATCCAAGCGTAATACGTGATTTAAATTCAAATCCATGCGAAACAAATGGTTCAGTTTCAAATACTTGTGATACACATGAATTTGCTTCAGCTGCATGCGAAACAAACGATTTAGCTTCACACCCAAGGGAAACACATGATTTAAATTCAAATAAATGGGAAGTAGAAGGCTTACCATCAAATCCATGCAACACAAATTATTTAGCTTCTTATACTTGCGATATAAGTGATATAGCATCAAATGCAGGCGAAACACACGAGTGATCTTCAAATCCAAGCGTAACACATGATTTAACTTCAAATCAACGGGAAGTAGAAGATTTAACTTCAAATCCAAACGAAACAAATGGTTTAGCTTCAAATACTTGTGATATACATTATTTAGCTTCAGCTGCAAGCGAAACAAACGAGTTAGCTTCAACTCCAAGCGTAACACTTGATTTAACTTCAAATCAATGGGAAGTAGAAGATTTACCTTCAAATCCATGCGAAACAAATGGTTTAGCTTCAAATACTTGTGATATACATGATTTAGCTTCAGCTGCATGCGAAACAAACGAGTTAGCTTCAAATCCAAGCGAAACACATGATTTAGCTTCAAATCAATGCGAAGTAGAAGGCTTAGCATCAAATCCATGCAACACAAAGTATTTAGCTTCTTATACTTGCGATATAAGTGATAAAGCTTCAAATGCAGGCGAAACAAACGAGTAAGCTTTAGATCCAAGCGTAACACATGATTTAACTTCAAATCAATGCGAAGTAGAAGACTTAGCATCAAATCCATGCAACACAAATTATTTAGCTTCTTATACTTGCGATATAAGTGATATAGCATCAAATGCAGGCGAAACACACTAGTGATCTTCAAATCCAAGCGTAACACATGATTTAACTTCAAATCAACGGGAAGTAGAAGATTTAACTTCAAATCCAAACGAAACAAATGGTTTAGCTTCAAATACTTGTGATATACATTATTTAGCTTCAGCTGCAAGCGAAACAAACGAGTTAGCTTCAACTCCAAGCGTAACACTTGATTTAACTTCAAATCAATGGGAAGTAGAAGATTTACCTTCAAATCCATGCGAAACAAATGGCTTAGCTTCAAATACTTGTGACATACATCATTTAGCTTCAACTGCATGCGAAACAAACGAGTTAGCCTCAAATCCAAGCGAAACACATGATTTAGCTTCAAATCAATGCGAAGTAGAAGGCTTAGCATCAAATCCATGCAACACAAATTATTTAGCTTCTTATACTTGCGATATAAGTGATAAAGCTTCAAATGCAGGTGAAACAAACGAGTGATCTCCAAATCCAAGCGTAACACTTGATTTAACTTCAAATCAATGCAAAGTAGAAGATTTACCTTCAAATCCATGCGAAACAAATGGTTTAGCTTCAAATACCTTTGATATACATGATTTAGCTTCAACTGCATGCGAAACAAACGAGTTAGTTTCAAATCCAAGCGAAACACATGATTTAGCTTCAAATCAATGCGAAATAGAAGGCTTAGCATCAAATCCATGCGACACAAATTATTTAGCTTCGTATACTTGCGATATAAGTGATATAGCTTCAAATGCAGGTGAAACAAATGAGTGATCTTCAAATCCAAGCGAAGCACATGATTTAGCTTCAAATCAATGCGAAGTAGAAGGCTTAGCATCAAATCCTTGCGAAACAAATGGTTTAGCTTCAAATACTTGTGATATACATGATTTAGTTTCATCTGCATGCGAAACTAACGAGTTAGCTTCACATCCAAGCGAAACACATGATTTAGCTTCAAATCAATGCGAAGTAGAAGGCTTAGCATCAAATCCATGCAACACAAATTATTTAGCTTCTTATACTTCCGATATAAGTGATAAAGCTTCAAATGCAGGTGAAACAAACGAGTGATCTTCAAATCCAAGTGTAACACATGATTTAACTTCAAATCAATGGCAAGTAGAAGATTTACCTTCAAATCCATGCGAAACAAATGGCTTAGCTTCAAATACTTGTGATATACATGATTTAGCTTCAACTGCATGCGAAACAAACGAGATAGCTTCAAATCCGAGCGAAGCACATGATTTATCTTCAAATCAATGCGAAGTAGAAGGCTTAGCATCAAATCCTTGCGAAACAAATGGTTTAGCTTCAAATACTTGTGATATACATGATTTAGTTTCATCTGCATGCGAAACTAACGAGTTAGCTTCACATCCAAGCGAAACACATGATTTAGCTTCAAATCAATGCGAAGTAGAAGGCTTAGCTTCAAATCCATGCAACACAAATTATTTAGCTTCTCATACTTGCGATATATGTGATAAAGCTCCAAATGCAAGCGAAACAAACGAGTGAGCTTTAAATCCAAGCATAACACATGATTTAACTTCAAATCAATGCGAAGTAGAAGATTTACCTTCAAATCCATGCGAAACAAATGGTTTAGCTTCAAATACTTGTGATATACATGATTTAGCTTCAGCTGCATGCGAAACAAACGAGTTAGCCTCAAATCCAAGCGAAACACATGATTTAGCTTCAAATCAATGCGAAGTAGAAGGCTTAGCATCAAATCCATGCAACACAAATTATTTAGCTTCTTATACTTGCGATATAAGTGATAAAGCTTCAAATGCAGGTGAAACTAACGAGTGATCTTCAAATCCAAGCGTAACACTTGATTTAACTTCAAATCAATGGGAAGTAGAAGATTTACCTTCAAATCCATGCGAAAGAAATGGTTTAGCTTCAAATCAATGGGAAGTAGAAGATTTACCTTCAAATCCATGCGAAAGAAATGGTTTAGCTTCAAATACTTGTGATATACATGATTTAGCTTCAACTGCATGCGAAACAAACGAGTTAGCTTCAAATCAAAGCGAAACACATGATTGAGCTTCAAATCAATGCGAAATATAAGGCTTAGAATCAAATCCATGCGACACAAATTATTTAGCTTCGTATACTTGCGATATAAGTGATATAGCTTCAAATGCAGGTGAAAAAAACGAGTGATCTTCAAATCCAAGCGTAACACATGATTTAACTTCAAATCAAAGGGTAGTAGCAGATTTACGTTCAAATCCATGCGAAACAAATGGTTTAGCTTCAAATACTTGTGATATACACGATTTAGCTTCAGCTGCATGGGAAACAAAGGAGTTAGCTTCAAATCCAAGCGAGACACATGATTTAGCTTCAAATCATTGCGAAATAGAAGGCTTAGCATCAAATCCATGCGACACAAATTATTTAGCTTCGTATACTTGCGATATAAGTGATATAGCTTCAAATGCAGGTGAAACAAACGAGTGATCTTCAAATCCAAGCGTAACACATGATTTAACTTCAAATCAATGGGAAGTAGAAGATTTACCTTCAAATCCATGCGAAACAAATGGTTTAGCTTCAAATACTTGTGATATACATGATTTAGCTTCAGCTGCATGCGAAACAAACGAGTAAGCCTCAAATCCAAGCGTAACACATGATTTAACTTCAAATCAACGGGAAGTAGAAGATTTAACTTCAAATCCAAACGAAACAAATGGTTTAGCTTCAAATACTTGTGATATACATTATTTAGCTTCAGCTGCATGCGAAACAAACGAGTTAGCTTCAAATCCAAGCGAAACACATGATTTAGCTTCAAATCAATGCGAAGTAGAAGGCTTAGCATCAAATCCATGCAACACAAAGTATTTAGCTTCTTATACTTGCGATATAAGTGATAAAGCTTCAAATGCAGGCGAAACAAACGAGTAAGCTTTAGATCCAAGCGTAACACATGATTTAACTTCAAATCAATGCGAAGTAGAAGACTTAGCATCAAATCCATGCAACACAAATTATTTAGCTTCTTATACTTGCGATATAAGTGATATAGCATCAAATGCAGGCGAAACACACTAGTGATCTTCAAATCCAAGCGTAACACATGATTTAACTTCAAATCAACGGGAAGTAGAAGATTTAACTTCAAATCCAAACGAAACAAATGGTTTAGCTTCAAATACTTGTGATATACATTATTTAGCTTCAGCTGCAAGCGAAACAAACGAGTTAGCTTCAACTCCAAGCGTAACACTTGATTTAACTTCAAATCAATGGGAAGTAGAAGATTTACCTTCAAATCCATGCGAAACAAATGGCTTAGCTTCAAATACTTGTGACATACATCATTTAGCTTCAACTGCATGCGAAACAAACGAGTTAGCCTCAAATCCAAGCGAAACACATGATTTAGCTTCAAATCAATGCGAAGTAGAAGGCTTAGCATCAAATCCATGCAACACAAATTATTTAGCTTCTTATACTTGCGATATAAGTGATAAAGCTTCAAATGCAGGTGAAACAAACGAGTGATCTCCAAATCCAAGCGTAACACTTGATTTAACTTCAAATCAATGCAAAGTAGAAGATTTACCTTCAAATCCATGCGAAACAAATGGTTTAGCTTCAAATACCTTTGATATACATGATTTAGCTTCAACTGCATGCGAAACAAACGAGTTAGTTTCAAATCCAAGCGAAACACATGATTTAGCTTCAAATCAATGCGAAATAGAAGGCTTAGCATCAAATCCATGCGACACAAATTATTTAGCTTCGTATACTTGCGATATAAGTGATATAGCTTCAAATGCAGGTGAAACAAATGAGTGATCTTCAAATCCAAGCGAAGCACATGATTTAGCTTCAAATCAATGCGAAGTAGAAGGCTTAGCATCAAATCCTTGCGAAACAAATGGTTTAGCTTCAAATACTTGTGATATACATGATTTAGTTTCATCTGCATGCGAAACTAACGAGTTAGCTTCACATCCAAGCGAAACACATGATTTAGCTTCAAATCAATGCGAAGTAGAAGGCTTAGCATCAAATCCATGCAACACAAATTATTTAGCTTCTTATACTTCCGATATAAGTGATAAAGCTTCAAATGCAGGTGAAACAAACGAGTGATCTTCAAATCCAAGTGTAACACATGATTTAACTTCAAATCAATGGCAAGTAGAAGATTTACCTTCAAATCCATGCGAAACAAATGGCTTAGCTTCAAATACTTGTGATATACATGATTTAGCTTCAACTGCATGCGAAACAAACGAGATAGCTTCAAATCCAAGCGAAGCACATGATTTATCTTCAAATCAATGCGAAGTAGAAGGCTTAGCATCAAATCCTTGCGAAACAAATGGTTTAGCTTCAAATACTTGTGATATACATGATTTAGTTTCATCTGCATGCGAAACTAACGAGTTAGCTTCACATCCAAGCGAAACACATGATTTAGCTTCAAATCAATGCGAAGTAGAAGGCTTAGCTTCAAATCCATGCAACACAAATTATTTAGCTTCTCATACTTGCGATATATGTGATAAAGCTCCAAATGCAAGCGAAACAAACGAGTGAGCTTTAAATCCAAGCATAACACATGATTTAACTTCAAATCAATGCGAAGTAGAAGATTTACCTTCAAATCCATGCGAAACAAATGGTTTAGCTTCAAATACTTGTGATATACATGATTTAGCTTCAGCTGCATGCGAAACAAACGAGTTAGCCTCAAATCCAAGCGAAACACATGATTTAGCTTCAAATCAATGCGAAGTAGAAGGCTTAGCATCAAATCCATGCAACACAAATTATTTAGCTTCTTATACTTGCGATATAAGTGATAAAGCTTCAAATGCAGGTGAAACTAACGAGTGATCTTCAAATCCAAGCGTAACACTTGATTTAACTTCAAATCAATGGGAAGTAGAAGATTTACCTTCAAATCCATGCGAAAGAAATGGTTTAGCTTCAAATCAATGGGAAGTAGAAGATTTACCTTCAAATCCATGCGAAAGAAATGGTTTAGCTTCAAATACTTGTGATATACATGATTTAGCTTCAACTGCATGCGAAACAAACGAGTTAGCTTCAAATCAAAGCGAAACACATGATTGAGCTTCAAATCAATGCGAAATATAAGGCTTAGAATCAAATCCATGCGACACAAATTATTTAGCTTCGTATACTTGCGATATAAGTGATATAGCTTCAAATGCAGGTGAAAAAAACGAGTGATCTTCAAATCCAAGCGTAACACATGATTTAACTTCAAATCAAAGGGTAGTAGCAGATTTACGTTCAAATCCATGCGAAACAAATGGTTTAGCTTCAAATACTTGTGATATACACGATTTAGCTTCAGCTGCATGGGAAACAAAGGAGTTAGCTTCAAATCCAAGCGAGACACATGATTTAGCTTCAAATCATTGCGAAATAGAAGGCTTAGCATCAAATCCATGCGACACAAATTATTTAGCTTCGTATACTTGCGATATAAGTGATATAGCTTCAAATGCAGGTGAAACAAACGAGTGATCTTCAAATCCAAGCGTAACACATGATTTAACTTCAAATCAATGGGAAGTAGAAGATTTACCTTCAAATCCATGCGAAACAAATGGTTTAGCTTCAAATACTTGTGATATACATGATTTAGCTTCAGCTGCATGCGAAACAAACGAGTAGGCCTCAAATCCAAGCGTAACACATGATTTAACTTCAAATCAACGGGAAGTAGAAGATTTAACTTCAAATCCAAACGAAACAAATGGTTTAGCTTCAAATACTTGTGATATACATTATTTAGCTTCAGCTGCAAGCGAAACAAACGAGTTAGCTTCAACTCCAAGCGTAACACTTGATTTAACTTCAAATCAATGGGAAGTAGAAGATTTACCTTCAAATCCATGCGAAACAAATGGCTTAGCTTCAAATACTTGTGACATACATCATTTAGCTTCAACTGCATGCGAAACAAACGAGTTAGCCTCAAATCCAAGCGAAACACATGATTTAGCTTCAAATCAATGCGAAGTAGAAGGCTTAGCATCAAATCCATGCAACACAAATTATTTAGCTTCTTATACTTGCGATATAAGTGATAAAGCTTCAAATGCAGGTGAAACAAACGAGTGATCTCCAAATCCAAGCGTAACACTTGATTTAACTTCAAATCAATGCAAAGTAGAAGATTTACCTTCAAATCCATGCGAAACAAATGGTTTAGCTTCAAATACCTTTGATATACATGATTTAGCTTCAACTGCATGCGAAACAAACGAGTTAGTTTCAAATCCAAGCGAAACACATGATTTAGCTTCAAATCAATGCGAAATAGAAGGCTTAGCATCAAATCCATGCGACACAAATTATTTAGCTTCGTATACTTGCGATATAAGTGATATAGCTTCAAATGCAGGTGAAACAAATGAGTGATCTTCAAATCCAAGCGAAGCACATGATTTAGCTTCAAATCAATGCGAAGTAGAAGGCTTAGCATCAAATCCTTGCGAAACAAATGGTTTAGCTTCAAATACTTGTGATATACATGATTTAGTTTCATCTGCATGCGAAACTAACGAGTTAGCTTCACATCCAAGCGAAACACATGATTTAGCTTCAAATCAATGCGAAGTAGAAGGCTTAGCATCAAATCCATGCAACACAAATTATTTAGCTTCTTATACTTCCGATATAAGTGATAAAGCTTCAAATGCAGGTGAAACAAACGAGTGATCTTCAAATCCAAGTGTAACACATGATTTAACTTCAAATCAATGGCAAGTAGAAGATTTACCTTCAAATCCATGCGAAACAAATGGCTTAGCTTCAAATACTTGTGATATACATGATTTAGCTTCAACTGCATGCGAAACAAACGAGATAGCTTCAAATCCAAGCGAAGCACATGATTTAGCTTCAAATCAATGCGAAGTAGAAGGCTTAGCATCAAATCCTTGCGAAACAAATGGTTTAGCTTCAAATACTTGTGATATACATGATTTAGTTTCATCTGCATGCGAAACTAACGAGTTAGCTTCACATCCAAGCGAAACACATGATTTAGCTTCAAATCAATGCGAAGTAGAAGGCTTAGCTTCAAATCCATGCAACACAAATTATTTAGCTTCTCATACTTGCGATATATGTGATAAAGCTCCAAATGCAAGCGAAACAAACGAGTGAGCTTTAAATCCAAGCATAACACATGATTTAACTTCAAATCAATGGGAAGTAGAAGATTTACCTTCAAATCCATGCGAAACAAATGGTTTAGCTTCAAATACTTGTGATATACATGATTTAGCTTCAACTGCATGCGAAACAAACGAGTTAGCTTCAAATCCAAGCGAAACACATGATTTAGCTTCAAATCAATGCGAAGTAGAAGGCTTAGCATCAAATCCATGCGACACAAATTATTTAGCTTCGTATACTTGCGATATAAGTGATATAGCTTCAAATGCAGGTGACACAAACGAGTGATCTTCAAATCCAAGCGTAACACATGATTTAACTTCAAATCAATGGGAAGTAGAAGATTTACCTTCAAATCCATGCGAAACAAATGGTTTAGCTTCAAATACTTGTGATATACATGATTTAGCTTCAGCTGCATGCGAAACAAACGAGTTAGCCTCAAATCCAATCGAAACACATGATTTAGCTTCAAATCAATGCGAAGTAGAAGGCTTAGCATCAAATCCATGCAACACAAATTATTTAGCTTCTTATACTTGCGATATAAGTGATAGAGCTTCAAATGCAGGTGAAACAAACGAGTGATCTACAAATCCAAGCGTAACATATGATTTAACTTCAAATCAATGGGAAGTAGAAGATTTACCTTCAAATCCATGCGAAACAAATGGTTTAGCTTCAAATACTTGTGATATACATGATTTAGCTTCAGCTGCATGCGAAACAAATGAGTTAGCCTCAAATCCAAGCGAAACACATGATTTAGTATTCAAATCAATGCGAAGTAGAAGGCTTAGCATCAAAACCATGCAACACAAATTATTTAGCTCCTTATACTTGCGATATAAGTGATAAAGCTTCAAATGCAGGTGAAACAAACGAGTGATCTTCAAATCCAAGCGTAACACTTGATTTAACTTCAAATCAATGGGAAGTAGAAGATTTACCTTCAAATCCATGCGAAACAAATGGTTTAGCTTCAAATACTTGTGATATACATGATTTAGCTTCAGCTGCATGCGAAACAAACGAGTTAGCTTCAAATCCAAGCGAAATACATGATTTAGCTTCAAATCAATGCGAAGTAGAAGACTTAGCATCAATTCCATTCAACACAAATTATTTAGCTTCATAAACTTGCGATATAAGTGGTAAAGCTTCAAATGCATTCGAAACAAACGAGTGATCTTCAAATCCAAGCGTAACACATGATTTAACTTCAAATCAATGGGAAGTAGAAGATTTACCTTCAAATCCATGCGAAACAAATGGCTTAGCTTCAAATACTTGTGATAAACATCATTTAGCTTCAACTGCATGCGAAACAAACGAGTTAGCCTCAAATCCAAGCGAAACACATGATTTAGATTCAAATGAATGCGAAATAGAAGGCTTAGCATCAAAACCATGCAACACAAATTATTTAGCTTCTTATACTTGCGATATAAGTGATAAAGCTTCAAATGCAGGTGAAACAAACGAGTGATCTTCAAATCCAAGCGTAACACATGATTTAACTTCAAATCAAAGGGTAGTAGCAGATTTACGTTCAAATCCATGCGAAACAAATGGTTTAGCTTCAAATAATTGTGATATACATGATTAAGCTTCAGCTGCATGGGAAACAAAGGAGTTAGCTTCAAATCCAAGCGAAACACATGATTTAGCTTCAAATGAATGCGAAATCGAAGGCTTAGCATCAAATCCATGCGACACAAATTATTTAGCTTCGTATACTTGCGATATATGTGATATAGCTTCAAATGCAGGTGAAACAAACGTGTGATCTTCAAATCCAAGCGTAACACATGATTTAACTTCAAATCAATGGGAAGTAGAAGATTTACCTTCAAATCCATGCGAAACAAATGGTTTAGCTTCAAATACTTGTGATATACATGATTTAGCTTCAACTCCATGCGAAACAAACGAGTTAGCTTCAAATCCAAGCGAAGCACATGATTAACTTCAAATCAATGCGAAGTAGAAGACTTAGCATCAAATCCATGCAACACAAATTATTTAGCTTCTTATACTTGCGATATAAGTGATATAGCTTCAAATGCATGTGAAACAAACGAGTGATCTTCAAATCCAAGCGTAACACATGATTTAACTTCAAATCAATGGGAAGTAGAAGATTTACCTTCAAATCCATGCGAAACAAATGGCTTAGCTTCAAATACTTGTGATATACATGATTTAGCTTCAACTGCATGCGAAACAAACGAGTTAGCTTCAAATCCAAGCGAAACACATGATTTAGCTTTAAATCAATGCGAAGTAGAAGGCTTAGCATCAAATCCATGCGACACAAATTATTTAGCTTCGTATACTTGCGATATAAGTGATATAGCTTCAAATGCAGGTGACACAAACGAGTGATCTTCAAATCCAAGCGTAACACATGATTTAACTTCAAATCAATGGGAAGTAGAAGATTTACCTTCAAATCCATGCGAAACAAATGGTTTAGCTTCAAATACTTGTGATATACATGATTTAGCTTCAACTCCATGCGAAACAAACGAGTTAGCTTCAAATCCAAGCGAAGCACATGATTAACTTCAAATCAATGCGAAGTAGAAGACTTAGCATCAAATCCATGCAACACAAATTATTTAGCTTCTTATACTTGCGATATAAGTGATATAGCTTCAAATGCATGTGAAACAAACGAGTGATCTTCAAATCCAAGCGTAACACATGATTTAACTTCAAATCAATGGGAAGTAGAAGATTTACCTTCAAATCCATGCGAAACAAATGGCTTAGCTTCAAATACTTGTGATATACATGATTTAGCTTCAACTGCATGCGAAACAAACGAGTTAGCTTCAAATCCAAGCGAAACACATGATTTAGCTTTAAATCAATGCGAAGTAGAAGGCTTAGCATCAAATCCATGCGACACAAATTATTTAGCTTCGTATACTTGCGATATAAGTGATATAGCTTCAAATGCAGGTGACACAAACGAGTGATCTTCAAATCCAAGCGTAACACATGATTTAACTTCAAATCAATGGGAAGTAGAAGATTTACCTTCAAATCCATGCGAAACAAATGGTTTAGCTTCAAATACTTGTGATATACATGATTTAGCTTCAACTCCATGCGAAACAAACGAGTTAGCTTCAAATCCAAGCGAAGCACATGATTAACTTCAAATCAATGCGAAGTAGAAGACTTAGCATCAAATCCATGCAACACAAATTATTTAGCTTCTTATACTTGCGATATAAGTGATATAGCTTCAAATGCATGTGAAACAAACGAGTGATCTTCAAATCCAAGCGTAACACATGATTTAACTTCAAATCAATGGGAAGTAGAAGATTTACCTTCAAATCCATGCGAAACAAATGGCTTAGCTTCAAATACTTGTGATATACATGATTTAGCTTCAACTGCATGCGAAACAAACGAGTTAGCTTCAAATCCAAGCGAAACACATGATTTAGCTTTAAATCAATGCGAAGTAGAAGGCTTAGCATCAAATCCATGCGACACAAATTATTTAGCTTCGTATACTTGCGATATAAGTGATATAGCTTCAAATGCAGGTGACACAAACGAGTGATCTTCAAATCCAAGCGTAACACATGATTTAACTTCAAATCAATGGGAAGTAGAAGATTTACCTTCAAATCCATGCGAAACAAATGGTTTAGCTTCAAATACTTGTGATATACATGATTTAGCTTCAGCTGCATGCGAAACAAACGAGTTAGCCTCAAATCCAAGCGAAACACATGATTTAGCTTCAAATCAATGCGAAGTAGAAGGCTTAGCATCAAATCCATGCAACACAAATTATTTAGCTTCTTATACTTGCGATATAAGTGATAGATCTTCAAATGCAGGTGAAACAAACGAGTGATCTTCAAATCCAAGCGTAACATATGATTTAACTTCAAATCAATGGGAAGTAGAAGATTTACCTTCAAATCCATGCCAAACAAATGGTTTAGCTTCAAATACTTGTGATATACATGATTTAGCTTCAGCTGCATGCGAAACAAATGAGTTAGCCTCAAATCCAAGCGAAACACATGATTTAGTATTCAAATCAATGCGAAGTAGAAGGCTTAGCATCAAAACCATGCAACACAAATTATTTAGCTTCTTATACTTGCGATATAAGTGATAAAGCTTCAAATGCAGGTGAAACAAACGAGTGATCTTCAAATCCAAGCGTAACACTTGATTTAACTTCAAATCAATGGGAAGTAGAAGATTTACCTTCAAATCCATGCGAAACAAACGGTTTAGCTTCAAATACTTGTGATATACATGATTTAGATTCAACTGCATGCGAAACAAACGAGTTAGCTTCAAGTCCAAGCGAAACACATGATTTAGCTTCAAATCAATGCGAAATAGAAGGCTTAGCATCAAATCCATGCGACACAAATTATTTAGCTTCGTATACTTGCGATATAAGTGATATAGCTTCAAATGCAGGTGAAAAAAACGAGCGATCTTCAAATCCAAGCGGAACACTTGATTTAACTTCAAATCAATGGGAAGTAGAAGATTTACCTTCAAATCCATGCGAAACAAATGGCTTAGCTTCAAATACTTGTGATAAACATCATTTAGCTTCAACTGCATGCGAAACAAACGAGTTAGCATCAAATCCAAGCGAAACACATGATTTAGTTTCAAATGAATGCGAAATAGAAGGCTTAGCATCAAATCCATGCGAAACAAATGGTTTAGCTTCAAATACTTGTGATATACATGATTTAGTTTCATCTGCATGCGAAACTAACGAGTTAGCTTCAAATCCAAGCGAAAGACATGATTTAGCTTCAAATCAATGCGAAGTAGAAGGCTTAGCATCAAATCCATGCAACACAAATTATTTAGCTTCTTATACTTGCGATATATGTGATAAAGCTCCAAATGCAAGCGAAACAAACGAGTGAGCTTTAAATCCAAGCATAACACATGATTTAACTTCAAATCAATGCGAAGTAGAAGATTTACCTTCAAATCCATGCGAAACAAATGGTTTAGCTACAAATACTTGTGATATACATGATTTAGCTTCAGCTGCATGCGAAACAAACGAGTAAGCCTCAAATCCAAGCGAAACACATAATTTAGCTTCAAGTCAATGCGAAATAGGAGGCTTAGCATCAAATCCATGCAACACAAATTATTTAGCTTCTTGTACTTGCGATATAAGTGATAACGCTTCAAATGCTGGTGAAACTAACGAGTGATCTTCAAATTCAAGCGCAACACTTGATTTAATTTCAAATCAATGGGAAGTAGAAGATTTACCTTCAAATCCATGCGAAAGAAATGGTTTAGCTTCAAATCTATGGGAAGTAGAAGATTTACGTTCAAATCCATGCGAAACAAATGGTTTAGCTTCAAATAATTGTGATATACATGATTTAGCTTCAGCTGCATGGGAAACAAAGGAGTTAGCTTCAAATCCAAGCGAAACACATGATTTAGCTTCAAATGAATGCGAAATCGAAGGCTTAGCATCAAATCCATGCGACACAAATTATTTAGCTTCGTATACTTGCGATATATGTGATATAGCTTCAAATGCAGGTGAAACAAACGAGTGATCTTCAAATCGAAGCGTAACACATGATTTAACTTCAAATCAATGGGAAGTAGAAGATTTACCTTCAAATCCATGCGAAACAAATGGTTTAGCTTCAAATACTTGTGATATACATGATTTAGCTTCAACTCCATGCGAAACAAACGAGTTAGCTTCAAATCCAAGCGAAGCACATGATTAACTTCAAATCAATGCGAAGTAGAAGACTTAGCATCAAATCCATGCAACACAAATTATTTAGCTTCTTATACTTGCGATATAAGTGATATAGCTTCAAATGCATGTGAAACAAACGAGTGATCTTCAAATCCAAGCGTAACACATGATTTAACTTCAAATCAATGGGAAGAAGAAGATTTACCTTCAAATCCATGCGAAACAAATGGCTTAGCTTCTAATACTTGTGATATACATGATTTAGCTTCAGCTGCATGCGAAACAAACGAGTTAGCTTCAAATCCAAGCGAAACACATGATTTAGCTTCAAATCAATGCGAAGTAGAAGGCTTAGCATCAAATCCAAGCGACACAAATTATTTAGCTCCGTATACTTGCGATATAAGTGATATAGCTTCAAATGCAGGTGACACAAACGAGTGATCTTCAAATCCAAGCGTAACACATGATTTAACTTCAAATCAATGGGAAGTAGAAGATTTACCTTCAAATCCATGCGAAACAAATGGTTTAGCTTCAAATACTTGTGATATACATGATTTAGCTTCAGCTGCATGCGAAACAAACGAGTTAGCCTCAAATCCAAGCGAAACACATGATTTAGTATTCAAATCAATGCGAAGTAGAAGGCTTAGCATCAAAACCATGCAACACAAATTATTTAGCTTCTTATACTTGCGATATAAGTGATAAAGCTTCAAATGCAGGTGAACCAAACGAGTGATCTTCAAATCCAAGCGTAACACTTGATTTAACTTCAAATCAATGGGAAGTAGAAGATTTACCTTCAAATCCATGCGAAACAAATGGTTTAGCTTCAAATACTTGTGATATACATGATTTAGATTCAACTGCATGCGAAACAAACGAGTTAGCTTCAAATCCAAGCGAAACACATGATTTAGCTTCAAATCAATGCGAAATAGAAGGCTTAGCATCAAATCCATGCGACACAAATTATTTAGCTTCGTATACTTGCGATATAAGTGATATAGCTTCAAATGCAGGTAAAAAAAACGAGTGATCTTCAAATCCAAGCGTAACACTTGATTTAACTTGAAATCAATGGGAAGTAGAAGATTTACCTTCAAATCCATGCGAAACAAATGGTTTATCTTCAAATACTTGTGATATACATGATTTAGCTTCAGCTGCATGCGAAACAAACGAGTTAGCTTCAAATCCAAGCGAAATACATGATTTAGCTTCAAATCAATGCGAAGTAGAAGGCTTAGCATCAATTCCATTCAACACAAATTATTTAGCTTCATATACTTGCGATATAAGTGATAAAGCTACAAATGCATTCGAAACAAACGAGTGATCTTCAAATCCAAGCGTAACACATGATTTAACTTCAAATCAATGGGAAGTAGAAGATTTACCTTCAAATCCATGCGAAACAAATGGCTTAGCTTCAAATACTTGTGATAAACATCATTTAGCTACAACTGCATGCGAAACAAACGAGTTAGCCTCAAATCCAAGCGAAACACATGATTTAGCTTCAAATGAATGCGAAATAGAAGGCTTAGCATCAAATCCATGCGAAACAAATGGTTTAGCTTCAAATACTTGTGATATACATGATTTAGTTTCATCTGCATGCGAAACTAACGAGTTAGCTTCAAATCCAAGCGAAAGACATGATTTAGCTTCAAATCAATGCGAAGTAGAAGGCTTAGCATCAAATCCATGCAACACAAATTATTTAGCTTCTTATACTTGCGATATATGTGATAAAGCTCCAAATGCAAGCGAAACAAACGAGTGAGCTTTAAATCCAAGCATAACACATGATTTAACTTCAAATCAATGCGAAGTAGAAGATTTACCTTCAAATCCATGCGAAACAAATGGTTTAGCTACAAATACTTGTGATATACATGATTTAGCTTCAGCTGCATGCGAAACAAACGAGTAAGCCTCAAATCCAAGCGAAACACATAATTTAGCTTCAAGTCAATGCGAAATAGGAGGCTTAGCATCAAATCCATGCAACACAAATTATTTAGCTTCTTGTACTTGCGATATAAGTGATAACGCTTCAAATGCTGGTGAAACTAACGAGTGATCTTCAAATCCAAGCGTAACACTTGATTTAATTTCAAATCAATGGGAAGTAGAAGATTTACCTTCAAATCCATGCGAAAGAAATGGTTTAGCTTCAAATCAATGAGAAGTAGAAGATTTACCTTCAAATCCATGCGAAAGAAATGGTTTAGCTTCAAATACTTGTGATATACATGATTTAGCTTCAACTGCATGCGAAACAAACGAGTTAGCTTCAAATCCAGGCGAAACACATGATTGAGCTTCAAATCAATGCGAAATATAAGGCTTAGCATCAAATCCATGCGACACAAATTATTTAGCTTCGTATACTTGCGATATAAGTGATATAGCTTCAAATGCAGGTGAAACAAACGAGTGATCTTCAAATCCAAGCGTAACACATGATTTAACTTCAAATCAAAGGGTAGTTGCAGATTTACGTTCAAATCCATGCGAAACAAATGGTTTAGCTTCAAATAATTGTGATATACATGATTTAGCTTCAGCTGCATGGGAAACAAAGGAGTTAGCTTCAAATCCAAGCGAAACACATGATTTAGCTTCAAATGAATGCGAAATCGAAGGCTTAGCATCAAATCCATGCGACACAAATTATTTAGCTTCTTATACTTGCGATATAAGTGATATAGCTTCAAATGCATGTGAAACAAACGAGTGATCTTCAAATCCAAGCGTAACACATGATTTAACTTCAAATCAATGGGAAGTAGAAGATTTACCTTCAAATCCATGCGAAACAAATGGCTTAGCTTCAAATACTTGTGATATACATGATTTAGATTCAACTGCATGCGAAACAAACGAGTTAGCTTCAAATCCAAGCGAAACACATGATTTAGCTTCAAATCAATGCGAAATAGAAGGCTTAGCATTAAATCCATGCGACACAAATTATTTAGCTTCGTATACTTGCGATATAAGTGATATAGCTTCAAATGCAGGTGACACAAACGAGTGATCTTCAAATCCAAGCGTAACACATGATTTAACTTCAAATCAATGGGAAGTAGAAGATTTACCTTCAAATCCATGCGAAACAAATGGTTTAGCTTCAAATACTTGTGATATACGTGATTTAGGTTCAGCTGCATGCGAAACAAACGAGTTAGCCTCAAATCCAAGCGAAACACATGATTTAGCTTCAAATCAATGCGAAGTAGAAGGCTTAGCATCAAATCCATGCAACACAAATTATTTAGCTTCTTCTACTTGCGATATAAGTGATAGAGCTTCAAATGCAGGTGAAACAAACGAGTGATCTTCAAATCCAAGCGTAACATATGATTTAACTTCAAATCAATGGGAAGTAGAAGATTTACCTTCAAATCCATGCGAAACATGGTTTAGCTTCAAATACTTGTGATATACATGATTTAGCTTCAGCTGCATGCGAAACAAATGAGTTAGCCTCAAATCCAAGCGAAACACATGATTTAGTATTCAAATCAATGCGAAGTTGAAGGCTTAGCATCAAAACCATGCACCACAAATTATTTAGCTTCTTATACTTGCGATATAAGTGATAAAGCTTCAAATGCAGGTGAAACAAACGAGTGATCTTCAAATCCAAGCGTAACACTTGATTTAACTTCAAATCAATGGGAAGTAGAAGATTTACCTTCAAATCCATGCGAAACAAACGGTTTATCTTCAAATACTTGTGATATACATGATTTAGCTTCAGCTGCATGCGAAACAAACGAGTTAGCTTCAAATCCAAGCGAAATACATGATTTAGCTTCAAATCAATGCGAAGTAGAAGGCTTAGCATCAATTCCATTCAACACAAATTATTTAGCTTCATATACTTGCGATATAAGTGATAAAGCTTCAAATGCATTCGAAACAAACGAGTGATCTTCAAATCCAAGCGTAACACATGATTTAACTTCAAATCAATGGGAAGTAGAAGATTTACCTTCAAATCCATGCGAAACAAATGGCTTAGCTTCAAATACTTGTGATAAACATCATTTAGCTTCAACTGCATGCGAAACAAACGAGTTAGCCTCAAATCCAAGCGAAACACATGATTTAGCTTCAAATGAATGCGAAATAGAAGGCTTAGCATCAAATCCATGCGAAACAAATGGTTTAGCTTCAAATACTTGTGATATACATGATTTAGTTTCATCTGCATGCGAAACTAACGAGTTAGCTTCAAATCCAAGCGAAAGACATGATTTAGCTTCAAATCAATGCGAAGTAGAAGGCTTAGCATCAAATCCATGCAACACAAATTATTTAGCTTCTTATACTTGCGATATATGTGATAAAGCTCCAAATGCAAGCGAAACAAACGAGTGAGTTTTAAATCCAAGCATAACACATGACTTAACTTCAAATCAATGCGAAGTAGAAGATTTACCTTCAAATCCATGCGAAACAAATGGTTTAGCTACAAATACTTGTGATATACATGATTTAGCTTCAGCTGCATGCGAAACAAACGAGTAAGCCTCAAATCCAAGCGAAACACATAATTTAGCTTCAAGTCGATGCGAAATAGGAGGCTTAGCATCAAATCCATGCAACACAAATTATTTAGCTTCTTGTACTTGCGATATAAGTGATAACGCTTCAAATGCTGGTGAAACTAACGAGTGATCTTCAAATCCAAGCGCAACACTTGATTTAATTTCAAATCAATGGGAAGTAGAAGATTTACCTTCAAATCCATGCGAAAGAAATGGTTTAGCTTCAAATCAATGGGAAGTAGAAGATTTACGTTCAAATCCATGCGAAACAAATGGTTTAGCTTCAAATAATTGTGATATACATGATTTAGCTTCAGCTGCATGGGAAACAAAGGAGTTAGCTTCAAATCCAAGCGAAACACATGATTTAGCTTCAAATGAATGCGAAATCGAAGGCTTAGCATCAAATCCATGCGACACAAATTATTTAGCTTCGTATACTTGCGATATATGTGATATAGCTTCAAATGCAGGTGAAACAAACGAGTGATCTTCAAATCCAAGCGTAACACATGATTTAACTTCAAATCAATGGGAAGTAGAAGATTTACCTTCAAATCCATGCGAAACAAATGGTTTAGCTTCAAATACTTGTGATATACATGATTTAGCTTCAACTCCATGCGAAACAAACGAGTTAGCTTCAAATCCAAGCGAAGCACATGATTAACTTCAAATCAATGCGAAGTAGAAGACTTAGCATCAAATCCATGCAACACAAATTATTTAGCTTCTCATACTTGCGATATAAGTGATATAGCTTCAAATGCGTGTGAAACAAACGAGTGATCTTCAAATCCAAGCGTAACACATGATTTAACTTCAAATCAATGGGAAGATGAAGATTTACCTTCAAATCCATGCGAAACAAATGGCTTAGCTTCAAATACTTGTGATATACATGATTTAGCTTCAACTGCATGCGAAACAAACGAGTTAGCTTCAAATCCAAGCGAAACACATGATTTAGCTTCAAATCAATGCGAAGTAGAAGGCTTAGCATCAAATCCAAGCGACACAAATTATTTAGCTCCGTATACTTGCGATATAAGTGATATAGCTTCAAATGCAGGTGACACAAACGAGTGATCTTCAAATCCAAGCGTAACACATGATTTAACTTCAAATCAATGGGAAGTAGAAGATTTACCTTCAAATCCATGCGAAACAAATGGTTTAGCTTCAAATACTTGTGATATACATGATTTAGCTTCAGCTGCATGCGAAACAAACGAGTTAGCCTCAAATCCAAGCGAAAGACATGATTTAGCTTCAAATCAATGCGAAGTAGAAGGCTTAGCATCGAATCCATGCAACACAAATTATTTAGCTTCTTATACTTGCGATATATGTGATAAAGCTCCAAATGCAAGCGAAACAAACGAGTGAGCTTTAAATCCAAGCATAACACATGATTTAACTTCAAATCAATGCGAAGTAGAAGATTTACCTTCAAATCAATGCGAAACAAATGGTTTAGCTACAAATACTTGTGATATACATGATTTAGCTTCAGCTGCATGCGAAACAAACGAGTAAGCCTCAAATCCAAGCGAAACACATAATTTAGCTTCAAGTCAATGCGAAATAGGAGGCTTAGCATCAAATCCATGCAACACAAATTATTTAGCTTCTTGTACTTGCGATATAAGTGATAACGCTTCAAATGCTGGTGAAACTAACGAGTGATCTTCAAATCCAAGCGTAACACTTGATTTAATTTCAAATCAATGGGAAGTAGAAGATTTACCTTCAAATCCATGCGAAAGAAATGGTTTAGCTTCAAATCAATGAGAAGTAGAAGATTTACCTTCAAATCCATGCGAAAGAAATGGTTTAGCTTCAAATACTTGTGATATGCATGATTTAGCTTCAACTGTATGCGAAACAAACGAGTTAGCTTCAAATCCAGGCGAAACACATGATTGAGCTTCAAATCAATGCGAAATATAAGGCTTAGCATCAAATCCGTGCGACACAAATTATTTAGCTTCGTATACTTGCGATATATGTGATATAGCTTCAAATGCAGGTGAAACAAACGAGTGATCTTCAAATCCAAGCGTAACACATGATTTAACTTCAAATCAAAGGGTAGTAGCAGATTTACGTTCAAATCCATGCGAAACAAATGGTTTAGCTTCAAATAATTGTGATATACATGATTTAGCTTCAGCTGCATGGGAAACAAAGGAGTTAGCTTCAAATCCAAGCGAAACACATGATTTAGCTTCAAATGAATGCGAAATCGAAGGCTTAGCATCAAATCCATGCGACACAAATTATTTAGCTACGTATACTTGCGATATATGTGATATAGCTTCAAATGCAGGTGAAACAAACGAGTGATCTTCAAATCCAAGCGTAACACATGATTTAACTTCAAATCAATGGGAAGTAGAAGATTTACCTTCAAATCCATGCGAAACAAATGGTTTAGCTTCAAATACTTGTGATATACATGATTTAGCTTCAACTCCATGCGAAACAAACGAGTTAGCTTCAAATCCAAGCGAAACACATGATTTAGCTTCAAATGAATGCGAAATCGAAGGCTTAGCATCAAATCCATGCGACACAAATTATTTAGCTACGTATACTTGCGATATATGTGATATAGCTTCAAATGCAGGTGAAACAAACGAGTGATCTTCAAATCCAAGCGTAACACATGATTTAACTTCAAATCAATGGGAAGTAGAAGATTTACATTCAAATCCATGCGAAACAAATGGTTTAGCTTCAAATACTTGTGATATACATGATTTAGCTTCAGCTGCATGCGAAACAAACGAGTTAGCCTCAAATCCAAGCGAAACACATGATTTAGCTTCAAATCAATGCGAAGTAGAAGGCTTAGCATCAAATCCATGCAACACAAATTATTTAGCTTCTTATACTTGCGATATAAGTGATAGAGCTTCAAATGCAGGTGAAACAAACGAGTGATCTTCAAATCCAAGCGTAACACATGATTTAACTTCAAATCAATGGGAAGTAGAAGATTTACCTTCAAATCCATGCGAAAGAAATGGTTTAGCTTCAAATCAATGAGAAGTAGAAGATTTACCTTCAAATCCATGCGAAAGAAATGGTTTAGCTTCAAATACTTGTGATATGCATGATTTAGCTTCAACTGTATGCGAAACAAACGAGTTAGCTTCAAATCCAGGCGAAACACATGATTGAGCTTCAAATCAATGCGAAATATAAGGCTTAGCATCAAATCCGTGCGACACAAATTATTTAGCTTCGTATACTTGCGATATATGTGATATAGCTTCAAATGCAGGTGAAACAAACGAGTGATCTTCAAATCCAAGCGTAACACATGATTTAACTTCAAATCAAAGGGTAGTAGCAGATTTACGTTCAAATCCATGCGAAACAAATGGTTTAGCTTCAAATAATTGTGATATACATGATTTAGCTTCAGCTGCATGGGAAACAAAGGAGTTAGCTTCAAATCCAAGCGAAACACATGATTTAGCTTCAAATGAATGCGAAATAGAAGGCTTAGCATCAAATCCATGCGACACAAATTATTTAGCTACGTATACTTGCGATATATGTGATATAGCTTCAAATGCAGATGAAACAAACGAGTGATCTTCAAATCCAAGCGTAACACATGATTTAACTTCAAATCAATGGGAAGTAGAAGATTTACCTTCAAATCCATGCGAAACAAATGGTTTAGCTTCAAATACTTGTGATATACATGATTTAGCTTCAACTCCATGCGAAACAAACGAGTTAGCTTCAAATCCAAGCGAAACACATGATTTAGCTTCAAATGAATGCGAAATCGAAGGCTTAGCATCAAATCCATGCGACACAAATTATTTAGCTACGTATACTTGCGATATATGTGATATAGCTTCAAATGCAGGTGAAACAAACGAGTGATCTTCAAATCCAAGCGTAACACATGATTTAACTTCAAATCAATGGGAAGTAGAAGATTTACTTTCAAATCCATGCGAAACAAATGGTTTAGCTTCAAATACTTGTGATATACATGATTTAGCTTCAGCTGCATGCGAAACAAACGAGTTAGCCTCAAATCCAAGCGAAACACATGATTTAGCTTCAAATCAATGCGAAGTAGAAGGCTTAGCATCAAATCCATGCAACACAAATTATTTAGCTTCTTATACTTGCGATATAAGTGATAGAGCTTCAAATGCAGGTGAAACAAACGAGTGATCTTCAAATCCAAGCGTAACACATGATTTAACTTCAAATCAATGGGAAGTAGAAGATTTACCTTCAAATCCATGCGAAACAAATGGTTTAGCTTCAAATACTTGTGATATACGTGATTTAGGTTCAGCTGCATGCGAAACAAACGAGTTAGCCTCAAATCCAAGCGAAACACATGATTTAGCTTCAAATCAATGCGAAGTAGAAGGCTTAGCATCAAATCCATGCAACACAAATTATTTAGCTTCTTCTACTTGCGATATAAGTGATAGAGCTTCAAATGCAGGTGAAACAAACGAGTGATCTTCAAATCCAAGCGTAACATATGATTTAACTTCAAATCAATGGGAAGTAGAAGATTTACCTTCAAATCCATGCGAAACAAATGGTTTAGCTTCAAATACTTGTGATATACATGATTTAGCTTCAGCTGCATGCGAAACAAATGAGTTAGCCTCAAATCCAAGCGAAACACATGATTTAGTATTCAAATCAATGCGAAGTTGAAGGCTTAGCATCAAAACCATGCACCACAAATTATTTAGCTTCTTATACTTGCGATATAAGTGATAAAGCTTCAAATGCAGGTGAAACAAACGAGTGATCTTCAAATCCAAGCGTAACACTTGATTTAACTTCAAATCAATGGGAAGTAGAAGATTTACCTTCAAATCCATGCGAAACAAACGGTTTATCTTCAAATACTTGTGATATACATGATTTAGCTTCAGCTGCATGCGAAACAAACGAGTTAGCTTCAAATCCAAGCGAAATACATGATTTAGCTTCAAATCAATGCGAAGTAGAAGGCTTAGCATCAATTCCATTCAACACAAATTATTTAGCTTCATATACTTGCGATATAAGTGATAAAGCTTCAAATGCATTCGAAACAAACGAGTGATCTTCAAATCCAAGCGTAACACATGATTTAACTTCAAATCAATGGGAAGTAGAAGATTTACCTTCAAATCCATGCGAAACAAATGGCTTAGCTTCAAATACTTGTGATAAACATCATTTAGCTTCAACTGCATGCGAAACAAACGAGTTAGCCTCAAATCCAAGCGAAACACATGATTTAGCTTCAAATGAATGCGAAATAGAAGGCTTAGCATCAAATCCATGCGAAACAAATGGTTTAGCTTCAAATACTTGTGATATACATGATTTAGTTTCATCTGCATGCGAAACTAACGAGTTAGCTTCAAATCCAAGCGAAAGACATGATTTAGCTTCAAATCAATGCGAAGTAGAAGGCTTAGCATCAAATCCATGCAACACAAATTATTTAGCTTCTTATACTTGCGATATATGTGATAAAGCTCCAAATGCAAGCGAAACAAACGAGTGAGTTTTAAATCCAAGCATAACACATGATTTAACTTCAAATCAATGCGAAGTAGAAGATTTACCTTCAAATCCATGCGAAACAAATGGTTTAGCTACAAATACTTGTGATATACATGATTTAGCTTCAGCTGCATGCGAAACAAACGAGTAAGCCTCAAATCCAAGCGAAACACATAATTTAGCTTCAAGTCGATGCGAAATAGGAGGCTTAGCATCAAATCCATGCAACACAAATTATTTAGCTTCTTGTACTTGCGATATAAGTGATAACGCTTCAAATGCTGGTGAAACTAACGAGTGATCTTCAAATCCAAGCGCAACACTTGATTTAATTTCAAATCAATGGGAAGTAGAAGATTTACCTTCAAATCCATGCGAAAGAAATGGTTTAGCTTCAAATCAATGGGAAGTAGAAGATTTACGTTCAAATCCATGCGAAACAAATGGTTTAGCTTCAAATAATTGTGATATACATGATTTAGCTTCAGCTGCATGGGAAACAAAGGAGTTAGCTTCAAATCCAAGCGAAACACATGATTTAGCTTCAAATGAATGCGAAATCGAAGGCTTAGCATCAAATCCATGCGACACAAATTATTTAGCTTCGTATACTTGCGATATATGTGATATAGCTTCAAATGCAGGTGAAACAAACGAGTGATCTTCAAATCCAAGCGTAACACATGATTTAACTTCAAATCAATGGGAAGTAGAAGATTTACCTTCAAATCCATGCGAAACAAATGGTTTAGCTTCAAATACTTGTGATATACATGATTTAGCTTCAACTCCATGCGAAACAAACGAGTTAGCTTCAAATCCAAGCGAAGCACATGATTAACTTCAAATCAATGCGAAGTAGAAGACTTAGCATCAAATCCATGCAACACAAATTATTTAGCTTCTCATACTTGCGATATAAGTGATATAGCTTCAAATGCGTGTGAAACAAACGAGTGATCTTCAAATCCAAGCGTAACACATGATTTAACTTCAAATCAATGGGAAGATGAAGATTTACCTTCAAATCCATGCGAAACAAATGGCTTAGCTTCAAATACTTGTGATATACATGATTTAGCTTCAACTGCATGCGAAACAAACGAGTTAGCTTCAAATCCAAGCGAAACACATGATTTAGCTTCAAATCAATGCGAAGTAGAAGGCTTAGCATCAAATCCAAGCGACACAAATTATTTAGCTCCGTATACTTGCGATATAAGTGATATAGCTTCAAATGCAGGTGACACAAACGAGTGATCTTCAAATCCAAGCGTAACACATGATTTAACTTCAAATCAATGGGAAGTAGAAGATTTACCTTCAAATCCATGCGAAACAAATGGTTTAGCTTCAAATACTTGTGATATACATGATTTAGCTTCAGCTGCATGCGAAACAAACGAGTTAGCCTCAAATCCAAGCGAAAGACATGATTTAGCTTCAAATCAATGCGAAGTAGAAGGCTTAGCATCGAATCCATGCAACACAAATTATTTAGCTTCTTATACTTGCGATATATGTGATAAAGCTCCAAATGCAAGCGAAACAAACGAGTGAGCTTTAAATCCAAGCATAACACATGATTTAACTTCAAATCAATGCGAAGTAGAAGATTTACCTTCAAATCAATGCGAAACAAATGGTTTAGCTACAAATACTTGTGATATACATGATTTAGCTTCAGCTGCATGCGAAACAAACGAGTTAGCCTCAAATCCAAGCGAAAGACATGATTTAGCTTCAAATCAATGCGAAATAGGAGGCTTAGCATCAAATCCATGCAACACAAATTATTTAGCTTCTTGTACTTGCGATATAAGTGATAACGCTTCAAATGCTGGTGAAACTAACGAGTGATCTTCAAATCCAAGCGTAACACTTGATTTAATTTCAAATCAATGGGAAGTAGAAGATTTACCTTCAAATCCATGCGAAAGAAATGGTTTAGCTTCAAATCAATGAGAAGTAGAAGATTTACCTTCAAATCCATGCGAAAGAAATGGTTTAGCTTCAAATACTTGTGATATGCATGATTTAGCTTCAACTGTATGCGAAACAAACGAGTTAGCTTCAAATCCAGGCGAAACACATGATTGAGCTTCAAATCAATGCGAAATATAAGGCTTAGCATCAAATCCGTGCGACACAAATTATTTAGCTTCGTATACTTGCGATATATGTGATATAGCTTCAAATGCAGGTGAAACAAACGAGTGATCTTCAAATCCAAGCGTAACACATGATTTAACTTCAAATCAAAGGGTAGTAGCAGATTTACGTTCAAATCCATGCGAAACAAATGGTTTAGCTTCAAATAATTGTGATATACATGATTTAGCTTCAGCTGCATGGGAAACAAAGGAGTTAGCTTCAAATCCAAGCGAAACACATGATTTAGCTTCAAATGAATGCGAAATCGAAGGCTTAGCATCAAATCCATGCGACACAAATTATTTAGCTACGTATACTTGCGATATATGTGATATAGCTTCAAATGCAGGTGAAACAAACGAGTGATCTTCAAATCCAAGCGTAACACATGATTTAACTTCAAATCAATGGGAAGTAGAAGATTTACCTTCAAATCCATGCGAAACAAATGGTTTAGCTTCAAATACTTGTGATATACATGATTTAGCTTCAGCTGCATGCGAAACAAACGAGTTAGCCTCAAATCCAAGCGAAACACATGATTTAGCTTCAAATCAATGCGAAGTAGAAGGCTTAGCATCAAATCCATGCAACACAAATTATTTAGCTTCTTATACTTGCGATATAAGTGATAGAGCTTCAAATGCAGGTGAAACAAACGAGTGATCTTCAAATCCAAGCGTAACACATGATTTAACTTCAAATCAATGGGAAGTAGAAGATTTACCTTCAAATCCATGCGAAACAAATGGTTTAGCTTCAAATACTTGTGATATACATGATTTAGATTCAACTGCATGCGAAACAAACGAGTTAGCTTCAAATCCAAGCGAAACACATGATTTAGCTTCAAATCAATGCGAAATAGAAGGCTTAGCATTAAATCCATGCGACACAAATTATTTAGCTTCGTATACTTGCGATATAAGTGATATAGCTTCAAATGCAGGTGAAACAAACGAGTGATCTTCAAATCCAAGCGTAACACATGATTTAACTTCAAATCAATGGGAAGTAGTAGATTTACCTTCAAATCCATGCGAAACAAGTGGCTTAGCTTCAAATACTTGTGATATACATGATTTAGCATCAACTGCATGCGAAACAAACGAGTTAGCTTCAAATCCAAGCGAAGCACATGATTTAGCTTCAAACCAATGCGAAGTAGAAGGCTTAGCATCAAATCCATGCGACACAAATTATTTAGCTTCGTATACTTGCGATATAAGTGATATAGCTTCAACTGCAGGTGAAACAGACGAGTGATCTTCAAATCCAAGCGTAACACATGATTTAACTTCAAATCAATGGGAAGTAGAAGATTTACCTTCAAATCCATGCGAAACAAATGGCTTAGCTTCAAATACTTGTGATATACATGATTTAGCTTCAACTGCATGCGAAACAAACGAGTTAGCTTCAAATCCAAGCGAAACACATGATTTAGCTTCAAATCAATGCGAAGTAGAAGGCTTAGCATCAAATCCATGCGAAACAAATGGTTTAGCTTCAAATACTTGTGATATACATGATTTAGTTTCATCTGCATGCGAAACTAACGAGTTAGCTTCAAATCCAAGCGAAAGACATGATTTAGCTTCAAATCAATGCGAAGTAGAAGGCTTAGCATCAAATCCATGCAACACAAATTATTTAGCTTCTTATACTTGCGATATATGTGATAAAGCTCCAAATGCAAGCGAAACAAACGAGTGAGCTTTAAATCCAAGCATAACACATGATTTAACTTCAAATCAATGCGAAGTAGAAGATTTACCTTCAAATCCATGCGAAACAAATGGTTTAGCTACAAATACTTGTGATATACATGATTTAGCTTCAGCTGCATGCGAAACAAACGAGTAAGCCTCAAATCCAAGCGAAACACATAATTTAGCTTGAAGTCAATGCGAAATAGGAGGCTTAGCATCAAATCCATGCAACACAAATTATTTAGCTTCTTGTACTTGCGATATAAGTGATAACGCTTCAAATGCTGGTGAAACTAACGAGTGATCTTCAAATCCAAGCGTAACACTTGATTTAACTTCAAATCAATGGGAAGTAGAAGATTTACCTTCAAATCCATGCGAAAGAAATGGTTTAGCTTCAAATACTTGTGATATACATGATTTAGATTCAACTGCATGCGAAAGAAACGAGTTAGCTTCTAATCCAAGCGAAACACATGATTTAGCTTCAAATCAATGCGAAATAGAAGGCTTAGCATCAAATCCATGCGACACAAATTATTTAGCTTCGTATACTTGCGATATAAGTGATAAAGCTTCAAATGCAGGTGAACCAAACGAGTGATCTTCAAATCCAAGCGTAACACTTGATTTAACTTCAAATCAATGGGAAGTAGAAGATTTACCTTCAAATCCATGCGAAACAAATGGTTTAGCTTCAAATACTTGTGATATACATGATTTAGATTCAACTGCATGCGAAACAAACGAGTTAGCTTCAAATCCAAGCGAAACACATGATTTAGCTTCAAATCAATGCGAAATAGAAGGCTTAGCATCAAATCCATGCGACACAAATTATTTAGCTTCATATACTTGCGATATAAGTGATATAGCTTCAAATGCAGGTAAAAAAAACGAGTGATCTTCAAATCCAAGCGTAACACTTGATTTAACTTGAAATCAATGGGAAGTAGAAGATTTACCTTCAAATCCATGCGAAACAAATGGTTTATCTTCAAATACTTGTGATATACATGATTTAGCTTCAGCTGCATGCGAAACAAACGAGTTAGCTTCAAATCCAAGCGAAATACATGATTTAGCTTCAAATCAATGCGAAGTAGAAGGCTTAGCATCAATTCCATTCAACACAAATTATTTAGCTTCATATACTTGCGATATAAGTGATAAAGCTACAAATGCATTCGAAACAAACGAGTGATCTTCAAATCCAAGCGTAACACATGATTTAACTTCAAATCAATGGAAGTTAGAAGATTTACCTTCAAATCCATGCGAAACAAATGGCTTAGCTTCAAATACTTGTGATAAACATCATTTAGCTACAACTGCATGCGAACAAACGAGTTAGCCTCAAATCCAAGCGAAACACATGATTTAACTTCAAATGAATGCGAAATAGAAGGCTTAGCATCAAATCCATGCGAAACAAATGGTTTAGCTTCAAATACTTGTGATATACATGATTTAGTTTCATCTGCATGCGAAACTAACGAGTTAGCTTCAAATCCAAGCGAAAGACATGATTTAGCTTCAAATCAATGCGAAGTAGAAGGCTTAGCATCAAATCCATGCAACACAAATTATTTAGCTTCTTATACTTGCGATATATGTGATAAAGCTCCAAATGCAAGCGAAACAAACGAGTGAGCTTTAAATCCAAGCATAACACATGATTTAACTTCAAATCAATGCGAAGTAGAAGATTTACCTTCAAATCCATGCGAAAGAAATGGTTTAGCTTCAAATCAATGAGAAGTAGAAGATTTACCTTCAAATCCATGCGAAAGAAATGGTTTAGCTTCAAATACTTGTGATATACATGATTTAGCTTCAACTGCATGCGAAACAAACGAGTTAGCTTCAAATCCAGGCGAAACACATGATTGAGCTTCAAATCAATGCGAAATATAAGGCTTAGCATCAAATCCATGCGACACAAATTATTTAGCTTCGTATACTTGCGATATAAGTGATATAGCTTCAAATGCAGGTGAAACAAACGAGTGATCTTCAAATCCAAGCGTAACACATGATTTAACTTCAAATCAAAGGGTAGTAGCAGATTTACGTTCAAATCCATGCGAAACAAATGGTTTAGCTTCAAATAATTGTGATATACATGATTTAGCTTCAGCTGCATGGGAAACAAAGGAGTTAGCTTCAAATCCAAGCGAAACACATGATTTAGCTTCAAATGAATGCGAAATCGAAGGCTTAGCATCAAATCCATGCGACACAAATTATTTAGCTTCTTATACTTGCGATATAAGTGATATAGCTTCAAATGCATGTGAAGCAAACGAGTGATCTTCAAATCCAAGCGTAACACATGATTTAACTTCAAATCAATGGAAGTAGAAGATTTACCTTCAAATCCATGCGAAACAAATGGCTTAGCTTCAAATACTTGTGATATACATGATTTAGCTTCAACTGCATGCGAACAAACGAGTTAGCTTCAAATCCAAGCGAAGCACATGATTTAGCTTTAAATCAATGCGAAGTAGAAGGCTTAGCATCAAATCCATGCGACACAAATTATTTAGCTTCGTATACTTGCGATATAAGTGATAGAGCTTCAAATGCAGGTGAAACAAACGAGTGATCTTCAAATCCAAGCGTAACATATGATTTAACTTCAAATCAATGGGAAGTAGAAGATTTACCTTCAAATCCATGCGAAACAAATGGTTTAGCTTCAAATACTTGTGATATACATGATTTAGCTTCAGCTGCATGCGAAACAAATGAGTTAGCCTCAAATCCAAGCGAAACACATGATTTAGTATTCAAATCAATGCGAAGTTGAAGGCTTAGCATCAAAACCATGCACCACAAATTATTTAGCTTCTTATACTTGCGATATAAGTGATAAAGCTTCAAATGCAGGTGAAACAAACGAGTGATCTTCAAATCCAAGCGTAACACTTGATTTAACTTCAAATCAATGGGAAGTAGAAGATTTACCTTCAAATCCATGCGAAACAAACGGTTTATCTTCAAATACTTGTGATATACATGATTTAGCTTCAGCTGCATGCGAAACAAACGAGTTAGCTTCAAATCCAAGCGAAATACATGATTTAGCTTCAAATCAATGCGAAGTAGAAGGCTTAGCATCAATTCCATTCAACACAAATTATTTAGCTTCATATACTTGCGATATAAGTGATAAAGCTTCAAATGCATTCGAAACAAACGAGTGATCTTCAAATCCAAGCGTAACACATGATTTAACTTCAAATCAATGGGAAGTAGAAGATTTACCTTCAAATCCATGCGAAACAAATGGCTTAGCTTCAAATACTTGTGATAAACATCATTTAGCTTCAACTGCATGCGAAACAACGAGTTAGCCTCAAATCCAAGCGAAACACATGATTTAGCTTCAAATGAATGCGAAATAGAAGGCTTAGCATCAAATCCATGCGAAACAAATGGTTTAGCTTCAAATACTTGTGATATACATGATTTAGTTTCATCTGCATGCGAAACTAACGAGTAGCTTCAAATCCAAGCGAAAGACATGATTTAGCTTCAAATCAATGCGAAGTAGAAGGCTTAGCATCAAATCCATGCAACACAAATTATTTAGCTTCTTATACTTGCGATATATGTGATAAAGCTCCAAATGCAAGCGAAACAAACGAGTGAGTTTTAAATCCAAGCATAACACATGATTTAACTTCAAATCAATGCGAAGTAGAAGATTTACCTTCAAATCCATGCGAAACAAATGGTTTAGCTACAAATACTTGTGATATACATGATTTAGCTTCAGCTGCATGCGAAACAAACGAGTAAGCCTCAAATCCAAGCGAAACACATAATTTAGCTTCAAGTCAATGCGAAATAGGAGGCTTAGCATCAAATCCATGCAACACAAATTATTTAGCTTCTTGTACTTGCGATATAAGTGATAACGCTTCAAATGCTGGTGAAACTAACGAGTGATCTTCAAATCCAAGCGCAACACTTGATTTAATTTCAAATCAATGGGAAGTAGAAGATTTACTTTCAAATCCATGCGAAAGAAATGGTTTAGCTTCAAATCAATGGGAAGTAGAAGATTTACGTTCAAATCCATGCGAAACAAATGGTTTAGCTTCAAATAATTGTGATATACATGATTTAGCTTCAGCTGCATGGGAAACAAAGGAGTTAGCTTCAAATCCAAGCGAAACACATGATTTAGCTTCAAATCAATGCGAAATAGAAGGCTTAGCATTAAATCCATGCGACACAAATTATTTAGCTTCGTATACTTGCGATATAAGTGATATAGCTTCAAATGCAGGTGAAACAAACGAGTGATCTTCAAATCCAAGCGTAACACATGATTTAACTTCAAATCAATGGGAAGTAGTAGATTTACCTTCAAATCCATGCGAAACAAGTGGCTTAGCTTCAAATACTTGTGATATACATGATTTAGCATCAACTGCATGCGAAACAAACGAGTTAGCTTCAAATCCAAGCGAAGCACATGATTTAGCTTCAAACCAATGCGAAGTAGAAGGCTTAGCATCAAATCCATGCGACACAAATTATTTAGCTTCGTATACTTGCGATATAAGTGATATAGCTTCAAATGCAGGTGAAACAGACGAGTGATCTTCAAATCCAAGCGTAACACATGATTTAACTTCAAATCAATGGGAAGTAGAAGATTTACCTTCAAATCCATGCGAAACAAATGGCTTAGCTTCAAATACTTGTGATATACATGATTTAGCTTCAACTGCATGCGAAACAAACGAGTTAGCTTCAAATCCAAGCGAAACACATGATTTAGCTTCAAATCAATGCGAAGTAGAAGGCTTAGCATCAAATCCATGCGAAACAAATGGTTTAGCTTCAAATACTTGTGATATACATGATTTAGTTTCATCTGCATGCGAAACTAACGAGTTAGCTTCAAATCCAAGCGAAAGACATGATTTAGCTTCAAATCAATGCGAAGTAGAAGGCTTAGCATCAAATCCATGCAACACAAATTATTTAGCTTCTTATACTTGCGATATATGTGATAAAGCTCCAAATGCAAGCGAAACAAACGAGTGAGCTTTAAATCCAAGCATAACACATGATTTAACTTCAAATCAATGCGAAGTAGAAGATTTACCTTCAAATCCATGCGAAACAAATGGTTTAGCTACAAATACTTGTGATATACATGATTTAGCTTCAGCTGCATGCGAAACAAACGAGTAAGCCTCAAATCCAAGCGAAACATATAATTTAGCTTGAAGTCAATGCGAAATAGGAGGCTTAGCATCAAATCCATGCAACACAAATTATTTAGCTTCTTGTACTTGCGATATAAGTGATAACGCTTCAAATGCTGGTGAAACTAACGAGTGATCTTCAAATCCAAGCGTAACACTTGATTTAACTTCAAATCAATGGGAAGTAGAAGATTTACCTTCAAATCCATGCGAAAGAAATGGTTTAGCTTCAAATACTTGTGATATACATGATTTAGCTTCAACTGCATGCGAAACAAACGAGTTAGCTTCAAATCCAAGCGAAACACATGATTTAGCTTCAAATCAATGCGAAGTAGAAGGCTTAGCATCAAATCCATGCGAAACAAATGGTTTAGCTTCAAATACTTGTGATATACATGATTTAGTTTCATCTGCATGCGAAACTAACGAGTTAGCTTCAAATCCAAGCGAAAGACATGATTTAGCTTCAAATCAATGCGAAGTAGAAGGCTTAGCATCAAATCCATGCAACACAAATTATTTAGCTTCTTATACTTGCGATATATGTGATAAAGCTCCAAATGCAAGCGAAACAAACGAGTGAGCTTTAAATCCAAGCATAACACATGATTTAACTTCAAATCAATGCGAAGTAGAAGATTTACCTTCAAATCCATGCGAAACAAATGGTTTAGCTACAAATACTTGTGATATACATGATTTAGCTTCAGCTGCATGCGAAACAAACGAGTAAGCCTCAAATCCAAGCGAAACATATAATTTAGCTTGAAGTCAATGCGAAATAGGAGGCTTAGCATCAAATCCATGCAACACAAATTATTTAGCTTCTTGTACTTGCGATATAAGTGATAACGCTTCAAATGCTGGTGAAACTAACGAGTGATCTTCAAATCCAAGCGTAACACTTGATTTAACTTCAAATCAATGGGAAGTAGAAGATTTACCTTCAAATCCATGCGAAAGAAATGGTTTAGCTTCAAATACTTGTGATATACATGATTTAGATTCAACTGCATGCGAAAGAAACGAGTTAGCTTCTAATCCAAGCGAAACACATGATTTAGCTTCAAATCAATGCGAAATAGAAGGCTTAGCATCAAATCCATGCGACACAAATTATTTAGCTTCGTATACTTGCGATATAAGTGATATAGCTTCAAATGCAGGTGACACAAACGAGTGATCTTCAAATCCAAGCGTAACACATGATTTAACTTCAAATCAATGGGAAGTAGAAGATTTACCTTCAAATCCATGCGAAACAAATGGTTTAGCTTCAAATACTTGTGATATACATGATTTAGCTTCAGCTGCATGCGAAACAAACGAGTTAGCCTCAAATCCAAGCGAAACACATGATTTAGCTTCAAATCAATGCGAAGTAGAAGGCTTAGCATCAAATCCATGCAACACAAATTATTTAGCTTCTTATACTTGCGATATATGTGATAAAGCTTCAAATGCAGGTGAAACAAACGAGTGATCTTCAAATCCAAGCGTAACACTTGATTTAACTTCAAATCAATGGGAAGTAGAAGATTTACCTTCAAATCCATGCGAAACAAATGGTTTAGCTTCAAATACTTGTGATATACATGATTTAGATTCAACTGCATGCGAAACAAACGAGTTAGCTTCAAATCCAAGCGAAACACATGATTTAGCTTCAAATCAATGCGAAATAGAAGGCTTAGCATCAAATCCATGCGAAACAAATGGTTTAGCTTCAAATACTTGTGATATACATGATTTAGTTTCATCTGCATGCGAAACTAACGAGTTAGCTTCAAATCCAAGCGAAAGACATGATTTAGCTTCAAATCAATGCGAAGTAGATGGCTTAGCATCAAATCCATGCAACACAAATCATTTAGCTTCTTATACTTGCGATATATGTGATAAAGCTCCAAATGCAAGCGAAACAAACGAGTGAGCTTTAAATCCAAGCATAACACATGATTTAACTTCAAATCAATGCGAAGTAGAAGATTTACCTTCAAATCCATGCGAAACAAATGGTTTAGATACAAATACTTGTGATATACATGATTTAGCTTCAGCTGCATGCGAAACAAACGAGTAAGCCTCAAATCCAAGCGAAACACATAATTTAGCTTCAAGTCAATGCGAAATAGGAGGCTTAGCATCAAATCCATGCAACACAAATTATTTAGCTTCTTGTACTTGCGATATAAGTGATAACGCTTCAAATGCTGGTGAAACTAACGAGTGATCTTCAAATCCAAGCGTAACACTTGATTTAACTTCAAATCAATAGGAAGTAGAAGATTTACCTTCAAATCCATGCGACACAAATTATTTAGCTTCGTATACTTGCGATATAAGTGATATAGCTTCAAATGCAGGTGAAACAAACGAGTGATCTTCAAATCCAAGCGTAACACTTGATTTAACTTCAAATCAATGGGAAGTAGAAGATTTACCTTCAAATCCATGCGAAACAAATGGTTTAGCTTCAAATACTTGTGATATACATGATTTAGCTTCAGCTGCATGCGAAACAAACGAGTTAGCTTCAAATCCAAGCGAAATACATGATTTAGCTTCAAATCAATGCGAAGTAGAAGGCTTAGCATCAAATCCATTCAACACAAATTCTTTAGCTTCATATACTTGCGATATAAGTGATAAAGCTTCAAATGCATTCGAAACAAACGAGTGATCTTCAAATCCAAGCGTAACACATGATTTAACTTCAAATCAATGGGAAGTAGAAGATTTACCTTCAAATCCATGCGAAACAAATGGCTTAGCTTCAAATACTTGTGATATACATGATTTAGCTTCAACTGCATGCGAAACAAACGAGTTAGCTTCAAATCCAAGCGAAGCACATGATTTAGCTTCAAATCAATGCGAAGTAGAAGTCTTAGCATCAAATCCATGCAACACAAATTATTTAGCTTCTTATACTTGCGATATAAGTGATAAAGCTTCAAATGCAGGCGAAACAAACGAGTGAGCTTTAAATACAAACGTAACACATGATTTAAGTTCAAATCAATGCGAAGAAGAAGATTTACCTTCAAATCCATGCGAAACAAATGGTTTAGCTTCAAATACTTGTGATATACATGATTTAGCTTCAACTGCATGCGAAACAAACGAGTTAGCTTCAAATCCAAGCGAAACACATGATTTAGCTTCAAATCAATGCGAAGTAGAAGGCTTAGCATCAAATCCATGCAACACAAATTATTTAGCTTCTTATACTTGCGATATAAGTGATATAGCTTCAAATGCAGGTGAAACAAACGAGTGATCTTCAAATCCAAGCGTAACACATGATTTAACTTCAAATCAAAGGGAAGTAGCAGATTTACGTTCAAATCCATGCGAAACAAATGGTTTAGCTTCAAATACTTGTGATATACATGATTTAGGTTCAGCTGCATGGGAAACAAACGAGTTAGCTTCAAATCCAAGCGAAACACATGATTTAGCTTCAAATCAATGCGAAGTAGAAGGCTTAGCATCAAATCCATGCAACAGAAATTATTTAGCTTCTTATACTTGCGATATAAGTGATTAAGCTTCAAATTCAGGCGAAACAAACGAGTGAGCTTTAAATCCAAGCGTAACACATGATTTGACTTCAAATCAATGCGAAGTAGAAGATTTACCTTCAAATCCATGCGAAGTAGAAGATTTACCTTCAAATCCATGCGAAACAAATGGTTTAGCTTCATATACTTGTGATATACATGATTTAGCTTCAACTGCATGCGAAACAAACAAGTTAGCTTCAAATCCAAGCGAAACACGTGATTTAGCTTCAAATCAATGCGAAATAGAAGGCTTAGCATCAAATCCATGCTACACAAAATATTTAGATTGGTATACTTGCGATATAAGTGATATAGCTTCAAATGCAGGTGAAACAAACGAGTTAGCTTCAAATCCAAGCGAAATACATGATTTAGCTTCAAATCAATGCGAAGTAGAAGATTTACCTTCAAATCCATGCGAAACATATGGTTTAGCTTCAAATACTTGTGATATACATGATTTAGCTTCAGCTGCATGCGAAACAAACGAGTTAGCTTCAAATCCAAGCGAAACACATGATTTAGCTTCAAATGAATGCGAAATCGAAGGCTTAGCATCAAAACCATGCGACACAAATTATTTAGCTTCGTATACTTGCGATATATGTGATATAGCTTCAAATGCAGGTGAAACAAACGAGTGATCTTCAAATCCAAGCGTGACACATGATTTAACTTCAAATCAATGGGAAGTAGAAGATTTACCTTCAAATCCATGCGAAACATATGGTTTAGCTTCAAATACTTGTGATATACATTATTTAGCTTCAGCTGCATGCGAAACAAACGAGTTAGCTTCAAATCCAAGCGTAACACATGATTTAGCTTCAAATCAATGCGAAGTAGAAGGCTTAGCATCAAATCCATGCAACACAAATTATTTAGCTTCTTATACATGCGATAAAAGTGATAATGCTTCAAATGCAGGTGAAACAAACGAGTGAGTTTTAAATCCAAGCGTAACACATGATTTAACTTCAAATCAATGCGAAGTAGAAGATTTACATTCAAATCCATGCGAAACAAATGGTTTAGCTTCAAATACTTGTGATATACATGATTTAGCTTCAACTGCATGCGATACAAACGAGTTAGCATCAAATCCATACGACACAAATTATTTAGCTTCGTATACTTGCGATATAAGTGATGTAGCTTCAAACGCAGGTGAAACAAACGAGTGATCTTCAAATCCAAGCGTAACACATGATTTAACTTCAAATCAATGGGAAGTAGAAGATTTACCTTCAAATCCATGCGAAACAAATGGTTTAGCTTCAAATACTTGTGATATACATGATTTAGCTTCAGCTGCATGCGAAACAAACGAGTTAGCCTCAAATCCAAGCGAAACACATGATTTAGCTTCAAATCAATGCGAAGTAGAAGGCTTAGCATCAAATCCATGCAACACTAATTATTTAGCTTCGTATACTTGCGATATAAGTGATGTAGCTTCAAACGCTGGTGAAACAAACGAGTGATCTTCAAATCCAAGCGTAACACATGATTTAACTTCAAATCAATGCGAAGTAGAAGATTTACCTTCAAATCCATGCGAAACATATGGTTTAGCTTCAACTACTTGTGATATACATGATTTAGCTTCAGCTGCATGCTAAACAAACGAGTTAGACTCAAATCCAAGCGAAATACATGATTTAGCTTCAAATCAATGCGAAATAGAAGGCTTAGCATAAAAAAATGCGACACAAATTATTTAGCTTCGTATACTTGCGATATAAGTGATATAGCTTCAAATGCAGGTGAAACAAACGAGTGATCTTCAAATCCAAGCTTAACACATGATTTAGCTTCAAATCAATGCGAAGTAGCAGATTTACCTTGAAATCCATGCGAAACAAATGGTTTAGCTTCAAATACTTGTGATATACATGATTTAGCTTCAGCTGCATGCGAAACAAACGAGTTAGCTTCAAATCCAAGCGAAACATATGATTTAGCCTCAAATCAATGCGAAGTAGAAGATTTACCTTCAAATCCATGCGAAACAAATGGCTTAGCTTCAAATACTTGTGATATACATGATTTAGCTTCAATTGCATGCGAAACAAACGAGTTAGCTTCAAATCCAAGCGAAACACATGATTTAGCTTCAAATCAATGCGAAGTAGAAGATTTACATTCAAATCCGTGCGACACAAATGGTTTAGCTTCAAATTCTTGTGATATACATGATTTAGCTTCAGCTGCATGCGATACAAACGAGTTAGCTTCAAATCCAAGCGAAACACATGATTTAGCTTCAAATCAATGCGAAGTAGAAGGCTTAGCATCAAATCCATGCAACACAAATTATTTAGCTTCTTATACTTGCGATAAAAGTGATAAAGCTTCAAATGCAGGTGAAACAAACGAGTGAGCTTTAAATCCAAGCGTAACACATGATTTAACTTCAAATCAATGCGAAGTAGAAGATTTACCTTCAAATCCATGCGAAACAAATGGTTTAGCTTCAAATACTTGTGATATACACGATTTAGCTTCAGCTGCATGCTAAACAAACGAGTTAGACTCAAATCCAAGCGAAATACATGATTTAGCTTCAAATCAATGCGAAATAGAAGGCTTAGCATAAAAAAATGCGACACAAATTATTTAGCTTCGTATACTTGCGATATAAGTGATATAGCTTCAAATGCAGGTGAAACAAACGAGTGATCTTCAAATCCAAGCGTAACACATGATTTATCTTCAAATCAATGGGAAGCAGCAGATTTACCTTCAAATCAAAACGAAACAAATGGTTTAGCTTCAAATACTTGTGATATACATGATTTAGCTTCAGCTGCATGCGAAACAAACGAGTTAGCTTCAAATCCAAGCGAAACACATGATTTAGCTTCAAATCAATGCGATGTAGAAGGGTTAGCATCAAATCCATGCAACACAAATTATTTAGCTTCTTATACTTGCGATATAAGTAATAAAGCTTCAAATGCATGCGAAACAAACGAGTTAGCTTCAAATCCAAGCGATACACATGATTTAGCTTCAAATAAATGCGAAATAGAATGCTTAGCATCAAATCCATGCGACACAAATTATTTAGCTTGAAATACTTTTGATATACATGATTTAGCTTCAGCTGCATGCGAAACAAACGAGCTAGCTTTAAATCCAAGCGAAACTCATGATTTAGCTTCAAATGAATGCGAAATAGAAGGCTTAGCATCAAATCCATGCGACACAAATTATTTAGCTTCGTATACTTGCGATATAAGTGATATAGCTTCAAATGCAGGTGTAACAAACGAGTGATCTTCAAATCCAAGCGTGACACATGATTTAACTTCAAATCAATGGGAAGTAGAAGATTTACCTTCAAATCCATGCGAAACATATGGTTTAGCTTCAAATACTTGTGATATACATGATTTAGCTTCAGCTGCATGCGATACAAACGAGTTAGCTTCAAATCCAAGCGAAACACATGATTTAGCTTCAAATCAATGCGAAGTAGAAGGCTTAGCATCAAATCCATGCAACACAAATTATTTAGCTTCTTATACTTGCGATAAAAGTGATAAAGCTTCAAATGCAGGTGAAACAAACGAGTGAGCTTTAAATCCAAGCGTAACACATGATTTAACTTCAAATCAATGCGAAGTAGAAGATTTACCTTCAAATCCATGCGAAACAAATGGTTTAGCTTCAAATACTTGTGATATACATGATTTAGCTTCAACTGCATGCGATACAAACGAGTTAGCTTCAAATCCAAGCAAAACACATGATTTAGCTTCAAATCAATGCGAAATAGAAGGCTTAGCATCAAATCCATGCGACACAAATTATTTAGCTTCGTATACTTGCGATATAAGTGATATAGCTTCAAATGCAGGTGAAACAAACGAGTGATCTTCAAATCCAAGCGTAACACTTGATTTAACTTCAAATCAATGGGAAGTAGAAGATTTACCTTCAAATCCATGCGAAACAAATGGTTAAGCTTCAAATACTTGTGATATACATGATTTAGCTTCAGCTGCATGCGAAACAAACGAGTTAGCTTCAAATCCAAGCGAAACACATGATTTAGCTTCAAATAAATGCGAAGTAGAAGGCTTAGAATCAAATCCATGCAACACAAATTATTTAGCTTCTTATACTTGCGATAAAAGTGATAAAGCTTCAAATGCAGGTGAAACAAACGAGTGAGCTTTAAATCCAAGCGTAACACATAATTTAACTTCAAATCAATGCGAAGTAGAAGATTTACCTTCAAATCCATGCGAAACAAATGGTTTAGCTTCAAATACTTGTGATATACATGATTTAGCTTCAACTGCATGCGAAACAAACGAGTTAGCTTCAAATCCAAGCGAAACACATGATTTAGCTTCAAATCAATGCGAAATAGAAGGCTTAGCATCAAATCCATGCAACACAAATTATTTAGCTTCTTACACTTGCGATATAAGTGAAAAAGCTTCAAACGAAGGCGAAACAAACGTGTGAGCTTTAAATCCAAGCGTAACACATGATTTAACTTCAAATCAATGCGAAGTAGAAGATTTACCTTCAAATCCATGCGAAACAAATGGTTTAGCTTCAAATACTTGTGATATACATGATTTAGCTTCAACTGCATGCGAAACAAACGAGTTAGCTTCAAATCCAAGCGAAACACATGATTTAGCTTCAAATCAATGCGAAATAGAAGGCTTAGCATCAAATCCATGCGACACAAATTATTTAGCTTCGTATACTTGCGATATAAGTGATATAGCTTCAAATGCAGGTGAAGCAAACGAGTGATCTTCAAATCCAAGCGTAACACTTGATTTAACTTCAAATCAATGGGAGGTAGAAGATTTACCTTCAAATCCATGCGAAACAAATGGTTTAGCTTCAAATACTTGTGATATACATGATTTAGCTTCAGCTGCATGCGAAACAAACGTGTTAGCTTCAAATCTAAGCGAAACACATGATTTAGCTTCAAATCAATGCGAAGTAGAAGATTTACCTTCAAATCCATGCGAAACAAATGGCTTAGCTTCAAATACTTGTGATATACATGATCTAGCTTCAGCCGCATGCGATACAACCGAGTTAGCTTCAAATCCAAGCGAAACACATGATTTAGCTTCAAATCAATGCGAAATAGAAGGGTTAGCATAAAATCCATGCAACACAAATTATTTAGCTTCTTATACTTGCGATATAAGTAATAAAGCTTCAAATGCATGCGAAACAAACGAGTTAGCTTCAAATCCAAGCGATACACATGATTTAGCTTCAAATAAATGCGAAATAGAATGCTTAGCATCAAATCCATGCGACACAAATTATTTAGCTTGAAATACTTGTGATATACATGATTTAGCTTCAGCTGCATGCGAAACTAACGAGTTAGCTTCAAATCCAAGCGAAATACATGATTTAGCTTCAAATCAATGCGAGGTAGAAGATTTACCTTCAAATCCATGCGAAACAAATGGTTTAGGTTCATATACTTGTGATATACATGATTTAGCTTCAACTGCATGCGAAATAATCAAGTAAGCTTCAAATCCAAGCGAAACACATGATTTAGCTTCAAATCAATGCGAAATAGAAGGCTTAGCATCAAATCCATGCAACACAAATTATTTAGCTTCTTACACTTGCGATATAAGTGAAAAAGCTTCAAACGAAGGCGAAACAAACGTGTGAGCTTTAAATCCAAGCGTAACACATGATTTAACTTCAAATCAATGCGAAGTAGAAGATTTACATTCAAATCCATGCGAAACAAATGGCTTAGCTTCAACTACTTGTGATATACATGATTTAGCTTCAACTGCATGCGAAACAAACGAGTTAGCTGCAAATCCAAGCGAAACACATGATTTAGCTTCAAATCAATGCGAAATAGAAGGCTTAGCATCAAGTCCATGCGACACAAATTATTTAGCTTCGTATACTTGCGATGTAAGTGATATAGCTTCAAATGCAGGTGAAAAAAACGAGTGATCTTCAAATCCATGCGTAACACTTGATTTAACTTCAAATCAATGGGAAGTAGAAGATTTACCTTCAAATCCATGCGAAACAAATGGTTTAGCTTCAAATACTTGTGATATACATGATTTAGCTTCAGCTGCATGCGAAACAAACGAGTTAGCTTCAAATCCAAGCGAAACATATGATTTAGCCTCAAATCAATGCGAAGTAGAAGATTTACCTTCAAATCCATGCGAAACAAATGGCTTAGCTTCAAATACTTGTGATATACATGATTTAGCTTCAATTGCATGCGAAACAAACGAGTTAGCTTCAAATCCAAGCGAAACACATGATTTAGCTTCAAATCAATGCGAAGTAGAGAAGGATTAGCATCAAATCCATGCAACACAAATTATTTAATTTCTTATACTTGCGATATAAGTGATAAAGCTTCAGCTGCATGCGAAACAAACGAGCTAGCTTTAAATCCAAGCGAAACACATGATTTAGCTTCAAATGAATGCGAAATAGAAGGCTTAGCATCAAATCCATGCAACACAAATTATTTAGCTTCTTATACTTGCGATAAAAGTGATAAAGCTTCAAATGCAGGTGAAACAAACGAGTGAGCTTTAAATCCAAGCGTAACACATGATTTAACTTCAAATCAATGCGAAGTAGAAGATTTACCTTCAAATCCATGCGAAACAAATGGTTTAGCTTCAAATACTTATGATATACATGATTTAGCTTCAACTGCATGCGATACAAACGAGTTAGCTTCAAATCCAAGCGAAACACATGATTTAGCTTCAAATCAATGCGAAATAGAAGGCTTAGCATCAAATCCATGCGACACAAATTATTTAGCTTCGTATACTTGCGATATAAGTGATATAGCTTCAAATGCAGGTGAAACAAACGAGTGATCTTCAAATCCAAGCGTAACACTTGATTTAACTTCAAATCAATGGGAAGTAGAAGATTTACCTTCAAATCCATGCGAAACAAATGGTTAAGCTTCAAATACTTGTGATATACATGATTTAGCTTCAGCTGCATGCGAAACAAACGAGTTAGCTTCAAATCCAAGCGAAACACATGATTTAGCTTCAAATCAATGCGAAGTAGAAGGCTTAGAATCAAATCCATGCAACACAAATTATTTAGCTTCTTATACTTGCGATAAAAGTGATAAAGCTTCAAATGCAGGTGAAACAAACGAGTGAGCTTTAAATCCAAGCGTAACACATAATTTAACTTCAAATCAATGCGAAGTAGAAGATTTACCTTCAAATCCATGCGAAACAAATGGTTTAGCTTCAAATACTTGTGATATACATGATTTAGCTTCAACTGCATGCGAAACAAACGAGTTAGCTTCAAATCCAAGCGAAACACATGATTTAGCTTCAAATCAATGCGAAATAGAAGGCTTAGCATCAAATCCATGCAACACAAATTATTTAGCTTCTTACACTTGCGATATAAGTGATAAAGCTTCAAATGAAGGCGAAACAAACGAGTGAGCTTTAAATCCAAGCGTAACACATGATTTAACTTCAAATCAATGCGAAGTAGAAGATTTACATTCAAATCCATGCGAAACAAGTGGCTTAGCTTCAACTACTTGTGATATACATGATTTAGCTTCAACTGCATGCGAAACAAACGAGTTAGCTGCAAATCCAAGCGAAACACATGATTTAGCTTCAAATCAATGCGAAATAGAAGGCTTAGCATCAAATACATGCGACACAAATTATTTAGCTGCGTATACTTGCGATGTAAGTGATATAGCTTCAAATGCAGGTGAAAAAAACGAGTGATCTTCAAATCCATGCGTAACACTTGATTTAACTTCAAATCAATGGGACGTAGAAGATTTACCTTCAAATCCATGCGAAACAAATGGTTTAGCTTCAAATACTTGTGATATACATGATTTAGCTTCAGCTGCATGCGAAACAAACGAGTTAGCTTCAAATCCAAGCGAAACATATGATTTAGCCTCAAATCAATGCGAAGTAGAAGATTTACCTTCAAATCCATGCGAAACAAATGGCTTAGCTTCAAATACTTGTGATATACATGATTTAGCTTCAGCCGCATGCGATACAACTGAGTTAGCTTCAAATCCAAGCGAAACACATGATTTAGCTTCAAATCAATGCGAAATAGAAGGGTTAGCATAAAATCCATGCAACACAAATTATTTAGCTTCTTATACTTGCGATATAAGTAATAAAGCTTCAAATGCATGCGAAACAAACGAGTTAGCTTCAAATCCAAGCGATACACATGATTTAGCTTCAAATAAATGCGAAATAGAATGCTTAGCATCAAATCCATGCGACACAAATTATTTAGCTTGAAATACTTGTGATATACATGATTTAGCTTCAGCTGCATGCGAAACTAACGAGTTAGCTTCAAATCCAAGGGAAATACATGATTTAGCTTCAAATCAATGCGAAGTAGAAGATTTACCTTCAAATCCATGCGAAACAAATGGTTTAGGTTCATATACTTGTGATATACATGATTTAGCTTCAACTGCATGCGAAATAATCAAGTAAGCTTCAAATCCAAGCGAAACACATGATTTAGCATCAAATCAATGCGAAATAGAAGGCTTAGCATCAAATCCATGCTACACAAAATATTTAGCTTCGTATACTTGCGATATAAGTGATATAGCTTCAAATGCAGGTGAAACAAACGAGTGATCTTCAAATCCAAGCTTAACACATGATTTAGCTTCAAATCAATGCGAAGTAGCAGATTTACCTTCAAATCCATGCGAAACAAACGTTTAAGCTTCAAATACTTGTGATATACATGATTTAGCTTCAGCTGCATGCGAAACAAACGAGTTAGCTTCAAATCCAAGCGAAACACATGATTTAGCTTCAAATCAATGCGAAATAGAAGGCTTAGCATCAAATCCATGCAACACAAATTATTTAGCTTCTTACACTTGCGATATAAGTGATAAAGCTTCAAATGAAGGCGAAACAAACGAGTGAGCTTTAAATCCAAGCGTAACACATGATTTAACTTCAAATCAATGCGAAGTAGAAGATTTACATTCAAATCCATGCGAAACAAATGGCTTAGCTTCAACTACTTGTGATATACATGATTTAGCTTCAACTGCATGCGAAACAAACGAGTTAGCTGCAAATCCAAGCGAAACACATGATTTAGCTTCAAATCAATGCGAAATAGAAGGCTTAGCATCAAATCCATGCGACACAAATTATTTAGCTTCGTATACTTGCGATGTAAGTGATATAGCTTCAAATGCAGGTGAAAAAAAACGAGTGATCTTCAAATCCATGCGTAACACTTGATTTAACTTCAAATCAATGGGAAGTAGAAGATTTACCTTCAAATCCATGCGAAACAAATGGTTTAGCTTCAAATACTTGTGATATACATGATTTAGCTTCAGCTGCATGCGAAACAAACGAGTTAGCTTCAAATCCAAGCGAAACATATGATTTAGCCTCAAATCAATGCGAAGTAGAAGATTTACCTTCAAATCCATGCGAAACAAATGGTTTAGCTTCAAATACTTGTGATATACATGATTTAGCTTCAATTGCATGCGAAACAAACGAGTTAGCTTCAAATCCAAGCGAAACACATGATTTAGCTTCAAATCAATGCGAAGTAGAGAAGGCTTAGCATCAAATCCATGCAACACAAATTATTTAATTTCTTATACTTGCGATATAAGTGATAAAGCTTCAGCTGCATGCGAAACAAACGAGCTAGCTTTAAATCCAAGCGAAACACATGATTTAGCTTCAAATGAATGCGAAATAGAAGGCTTAGCATCAAATCCATGCAACACAAATTATTTAGCTTCTTATACTTGCGATAAAAGTGATAAAGCTTCAAATGCAGGCGAAACAAACGAGTGATCTTCAAATCCAAGCGTAACACTTGATTTAACTTCAAATCAATGGGAGGTAGAAGATTTACCTTCAACTCCATGCGAAACAAATGGTTTAGCTTCAAATACTTGTGATATACATGATTTAGCTTCAGCTGCATGCGAAACAAACGAGTTAGCTTCAAATCCAAGCGAAACACATGATTTAGAATCAAATCAATACGAAATAGAAGGCTTAGCATCAAATCCATGCGACACAAATTATTTAGCTTCGTATACTTGCGATAAAAGTGATAAAGCTTCAAATGCAGGTGAAAGAAACGAGTGAGCTTTAAATCCAAGCGTAACACATGATTTAACTTCAAATCAATGGGAAGTAGAAGATTTACCTTCAAATCCATGCGAAACAAATGGTTAAGCTTCAAATACTTGTGATATACATGATTTAGCTTCAGCTGCATGCGAAACAAACGAGTTAGCTTCAAATCCAAGCGAAACACATGATTTAGATTCAAATAAATGCGAAGTAGAAGATTTACCTTCAAATCCATGCGAAACAAATGGCTTAGCTTCAAATACTTGTGATATACATGATTTAGCTTCAGCTGCATGCGAAACAAACGAGTTAGCTTCAAATCCAATCGAAACACATGATTTAGCTTCAAATCAATGCGAAGTAGAAGGCTTAGCATCAAATCCATGCAACACAAATTATTTAGCTTCTTATACTTGCGATAAAAGTGATAAAGCTTCAAATGCAGGTGAAACAAACGAGTGAGCTTTAAATCCAAGCATAACACATGATTTAACTTCAAATCAATGCGAAGTAGAAGATTTACCTTCAAATCCATGCGAAACAAATGGTTTCGCTTCAAATACTTGTGATATACATGATTTAACTTCAACTGCATGCGAAACAACGAGTTAGCTTCAAATCCAGGCGAAACACATGATTTAGCTTCAAATCAATGCGAAGTAGAAGATTTACCTTCAAATCCATGCGAAACAAATTGCTTAGCTTCAAATACTTTTGATATACATGATTTAGCTTCAGCTGCATGCGAAACAATCGGGTTAGCTTCAAATCCAAGCGAAACACATGATTTAGCTTCAAATCAATTGCGAAATAGAAGGCTTAGCATCAAATCCATGCAACACAAATTATTTAGCTTCTTACACTTGCGATATAAGTGATAAAGCTTCAAATGCAGGTGAAACAAACGAGTGATCTTCAAATCCAAGCGAAACACATGATTTAACTTCAAATCAATGGGAAGTAGAAGATTTACCTTCAAATCCATGCGAAACATATGGTTTAGCTTCAAATACTTGTGATATACATGATTTAGCTTCAGCTGCATGCGAAACAAACGAGTTAGCTTCAAATCCAAGCGTAACACATGATTAGCTTCAAATCAATGCGAAGTAGAAGGCTTAGCATCAAATCCATGCAACACAAATTATTTAGCTTCTTACACTTGCGATATAAGTGATAAAGCTTCAAATGCAGGCGAAACAAACGAGTGAGCTTTAAATCGAAGCGTAACACATGATTTAACTTCAAATCAATGCGAAGTAGAAGATTTACCTTCAAATCCATGCGAAACAAATGGTTTAGCTTCAAATACTTGTGATACACATGATTTAGCTTCAACTGCATGCGAAACAAACGAGTTAGCTTCAAATCCAAGCGAAACACATGATTAAGCTTCAAATCAATTGCGAAATAGAATTCTTAGCATCAAATCCATGCGACGCAAATTATTTAGCTTCTTACACTTGCGATATAAGTGATAAAGCTTCAAATGCAGGCGAAACAAACGAGTGAGCTTTAAATCCAAGCGTAACACATCATTTAACTTCAAATCAATGCGAAGTAGAAGATTTACCTTCAAATCCATGCGAAACAAATGGTTTAGCTTCAAATACTTGTGATACACATGATTTAGCTTCAACTGCATGCGAAACAAACGAGTTAGCTTCAAATCCAAGCGAAACACTCGATTTAGCTGCAAATCAGTTGCGAAATAGAAGGCTTAGCATCAAATCCATGCAACACAAATTATTTAGCTTCTTACACTTGCGATATAAGTGATGAAGCTTCAAATGCAGGCGAAACAAACGAGTGAGCTTTAAATCCAAGCGTAACACATGATTTAACTTCAAATCAATGCGAAGTAGAAGATTTACCTTCAAATCCATGCGAAACAAATGGCTTAGCTTCAAATACTTGTGATATACATGATTTAGCTCCAGCTGCATGCGATACAAACGAGTTAGCTGCAAATCCAAGCGAAACACATGATTTAGCTTCAAATCAATGCGAAATAGAAGGCTTAACATCAAATCCATGCGACACAAATTATTTAGCTTCGTATACTTGCGATATAAGTGATATAGCTTCAAATGCAGGTGAAACAAACGAGTGATCTTCAAATCCAAGCGTAACACATGATTTAACTTCAAATCAATGGGAAGCAGCAGATTTACCTTCAAATCCATGCGAAACAAATGGTTTGGCTTCAAATACTTGTGATATACATGATTTACCTTCAGCTGCATGCGAAACAAACGAGTTAGCTTCAAATCCAGCGAAACACATGATTTAGCTTCAAATCAATGCGAAATAGAAGGCTTAGCATCAAATCCATGCAACACAAATTATTTAGATTCTTATACTTGCGATATAAGTGATAAAGCTTCAAATGCAGGCGAAACAAACGAGTGAGCTTTAAAACCAAGCGTAACACATGATTTAAATTCTAATCAATGCGAAGTAGAAGATTTACCTTCAAATCCATGCGAAACAAATGGTTTAGCTTCAAATACTTGTGATATACATACTTTAGCTTCAACTGCATGCGAAACAAACGAGTTAGCTTCAAATCCAAGCGAAACACATGATTTAACTTCAAATCAATGCGAAATAGAAGGCTTAGCATCAAATCCATGCAACACAAATTATTTAGCTTCGTATACTTGCGATATAAGTGATATAGCTTCAAATGCAGGTGAAACAAACGAGTGATCTTCTAATCCAAGCGTAACACATGATTTAACTTCAAATCAATGGGAAGTAGCAGATTTACCTTCAAATCCAAAAGAAACAAATGGTTTAGCTTCAAATACTTGTGATATACATGATTTAGCTTCAGCTGCATGCGAAACAAACGGGTTAGCTTCAAATCCAAGCGAAACACATGATTTAGCTTCAAATCAATGCGAAATAGAAGTCTTAGCATCAAATCCATGCAACACAAATTATTTAGCTTCTTACACTTTGCGATGTAAGTGATAAAGCTTCAAATGCAGGCGAAACAAACGAGTGAGCTTTAAATCCAAGCGTAACACATGATTTAACTTCAAATCAATGCGAAGTAGAAGATTTACCTTCAAATCCATGCGAAACAAATGGTTTAGCTTCAAATACGTGTGATACACATGATTTAGCTTCAACTGCATGCGAAACAAACGAGTGAGCTTCAAATCCAAGTGAAACACATGATTTAGCTTCAAATCAATTGCGAAATAGAATTCTTAGCATCAAATCCATGCGACGCAAATTATTTAGCTTCTTACACTTGCGATATAAGTGATAAAGCTTCAAATGCAGGCGAAACAAACGAGTGAGCTTTAAATCCAAGCGTAACACATCATTTAACTTCAAATCAATGCGAAGTAGAAGATTTACCTTCAAATCCATGCGAAACAAATGGTTTAGCTTCAAATACTTGTGATACACATGATTTAGCTTCAACTGCATGTGAAACAAACGAGTTAGCTTCAAATCCAAGCGAAACACACGATTTAGCTTCAAATCAATTGCGAAATAGAAGGCTTAGCATCAAATCCATGCAACACAAATTATTTAGCTTCTTACACTTGCGATATAAGTGATGAAGCTTCAAATGCAGGCGAAACAAACGAGTGAGCTTTAAATCCAAGCGTAACACATGATTTAACTTCAAATCAATGCGAAGTAGAAGATTTACCTTCAAATCCATGCGAAACAAATGGTTTAGCTTCAAATACTTGTGATACACATGATTTAGCTTCAACTGCATGCGAAACAAACGAGTTAGCTTCAAATCCAAGCGAAACACATGATTTAGCTTCAAATCAATTGCGAAATAGAATTCTTAGCATCAAATCCATGCGACGCAAATTATTTAGCTTCTTACACTTGCGATATAAGTGATATAGCTTCAAATGCAGGTGAAACGAACGAGTGAGCTTTAACTCCAAGCGCAACACTTGATTTAACTTCAAATCAATGGGAAGTAGAAGATTTACCTTCAAATCCATGCGAAACAAATGGTTTAGCTTCAAATACTTGTGATATACATGATTTAGCTTCAGCTGCATGCGAAACAAACGAGTTAGCTTCAAATCCAAGCGAAACACATGATTTAGCTTCAAATCAATGCGAAATAGAAGGCTTAGCATCAAATCCATGCAACACAAATTATTTAGCTTCTTACACTTGCGATATAAGTGATAAAGCTTCAAATGAAGGCGAAACAAACGAGTGAGCTTTAAATCCAAGCGTAACACATGATTTAACTTCAAATCAATGCGAAGTAGAAGATTTACATTCAAATCCATGCGAAACAAATGGCTTAGCTTCAACTACTTGTGATATACATGATTTAGCTTCAACTGCATGCGAAACAAACGAGTTAGCTGCAAATCCAAGCGAAACACATGATTTAGCTTCAAATCAATGCGAAATAGAAGGCTTAGCATCAAATCCATGCGACACAAATTATTTAGCTTCGTATACTTGCGATGTAAGTGATATAGCTTCAAATGCAGGTGAAAAAAACGAGTGATCTTCAAATCCATGCGTAACACTTGATTTAACTTCAAATCAATGGGAAGTAGAAGATTTACCTTCAAATCCATGCGAAACAAATGGTTTAGCTTCAAATACTTGTGATATACATGATTTAGCTTCAGCTGCATGCGAAACAAACGAGTTAGCTTCAAATCCAAGCGAAACATATGATTTAGCCTCAAATCAATGCGAAGTAGAAGATTTACCTTCAAATCCATGCGAAACAAATGGCTTAGCTTCAAATACTTGTGATATACATGATTTAGCTTCAATTGCATGCGAAACAAACGAGTTAGCTTCAAATCCAAGCGAAACACATGATTTAGCTTCAAATCAATGCGAAGTAGAGAAGGCTTAGCATCAAATCCATGCAACACAAATTATTTAATTTCTTATACTTGCGATATAAGTGATAAAGCTTCAGCTGCATGCGAAACAAACGAGCTAGCTTTAAATCCAAGCGAAACACATGATTTAGCTTCAAATGAATGCGAAATAGAAGGCTTAGCATCAAATCCATGCAACACAAATTATTTAGCTTCTTATACTTGCGATAAAAGTGATAAAGCTTCAAATGCAGGTGAAAGAAACGAGTGAGCTTTAAATCCAAGCGTAACACATGATTTAACTTCAAATCAACGCGAAGTAGAAGATTTACCTTCAAATCCATGCGAAACAAATGGTTTAGCTTCAAATACTTGTGATATACATGATTTAGCTTCAACTGCATGCGATACAAACGAGTTAGCTTCAAATCCAAGCGAAACACATGATTTAGCTTCAAATCAATGCGAAGTAGAAGGCTTAGAATCAAATCCATGCAACACAAATTATTTAGCTTCTTATACTTGCGATAAAAGTGATAAAGCTTCAAATGCAGGTGAATCAAACGAGTGAGCTTTAAATCCAAGCGTAACACATAATTTAACTTCAAATCAATGCGAAGTAGAAGATTTACCTTCAAATCCATGCGAAACAAATGGTTTAGCTTCAAATACTTGTGATATACATGATTTAGCTTCAACTGCATGCGAAACAAACGAGTTAGCTTCAAATCCAAGCGAAACACATGATTTAGCTTCAAATCAATGCGAAGTAGAAGGCTTAGCATCAAATCCATGCGACACAAATTATTTAGCTTCGTATACTTGCGATATAAGTGATATAGCTTCAAATGCAGGTGAAGCAAACGAGTGATCTTCAAATCCAAGCGTAACACTTGATTTAACTTCAAATCAATGGGAGGTAGAAGATTTACCTTCAACTCCATGCGAAACAAATGGTTTAGCTTCAAATACTTGTGATATACATGATTTAGCTTCAGCTGCATGCGAAACAAACGAGTTAGCTTCAAATCCAAGCGAAACATATGATTTAGCCTCAAATCAATGCGAAGTAGAAGATTTACCTTCAAATCCATGCGAAACAAATGGCTTAGCTTCAAATACTTGTGATATACATGATTTAGCTTCAATTGCATGCGAAACAAACGAGTTAGCTTCAAATCCAAGCGAAACACATGATTTAGCTTCAAATCAATGCGAAGTAGAGAAGGCTTAGCATCAAATCCATGCAACACAAATTATTTAATTTCTTATACTTGCGATATAAGTGATAAAGCTTCAGCTGCATGCGAAACAAACGAGCTAGCTTTAAATCCAAGCGAAACACATGATTTAGCTTCAAATGAATGCGAAATAGAAGGCTTAGCATCAAATCCATGCAACACAAATTATTTAGCTTCTTATACTTGCGATAAAAGTGATAAAGCTTCAAATGCAGGTGAAAGAAACGAGTGAGCTTTAAATCCAAGCGTAACACATGATTTAACTTCAAATCAATGCGAAGTAGAAGATTTACCTTCAAATCCATGCGAAACAAATGGTTTAGCTTCAAATACTTGTGATATACATGATTTAGCTTCAACTGCATGCGATACAAACGAGTTAGCTTCAAATCCAAGCGAAACACATGATTTAGCTTCAAATCAATGCGAAATAGAAGGCTTAGCATCAAATCCATGCGACACAAATTATTTAGCTTCGTATACTTGCGATATAAGTGATATAGCTTCAAATGCAGGTGAAACAAACGAGTGATCTTCAAATCCAAGCGTAACACTTGATTTAACTTCAAATCAATGGGAAGTAGAAGATTTACCTTCAAATCCATGCGAAACAAATGGTTAAGCTTCAAATACTTGTGATATACATGATTTAGCTTCAGCTGCATGCGAAACAAACGAGTTAGCTTCAAATCCAAGCGAAACACATGATTTAGCTTCAAATCAATGCGAAGTAGAAGGCTTAGAATCAAATCCATGCAACACAAATTATTTAGCTTCTTATACTTGCGATAAAAGTGATAAAGCTTCAAATGCAGGTGAATCAAACGAGTGAGCTTTAAATCCAAGCGTAACACATAATTTAACTTCAAATCAATGCGAAGTAGAAGATTTACCTTCAAATCCATGCGAAACAAATGGTTTAGCTTCAAATACTTGTGATATACATGATTTAGCTTCAACTGCATGCGAAACAAACGAGTTAGCTTCAAATCCAAGCGAAACACATGATTTAGCTTCAAATCAATGCGAAATAGAAGGCTTAGCATCAAATCCATGCGACACAAATTATTTAGCTTCGTATACTTGCGATATAAGTGATATAGCTTCAAATGCAGGTGAAGCAAACGAGTGATCTTCAAATCCAAGCGTAACACTTGATTTAACTTCAAATCAATGGGAGGTAGAAGATTTACCTTCAACTCCATGCGAAACAAATGGTTTAGCTTCAAATACTTGTGATATACATGATTTAGCTTCAGCTGCATGCGAAACAAACGAGTCAGCTTCAAATCTAAGCGAAACACATGATTTAGCTTCAAATCAATGCGAAGTAGAAGATTTACCTTCAAATCCATGCGAAACAAATGGCTTAGCTTCAAATACTTGTGATATACATGATTTAGCTTCAGCCGCATGCGATACAACCGAGTTAGCTTCAAATCCAAGCGAAACACATGATTTAGCTTCAAATCAATGCGAAATAGAAGGCTTAGCATAAAATCCATGCGACACAAATTATTTAGCTTCGTATACTTGCGATATAAGTGATATAGCTTCAAATGCAGGTGAAACAAACGAGTGATCTTCAAATCCAAGCGTAACACATGATTTAACTTCAAATCAATGGGAAGTAGCAGATTTACCTTCAAATCCAAACGAAACAAATGATTTAGCTTCAAATACTTGTGATATACATGATTTAGCTTCAGCTGCATGCGAAACAAACGAGTTAGCTTCAAATCCAAGCGAAACACATGATTTAGAATCAAATCAATACGAAATAGAAGGCTTAGCATCAAATCCATGCGACACAAATTATTTAGCTTCGTATACTTGCGATAAAAGTGATAAAGCTTCAAATGCAGGTGAAAGAAACGAGTGAGCTTTAAATCCAAGCGTAACACATGATTTAACTTCAAATCAATGGGAAGTAGAAGATTTACCTTCAAATCCATGCGAAACAAATGGTTAAGCTTCAAATACTTGTGATATACATGATTTAGCTTCAGCTGCATGCGAAACAAACGAGTTAGCTTCAAATCCAAGCGAAACACATGATTTAGCTTCAAATCAATGCGAAGTAGAAGGCTTAGAATCAAATCCATGCAACACAAATTATTTAGCTTCTTATACTTGCGATAAAAGTGATAAAGCTTCAAATGCAGGTGAATCAAACGAGTGAGCTTTAAATCCAAGCGTAACACATAATTTAACTTCAAATCAATGCGAAGTAGAAGATTTACCTTCAAATCCATGCGAAACAAATGGTTTAGCTTCAAATACTTGTGATATACATGATTTAGCTTCAACTGCATGCGAAACAAACGAGTTAGCTTCAAATCCAAGCGAAACACATGATTTAGCTTCAAATCAATGCGAAATAGAGACGGCTTAGCATCAAATCCATGCAACACAAATTATTTAATTTCTTATACTTGCGATATAAGTGATAAAGCTTCAGCTGCATGCGAAACAAACGAGCTAGCTTTAAATCCAAGCGAAACACATGATTTAGCTTCAAATTAATGCGAAATAGAAGGCTTAGCATCAAATCCATGCAACACAAATTATTTAGCTTCTTATACTTGCGATAAAAGTGATAAAGCTTCAAATGCAGGTGAAACAAACGAGTGAGCTTTAAATCCAAGCGTAACACATGATTTAACTTCAAATCAATGCGAAGTAGAAGATTTACCTTCAAATCCATGCGAAACAAATGGTTTAGCTTCAAATACTTGTGATATACATGATTTAGCTTCAACTGCATGCGAAACAAACGAGTTAGCTTCAAATCCAAGCGAAACACATGATTTAGCTTCAAATCAATGCGAAATAGAAGGCTTAGCATCAAATCCATGCGACACAAATTATTTAGCTTCGTATACTTGCGATATAAGTGATATAGCTTCAAATGCAGGTGAAGCAAACGAGTGATCTTCAAATCCAAGCGTAACACTTGATTTAACTTCAAATCAATGGGAGGTAGAAGATTTACCTTCAACTCCATGCGAAACAAATGGTTTAGCTTCAAATACTTGTGATATACATGATTTAGCTTCAGCTGCATGCGAAACAAACGAGTTAGCTTCAAATCCAAGCGAAACACATGATTTAGCTTCAAATCAATGCGAAATAGAAGGCTTAGCATCAAATCCATGCGACACAAATTATTTAGCTTCGTATACTTGCGATATAAGTGATATAGCTTCAAATGCAGGTGAAGCAAACGAGTGATCTTCAAATCCAAGCGTAACACTTGATTTAACTTCAAATCAATGGGAGGTAGAAGATTTACCTTCAACTCCATGCGAAACAAATGGTTTAGCTTCAAATACTTGTGATATACATGATTTAGCTTCAGCTGCATGCGAAACAAACGAGTTAGCTTCAAATCCAAGCGAAACACATGATTTAGCTTCAAATCAATGCGAAGTAGAAGGCTTAGAATCAAATCCATGCAACACAAATTATTTAGCTTCTTATACTTGCGATAAAAGTGATAAAGCTTCAAATGCAGGTGAATCAAACGAGTGATCTTCAAATCCATGCGTAACACTTGATTTAACTTCAAATCAATGGGAAGTAGAAGATTTACCTTCAAATCCATGCGAAACAAATGGTTTAGCTTCAAATACTTGTGATATACATGATTTAGCTTCAGCTGCATGCGAAACAAACGATTTAGCTTCAAATCCAAGCGAAACATATGATTTAGCCTCAAATCAATGCGAAGTAGAAGATTTACCTTCAAATCCATGCGAAACAAATGGCTTAGCTTCAAATACTTGTGATATACATGATTTAGCTTCAATTGCATGCGAAACAAACGAGTTAGCTTCAAATCCAAGCGAAACACATGATTTAGCTTCAAATCAATGCGAAGTAGAGAAGGCTTAGCATCAAATCCATGCAACACAAATTATTTAATTTCTTATACTTGCGATATAAGTGATAAAGCTTCAGCTGCATGCGAAACAAACGAGCTAGCTTTAAATCCAAGCGAAACACATGATTTAGCTTCAAATGAATGCGAAATAGAAGGCTTAGCATCAAATCCATGCAACACAAATTATTTAGCTTCTTATACTTGCGATAAAAGTGATAAAGCTTCAAATGCAGGTGAAAGAAACGAGTGAGCTTTAAATCCAAGCGTAACACATGATTTAACTTCAAATCAATGCGAAGTAGAAGATTTACCTTCAAATCCATGCGAAACAAATGGTTTAGCTTCAAATACTTGTGATATACATGATTTAGCTTCAACTGCATGCGATACAAACGAGTTAGCTTCAAATCCAAGCGAAACACATGATTTAGCTTCAAATCAATGCGAAATAGAAGGCTTAGCATCAAATCCATGCGACACAAATTATTTAGCTTCGTATACTTGCGATATAAGTGATATAGCTTCAAATGCAGGTGAAACAAACGAGTGATCTTCAAATCCAAGCGTAACACTTGATTTAACTTCAAATCAATGGGAAGTAGAAGATTTACCTTCAAATCCATGCGAAACAAATGGTTAAGCTTCAAATACTTGTGATATACATGATTTAGCTTCAGCTGCATGCGAAACAAACGAGTTAGCTTCAAATCCAAGCGAAACACATGATTTAGCTTCAAATCAATGCGAAGTAGAAGGCTTAGAATCAAATCCATGCAACACAAATTATTTAGCTTCTTATACTTGCGATAAAAGTGATAAAGCTTCAAATGCAGGTGAATCAAACGAGTGAGCTTTAAATCCAAGCGTAACACATAATTTAACTTCAAATCAATGCGAAGTAGAAGATTTACCTTCAAATCCATGCGAAACAAATGGTTTAGCTTCAAATACTTGTGATATACATGATTTAGCTTCAACTGCATGCGAAACAAACGAGTTAGCTTCAAATCCAAGCGAAACACATGATTTAGCTTCAAATCAATGCGAAATAGAAGGCTTAGCATCAAATCCATGCGACACAAATTATTTAGCTTCGTATACTTGCGATATAAGTGATATAGCTTCAAATGCAGGTGAAGCAAACGAGTGATCTTCAAATCCAAGCGTAACACTTGATTTAACTTCAAATCAATGGGAGGTAGAAGATTTACCTTCAACTCCATGCGAAACAAATGGTTTAGCTTCAAATACTTGTGATATACATGATTTAGCTTCAGCTGCATGCGAAACAAACGAGTCAGCTTCAAATCTAAGCGAAACACATGATTTAGCTTCAAATCAATGCGAAGTAGAAGATTTACCTTCAAATCCATGCGAAACAAATGGCTTAGCTTCAAATACTTGTGATATACATGATTTAGCTTCAGCCGCATGCGATACAACCGAGTTAGCTTCAAATCCAAGCGAAACACATGATTTAGCTTCAAATCAATGCGAAATAGAAGGCTTAGCATAAAATCCATGCGACACAAATTATTTAGCTTCGTATACTTGCGATATAAGTGATATAGCTTCAAATGCAGGTGAAACAAACGAGTGATCTTCAAATCCAAGCGTAACACATGATTTAACTTCAAATCAATGGGAAGTAGCAGATTTACCTTCAAATCCAAACGAAACAAATGATTTAGCTTCAAATACTTGTGATATACATGATTTAGCTTCAGCTGCATGCGAAACAAACGAGTTAGCTTCAAATCCAAGCGAAACACATGATTTAGAATCAAATCAATACGAAATAGAAGGCTTAGCATCAAATCCATGCGACACAAATTATTTAGCTTCGTATACTTGCAATATAAGTGATATAGCTTCAAATGCAGGTGAAACGAACGAGTGATCTTCAAATCCAAGCGTAACACTTGATTTAACTTCAAATCATGGGAAGTAGAAGATTTACCTTCAAATCCATGCGAAACAAATGGTTTAGCTTCAAATACTTGTGATATACATGATTTAGCTTCAGCTGCATGCGAAACAAACGAGATAGCTTCAAATCCAAGCGAAACACATGATTTAGATTCAAATAAATGCGAAGTAGAAGATTTACCTTCAAATCCATGCGAAACAAATGGCTTAGCTTCAAATACTTGTGATATACATGATTTAGCTTCAGCTGCATGCGAAACAAACGAGTTAGCTTCAAATCCAAGCGAAACACATGATTTAGCTTCAAATCAATGCGAAGTAGAAGGCTTAGCATCAAATCCATGCAACACAAATTATTTAGCTTCTTATACTTGCGATAAAAGTGATAAAGCTTCAAATGCAGGTGAAACAAACGAGTGAGCTTTAAATCCAAGCATAACACATGATTTAACTTCAAATCAATGCGAAGTAGAAGATTTACCTTCAAATCCATGCGAAACAAATGGTTTCGCTTCAAATACTTGTGATATACATGATTTAACTTCAACTGCATGCGAAACAAACGAGTTAGCTTCAAATCCAGGCGAAACACATGATTTAGCTTCAAATCAATGCGAAGTAGAAGATTTACCTTCAAATCCATGCGAAACAAATGGCTTAGCTTCAAATACTTTTGATATACATGATTTAGCTTCAGCTGCATGCGAAACAAACGGGTTAGCTTCAAATCCAAGCGAAACACATGATTTAGCTTCAAATCAATTGCGAAATAGAAGGCTTAGCATCAAATCCATGCAACACAAATTATTTAGCTTCTTACACTTGCGATATAAGTGATAAAGCTTCAAATGCAGGTGAAACAAACGAGTGATCTTCAAATCCAAGCGAAACACATGATTTAACTTCAAATCAATGGGAAGTAGAAGATTTACCTTCAAATCCATGCGAAACATATGGTTTAGCTTCAAATACTTGTGATATACATGATTTAGCTTCAGCTGCATGCGAAGCAAACGAGTTAGCTTCAAATCCAAGCGTAACACATGATTTAGCTTCAAATCAATGCGAAGTAGAATGCTTAGCATCAAATCCATGCAACACAAATTATTTAGCTTCTTACACTTGCGATATAAGTGATAAAGCTTCAAATGCAGGCGAAACAAACGAGTGAGCTTTAAATCGAAGCGTAACACATGATTTAACTTCAAATCAATGCGAAGTAGAAGATTTACCTTCAAATCCATGCGAAACAAATGGTTTAGCTTCAAATACTTGTGATACACATGATTTAGTTTCAACTGCATGCGAAACAAACGAGTTAGCTTCAAATCCAAGCGAAACACATGATTAAGCTTCAAATCAATTGCGAAATAGAATTCTTAGCATCAAATCCATGCGACGCAAATTATTTAGCTTCTTACACTTGCGATATAAGTGATAAAGCTTCAAATGCAGGCGAAACAAACGAGTGAGCTTTAAATCCAAGCGTAACACATCATTTAACTTCAAATCAATGCGAAGTAGAAGATTTACCTTCAAATCCATGCGAAACAAATGGTTTAGCTTCAAATACTTGTGATACACATGATTTAGCTTCAACTGCATGCGAAACAAACGAGTTAGCTTCAAATCCAAGCGAAACACTCGATTTAGCTGCAAATCAGTTGCGAAATAGAAGGCTTAGCATCAAATCCATGCAACACAAATTATTTAGCTTCTTACACTTGCGATATAAGTGATGAAGCTTCAAATGCAGGCGAAACAAACGAGTGAGCTTTAAATCCAAGCGTAACACATGATTTAACTTCAAATCAATGCGAAGTAGAAGATTTACCTTCAAATCCATGCGAAACAAATGGCTTAGCTTCAAATACTTGTGATATACATGATTTAGCTCCAGCTGCATGCGATACAAACGAGTTAGCTTCAAATCCAAGCGAAACACATGATTTAGCTTCAAATCAATGCGAAATAGAAGGCTTAGCATCAAATCCATGCGACACAAATTATTTAGCTTCGTATACTTGCGATATAAGTGATATAGCTTCAAATGCAGGTGAAACAAACGAGTGATCTTCAAATCCAAGCGTAACACATGATTTAACTTCAAATCAATGGGAAGCAGCAGATTTACCTACAAATCCATGCGAAACAAATGGTTTGGCTTCAAATACTTGTGATATACATGATTTACCTTCAGCTGCATGCGAAACAAACGAGTTAGCTTCAAATCCAAGCGAAACACATGATTTAGCTTCAAATCAATGCGAAATAGAAGGCTTAGCATCAAATCCATGCAACACAAATTATTTAGATTCTTATACTTGCGATATAAGTGATAAAGCTTCACATGCAGGCGAAACAAACGAGTGAGCTTTAAAACCAAGCGTAACACATGATTTAAATTCTAATCAATGCGAAGTAGAAGATTTACCTTCAAATCCATGCGAAACAAATGGTTTAGCTTCAAATACTTGTGATATACATACTTTAGCTTCAACTGCATGCGAAACAAACGAGTTAGCTTCAAATCCAAGCGAAACACATGATTTAACTTCAAATGAATGCGAAATAGAAGGCTTAGCATCAAATCCATGCAACACAAATTAATTAGTTTCTTATACTTGCGATATAAGTGATAAAGCTTCAAATGCAGGTGAAACAAACGAGTGAGCTTTAAATCCAAGCGTAACACATGATTTAACTTCAAATCAATGCGAAGTAGAAGATTTACCTTCAAATCCGTGCGACACAAATGGTTTAGCTTCAAATTCTTGTGATATACATGACTTAGCTTCAGCTGCATGCGAAACAAACGAGCTAGCTTTAAATCCAAGCGAAACACATGATTTAGCTTCAAATGAATACGAAATAGAAGGCTTAGCATCAAATCCATGCGACACAAATTATTTAGCTTCGTATACTTGCGATATAAGTGATATAGCTTCAAATGCAGGTGAAACAAACGAGTGATCTTCAAATCCAAGCGTGACACATGATTTAACTTCAAATCAATGGGAAGTAGAAGATTTACCTTCAAATCCATGCGAAACATATGTTTTAGCTTCAAATACTTGTGATATACATGATTTAGCTTCAGCTGCATGCGATACAAACGAGTTAGCTTCAAATCCAAGCGAAACACATGATTTAGCTTCAAATCAATGCGAAGTAGAAGGCTTAGCATCAAATCCATGCAACACAAATTATTTAGCTTCTTATACTTGCGATAAAAGTGATAAAGCTTCAAATGCAGGTGAAACAAACGAGTGAGCTTTAAATCCAAGCGTAACACATGATTTAACTTCAAATCAATGCGAAGTAGAAGATTTACCTTCAAATCCATGCGAAACAAATGGTTTAGCTTCAAATACTTGTGATATTCATGATTTAGCTTCAACTGCTTGCGATACAAACGAGTTAGCTTCAAATCCAAGCGAAACACATGATTTAGCTTCAAATCAATGCGAAATAGAAGGCTTAGCATCAAATCCATGCGACACAAATTATTTAGCTTCGTATACTTGCGATATAAGTGATATAGCTTCAAATGCAGGTGAAACAAACGAGTGATCTTCAAATCCAAGCGTAACACTTGATTTAACTTCAAATCAATGGGAAGTAGAAGTCTTAGCATCAAATCCATGCAACACAAATTATTTAGCTACTTACACTTGCGATATAAGTGATAAAGCTTCAAATGCAGGCGAAACAAACGAGTGAGCTTTAAATCCAAGCGTAACACATGATTTAACTTCAAATCAATGCGAAGTAGAAGATTTACCTTCAAATCCATGCGAAACAAATGGTTTAGCTTCAAATACTTGTGATACACATGATTTAGCTTCAACTGCATGCGAAACAAACGAGTTAGCTTCAAATCCAAGCGAAACACATGATTTAGCTTCAAATCAATTGCGAAATAGAATTCTTAGCATCAAATCCATGCAACACAAATTATTTAGCTTCTTACACTTGCGTTATAAGTGATAAAGCTTCAAATGCAGGCGAAACGAACGAGTGAGCTTTAAATCCAACCGTAACACATGATTTAAATTCAAATCAATGCGAAGTAGAAGATTTACCTTCAAATCCATGCGAAACAAATGACTTAGCTTCAAATACTTGTGATATACATGATTTAGCTTCAACTGCATGCGAAACAAACGAGTTAGCTTCAAATCCAAGCGAAACACATGATTTAGCTTCAAATCAATGGGAAGTAGAAGGCTTAGCATCAAATCCATGCGACACAAATTATTTAGCTTCGTATACTTGCGATATAAGTGATATAGCTTCAAATGCAGGTGAAACAAACGAGTGATCTTCAAATCCAAGCGTAACACATGTTTTAACTTCAAATCAATGGGAAGTAGAAGATTTACCTTCAAATCCAAACGAAACAAATTGTTTAGCTTCAACTACTTGTGATATACATGATTTAGCTTCAACTGCATGCGAAACAAACGAGTTAGCTTCAAATCCAAGCGAAACAAATGATTTAGCTTCAAATCAATGCGAAGTAGAAGGCTCAGCATCAAATCCATGCAACACAATTTATTTAGCTTCTTATACTTGCGACATAAGTGATAAAGCTTCAAATGTAGGTGAAACAAACGAGTTAGCTTCAAATCCAAGCGAAACACATGATTTAGCTTCAAATCAATTGCGAAATAGAATTCTTAGCATCAAATCCATGCGACGCAAATTATGTAGATTCTTACACTTGCGATATAAGTGATAAAGCTTCAAATGCAGGCGAAACAAACGAGTGAGCTTTAAATCCAAGCGTAACACATGATTTAACTTCAAATCAATGCGAAGTAGAAGATTTACCTTCAAATCCATGAGAAACAAATGGCTTAGCTTCAACTACTTGTGATATACATGATATAGCTTCAACTGCATGCGAAACAAACGAGTTAGCTTCAAATCCAAGCGAAACACATGATTTAGCTTCAAATCAATGCGAAATAGAAGGCTCAGCATCAAATCCATGCAACACAAATTATTTAACTTCTTATACTTGCGACATAAGTGATAAAGTTTCAAATGTAGGTGAAACAAACGAGTGAGCTTTAAATCCAAGCTTAACACATGATTTAACTTCAAATCAATGTGAAGTAGCAGATTTACCTTAAAATCCATGCGAAACAAATGGTTTGGCTTCAAATACTTGTGATATACATGATTTAGCTTCAGCTGCATGCGAAACAAACGAGTTAGCTTCAAATCCAAGCGAAACACATGATTTAGCTTCAAATCAATGCGAAATAGAAGGCTTAGCATCAAATCCATGCAACACAAATTATTTAGCTTCTTATACTTGCGATATAAGTGATAAAGCTTCAAATGCAGGCGAAACAAACGAGTGAGTTTTAAATCCAAACGTAACACATGATTTAAATTCAAATCAATGCGAAGTAGAAGATTTACCTTCAAATCCATGCGAAACAAATGGCTTAGCTTCAAATACTTGTGATATACATGATTTAGCTTCAACTGCATGCGAAACAAACGAGTTAGCTTCAAATCCAAGCGAAACACATGATTTAGCTTCAAATCAATAGAGAAATAGAATTCTTAGCATCAAATCCATGCGACGCAAATTATTTAGCTTCTTACACTTGCGATATAAGTGATAAAGCTTCAAATGCAGGCGAAACAAACGAGTGAGCTTTAAATCCAAGCGTAACACATGATTTAACTTCAAAGCAATGCGAAGTAGAAGATTTACCTTCAAATCCATGCGAAACAAATGGCTTAGCTTCAACTACTTGTGATATACATGATTTAGCTTCAACTGCATGCGAAACAAACGAGTTAGCTTCAAATCCAAGCGAAACAAATGATTTAGCTTCAAATCAATGCGAAGTAGAAGGCTCAGCATCAAATCCATGCAACACAAATTATTTAACTTCTTATACTTGCGACATAAGTGATAAAGCATCAAATGCAGGCGAAACAAACGAGTGATCTTCAAATCCAAGCGTAACACATGTTTTAACTTCAAATCAATGGGAAGTAGATGATTTACCTTCAAATCCAAACGAAACAAATGGTTTAGCTTCAACTACTTGTGATATACATGATTTAGCTTCAACTGCATGCGAAACAAACGAGTTAGCTTCAAATCCAAGCGAAACAAATGATTTAGATTCAAATCAATGCGAAGTAGAAGGCTCAGCATCAAATCCATGCAACACAAATTATATAGCTTCTTATACTTGCGACATAAGTGATAAAGCTTCAAATGTAGGTGAAACAAACGAGTTAGCTTCAAATCCAAGCGAAACACATGATTTAGCTTCAAATCAATAGCGAAATAGAATTCTTAGCATCAAATCCATGCGACGCAAATTATTTAGCTTCTTACACTTGCGATATAAGTGATAAAGCTTCAAATGCAGGCGAAACAAACGAGTAAGCTTTAAATCCAAGCGTAACACATGATTTAACTTCAAATCAATGCGAAGTAGAAGATTTACCTTCAAATCCATGCGAAACAAATGGCTTAGCTTCAACTACTTGTGATATACATGATATAGCTTCAACTGCATGCGAAACAAACGAGATAGCTTCAAATCCAAGCGAAACACATGATTTAGCTTCAAATCAATGCGAAATAGAAGGCTTAGCATCAAATCCATGCAACACAAATTATTTAGCTACGTATACTTGCGATATAAGTGATATAGCTTCAAATGCAGGTGAAACAAACGAGTGATCTTCTAATCCAAGCGTAACACATGATTTAACTTCAAATCAATGGGAAGTAGCAGATTTACCTTCAAATCCAAAAGAAACAAATGGTTTAGCTTCAAATACTTGTGATATACATGATTTAGCTTCAGCTGCATGCGAAACAAACGGGTTAGCTTCAAATCCAAGCGAAACACATGATTTAGCTTCAAATCAATGCGAAATAGAAGTCTTAGCATCAAATCCATGCAACACAAATTATTTAGCTTCTTACACTTGCGATATAAGTGATAAAGCTTCAAATGCAGGCGAAACAAACGAGTGAGCTTTAAATCCAAGCGTAACACATGATTTAACTTCAAATCAATGCGAAGTAGAAGATTTACCTTCAAATCCATGCGAAACAAATGGTTTAGCTTCAAATACGTGTGATACACATGATTTAGCTTCAACTGCATGCGAAACAAACGAGTTAGCTTCAAATCCAAGTGAAACACATGATTTAGCTTCAAATCAATTGCGAAATAGAATTCTTAGCATCAAATCCATGCGACGCAAATTATTTAGCTTCTTACACTTGCGATATAAGTGATAAAGCTTCAAATGCAGGCGAAACAAACGAGTGAGCTTTAAATCCAAGCGTAACACATCATTTAACTTCAAATCAATCCGAAGTAGAAGATTTACCTTCAAATCCATGCGAAACAAATGGTTTAGCTTCAAATACTTGTGGTACACATGATTTAGCTTCAACTGCATGTGAAACAAACGAGTTAGCTTCAAATCCAAGCGAAACACACGATTTAGCTTCAAATCAATTGCGAAATAGAAGGCTTAGCATCAAATCCATGCAACACAAATTATTTAGCTTCTTACACTTGCGATATAAGTGATGAAGCTTCAAATGCAGGCGAAACAAACGAGTGAGCTTTAAATCCAAGCGTAACACATGATTTAACTTCAAATCAATGCGAAGTAGAAGATTTACCTTCAAATCCATGCGAAACAAATGGTTTAGCTTCAAATACTTGTGATACACATGATTTAGCTTCAACTGCATGCGAAACAAACGAGTTAGCTTCAAATCCAAGCGAAACACATGATTTAGCTTCAAATCAATTGCGAAATAGAATTCTTAGCATCAAATCCAAGCGACGCAAATTATTTAGCTTCTTACACTTGCGATATAAGTGATATAGCTTCAAATGCAGGTGAAACGAACGAGTGAGCTTTAACTCCAAGCGCAACACTTGATTTAACTTCAAATCAATGGGAAGTAGAAGATTTACCTTCAAATCCATGCGAAACAAATGGTTTAGCTTCAAATACTTGTGATATACATGATTTAGCTTCAGCTGCATGCGAAACAAACGAGTTAGCTTCAAATCCAAGCGAAACACATGATTTAGCTTCAAATCAATGCGAAATAGAAGGCTTAGCATCAAATCCATGCAACACAAATTATTTAGCTTCTTATACTTGTGATATACATGATTTAGCTTCAGCTACATGCGATACAAACGAGTTAGCTTCAAATCCAAGCGAAACACATGATTTAGATTTAAATCAATGCGAAATAGAAGGCTTAGCATCAAATCCATGCGACACAAATTATTTAGCTTCGTATACTTGCGATATAAGTGATATAGCTTCAAATGCAGGTGAAACAAACGAGTGATCTTCAAATCCAAGCGTAACACATGATTTAGCTTCAAATCAATGCGAAATAGAAGGCTTAGCATCAAATCCATGCAACACAAATTATTTAGCTTCGTATACTTGCGATAAAAGTGATATAGCTTCAAATGCAGGTGAAACAAACGAGTGATCTTCAAATCCAAGCGTAACACATGATTTAACTTCAAATCATTGGGAAGTAGAAGATTCACCTTCAAATCCAAAAGAAACAAATGGTTTAGCTTCAAATACTTGTGATATACATGATTTAGCTTCTGCTGCATGCGAAACAAACGGGTTAGCTTCAAATCCAAGCGAAACACATGATTTAGCTTCAAATCAATGCGAAATAGAAGTATTAGCATCAAATCCATGCAACACAAATTATTTAGCTTCTTACACTTGCGATATAAGTGATAAAGCTTCAAATGCAGGCGAAACAAACGAGTGAGCTTTAAATCCAAGCGTAACACATGATTTAACTCAAATCAATGCGAAGTAGAAGATTTACCTTCAAATCCATGCGAAACAAATGGTTTAGCTTCAAATACTTGTGATACACATGATTTAGCTTCAACTGCATGCGAAACAAACGAGTTAGCTTCAAATCCAAGCGAAACATATGATTTAGCTTCAAATCAATTGCGAAATAGAATTCTTAGCATCAAATCCATGCGACGCAAATTATTTAGCTTGTTACACTTGCGATATAAGTGATAAAGCTTCAAATGCAGGCGAAACAAACGAGTTAGCTTCAAATCCAAGCGAAACACATGATTTAACTTCAAATCAATGCGAAATAGAAGGCTTAGCATCAAATCCATGCAACACAAATTATTTAGCTTCGTATACTTGCGATAAAAGTGATATAGCTTCAAATGCAGGTGAAACAAACGAGTGATCTTCAAATCCAAGAGTAACACATGATTTAACTTCAAATCAATGGGAAGTAGAAGATTTACCTTCAAATCCAAAAGAAACAAATGGTTTAGCTTCAAATACTTGTGATATACATGATTTAGCTTCAGCTGCATGCGAAACAAACGGGTTAGCTTCAAATCCAAGCGAAACACATGATTTAGCTTCAAATCAATGCGAAATTGAAGTCTTAGCATCAAATCCATGCAACACAAATTATTTAGCTTCTTACACTTGCGATATAAGTGATAAAGCTTCAAATGCCGGCGAAACAAACGAGTGAGCTTTAAATCCAAGCGTAACACATGATTTAACTTCAAATCAATGCGAAGTAGAAGATTTACCTTCAAATCCATGCGAAACAAATGGTTTAGCTTCAAATACTTGTGATACACATGATTTAGCTTCAACTGCATGCGAAACAAACGAGTTAGCTTCACATCCAAGCGAAACACATGATTTAGCTTCAAATCAATTGCGAAATAGAATTCTTAGCATCAAATCCATGCGACGCAAATTATTTAGCTTCTTACACTTGCGATATAAGTGATAAAGCTTCAAATGCAGGCGAAACAAACGAGTGAGCTTTAAATCCAAGCGTAACACATCATTTAACTTCAAATCAATGCGAAGTAGAAGATTTACCTTCAAATCCATGCGAAACAAATGGTTTAGCTTCAAATACTTGTGATATACACGATTTAGCTTCAGCTGCATGCGAAACAAACGAGTTAGCTTCAAATCCAAGCGAAACACATGATTTAGCTTCAAATCAATGCGAAATAGAAGTCTTAGCATCAAATCCATGCAACACAAATTATTTAGCTTCTTACACTTGCGATATAAGTGATAAAGCTTCAAATGCAGGTGAAACAAACGAGTGATCTTCAAATCCAAGCGTAACACAGGATTTAACTTCAAATCAATGGGAAGCAGCAGATTTACCTTCAAATCCATGCGAAACAAATGGTTTGGCTTCAAATACGTGTGATATACATGATTTAGCTTCAGCTGCATGCGAAACAAACGAGTTAGCTTCAAATCCAAACGAAACACATGATTTAGCTTCAAATCAATGCGAAATTGAAGTCTTAGCATCAAATCCATGCAACACAAATTATTTAGCTTCTTACACTTGCGATATAAGTGATAAAGCTTCAAATGCCGGCGAAACAAACGAGTGAGCTTTAAATCCAAGCGTAACACATGATTTAACTTCAAATCAATGCGAAGTAGAAGATTTACCTTCAAATCCATGCGAAACAAATGGTTTAGCTTCAAATACTTGTGATACACATGATTTAGCTTCAACTGCATGCGAAACAAACGAGTTAGCTTCACATCCAAGCGAAACACATGATTTAGCTTCAAATCAATTGCGAAATAGAATTCTTAGCATCAAATCCATGCGACGCAAATTATTTAGCTTCTTACACTTGCGATATAAGTGATAAAGCTTCAAATGCAGGCGAAACAAACGAGTGAGCTTTAAATCCAAGCGTAACACATCATTTAACTTCAAATCAATGCGAAGTAGAAGATTTACCTTCAAATCCATGCGAAACAAATGGTTTAGCTTCAAATACTTGTGATATACACGATTTAGCTTCAGCTGCATGCGAAACAAACGAGTTAGCTTCAAATCCAAGCGAAACACATGATTTAGCTTCAAATCAATGCGAAATAGAAGTCTTAGCATCAAATCCATGCAACACAAATTATTTAGCTTCTTACACTTGCGATATAAGTGATAAAGCTTCAAATGCAGGTGAAACAAACGAGTGATCTTCAAATCCAAGCGTAACACAGGATTTAACTTCAAATCAATGGGAAGCAGCAGATTTACCTTCAAATCCATGCGAAACAAATGGTTTGGCTTCAAATACGTGTGATATACATGATTTAGCTTCAGCTGCATGCGAAACAAACGAGTTAGCTTCAAATCCAAACGAAACACATGATTTAGCTTCAAATCAATGCGAAATTGAAGTCTTAGCATCAAATCCATGCAACACAAATTATTTAGCTTCTTACACTTGCGATATAAGTGATAAAGCTTCAAATGCCGGCGAAACAAACGAGTGAGCTTTAAATCCAAGCGTAACACATGATTTAACTTCAAATCAATGCGAAGTAGAAGATTTACCTTCAAATCCATGCGAAACAAATGGTTTAGCTTCAAATACTTGTGATACACATGATTTAGCTTCAACTGCATGCGAAACAAACGAGTTAGCTTCACATCCAAGCGAAACACATGATTTAGCTTCAAATCAATTGCGAAATAGAATTCTTAGCATCAAATCCATGCGACGCAAATTATTTAGCTTCTTACACTTGCGATATAAGTGATAAAGCTTCAAATGCAGGCGAAACAAACGAGTGAGCTTTAAATCCAAGCGTAACACATCATTTAACTTCAAATCAATGCGAAGTAGAAGATTTACCTTCAAATCCATGCGAAACAAATGGTTTAGCTTCAAATACTTGTGATATACACGATTTAGCTTCAGCTGCATGCGAAACAAACGAGTTAGCTTCAAATCCAAGCGAAACACATGATTTAGCTTCAAATCAATGCGAAATAGAAGTCTTAGCATCAAATCCATGCAACACAAATTATTTAGCTTCTTACACTTGCGATATAAGTGATAAAGCTTCAAATGCAGGTGAAACAAACGAGTGATCTTCAAATCCAAGCGTAACACAGGATTTAACTTCAAATCAATGGGAAGCAGCAGATTTACCTTCAAATCCATGCGAAACAAATGGTTTGGCTTCAAATACGTGTGATATACATGATTTAGCTTCAGCTGCATGCGAAACAAACGAGTTAGCTTCAAATCCAAACGAAACACATGATTTAGCTTCAAATCAATGCGAAGTAGAAGGGTTAGCATCAAATCCATGCAACACAAATTATTTAGCTTCTTATACTTGCGATATAAGTAATAAAGCTTCAAATGCATGCGAAACAAACGAGTTAGCTTCAAATCCAAGCAATACACATGATCTAGCTTCAAATCAATGCGAAATAGAATGCTTAGCATCAAATCCATGCGACACAAATTATTTAGCTTCAAATACTTGTGATATACATGATTTAGCTTCAGCTGCATGCGAAACAAATGAGTTAGCTTCAAATCCAAGCGAAACACATGATTTAGCTTCAAATGAATGCGAAATCGAAGGCTTAGCATCAAATCCATGCGACACAAATTATTTAGCTTCGTATACTTGCGATATAAGTGATATAGCTTCAAATGCAGGTGAAACAAACGAGTGATCTTCAAATCCAAGCGTGACACATGATTTAACTTCAAATCAATGGGAAGCAGCAGATTTACCTTCAAATCCATGCGAAACAAATGGTTTGGCTTCAAATACTTGTGATATACATGATTTAGCTTCAGCTGCATGCGAAACAAACGAGTTAGCTTCAAATCCAAGCGAAACACATGATTTAGCTTCAAATCAATGCGAAATAGAAGGCTTAGCATCAAATCCATGCAACACAAATTATTTAGATTCTTATACTTGCGATATAAGTGATAAAGCTTCAAATGCAGGTGAAGCAAACGAGTGATCTTCAAATCCAAGCGTGACACATGATTTAACTTCAAATCAATGGGAAGTAGAAGATTTACCTTCAAATCCATGCGAAACATATGGTTTAGCTTCAAATACTTGTGATATACATGATTTAGCTTCAGCTGCATGCGAAACAAACGAGTTAGCTTCAAATCCAAGCGTAACACATGATTTAGCTTCAAATCAATGCGAAGTAGAAGGCTTAGCATCAAATCCATGCAACACAAATTATTTAGCTTCTTATTCATGCGATAAAAGTGATAAAGCTTCAAATGCAGGTGAAACAAACGAGTGAGTTTTAAATCCAAGCGTAACACATGATTTAACTTCAAATCAATGCGAAGTAGAAGATTTACCTTCAAATCCATGCGAAACAAATGGTTTAGCTTCAAATACTTGTGATATACATGATTTAGCTTCAGCTGCATGCGAAACAAACGAGTTAGCTTCAAATCCAAGCGAAACACATGATTTAGCTTCAAATCAATGCGAAATAGAAGGCTTAGCATCAAATCCATGCAACACAAATTATTTAGATTCTTATACTTGCGATATAAGTGATAAAGCTTCAAATGCAGGTGAAACAAACGAGTGATCTTCAAATCCAAGCGTGACACATGATTTAACTTCAAATCAATGGGAAGTAGAAGATTTACCTTCAAATCCATGCGAAACATATGGTTTAGCTTCAAATACTTGTTATATACATGATTTAGCTTCAGCTGCATGCGAAACAAACGAGTTAGCTTCAAATCCAAGCGTAACACATGATTTAGCTTCAAATCAATGCGAAGTAGAAGGCTTAGCATCAAATCCATGCAACACAAATTATTTAGCTTCTTATGCATGCGATAAAAGTGATAAAGCTTCAAATGCAGGTGAAACAAACGAGTGAGTTTTAAATCCAAGCGTAACACATGATTTAACTTCAATTCAATGCGAAGTAGAAGAGTTACCTTCAAATCCATGCGAAACAAATGGTTTAGCTTCAAATACTTGTGATATACATGATTTAGCTTCAACTGCATGCGATACAAACGAGTTAGCATCAAATCCATGCAACACAAATTATTTAGCTTCTTACACTTGCGATATAAGTGATATAGCTTCAAACGCAGGTGAAACAAACGAGTGATCTTCAAATCCAAGCGTAACACATGATTTAACTTCAAATCAATGGGAAGTAGAAGATTTACCTTCAAATCCATGCGAAACAAATGGTTTAGCTTCAAATACTTGTGATATACATGATTTAGCTTCAGCTGCATGCGAAACAAACGAGTTAGCCTCAAATCCAAGCGAAACACATGATTTAGCTTCAAATCAATGCGAAGTAGAAGGCTTAGCATCAAATCCATGCAACACAAATTATTTAGCTTCTTATACTTGCGATATAAGTGATAAAGCTTCAAATGCAGGTGAAACAAACGAGTGATCTGCAAATCCAAGCGTAACACTTGATTTAACTTCAAATCAATGGGAAGTAGAAGATTTATCTTCAAATCCATGCGAAACAAATGTTTTAGCTTCAAATACTTGTGATGTACATGATTTAGATTCAACTGCATGCGAAACAAACGAGTTAGCTTCAAATCCAAGCGAAACACATGATTTAGCTTCAAATCAATTGCGAAATAGAATTCTTAGCATCAAATCCATGCGACGCAAATTATTTAGCTTCTTACACTTGCGATATAAGTGATATAGCTTCAAATGCAGGTGAAACGAACGAGTGAGCTTTAACTCCAAGCGCAACACTTGATTTAACTTCAAATCAATGGGAAGTAGAAGATTTACCTTCAAATCCATGCGAAACAAATGGTTTAGCTTCAAATACTTGTGATATACATGATTTAGCTTCAGCTGCATGCGAAACAAACGAGTTAGCTTCAAATCCAAGCGAAACACATGATTTAGCTTCAAATCAATGCGAAATAGAAGGCTTAGCATCAAATCCATGCAACACAAATTATTTAGCTTCTTATACTTGTGATATACATGATTTAGCTTCAGCTACATGCGATACAAACGAGTTAGCTTCAAATCCAAGCGAAACACATGATTTAGATTTAAATCAATGCGAAATAGAAGGCTTAGCATCAAATCCATGCGACACAAATTATTTAGCTTCGTATACTTGCGATATAAGTGATAAAGCTTCAAATGCAGGCGAAACAAACGAGTGAGCTTTAAATCCAAGCGTAACACATGATTTAACTCAAATCAATGCGAAGTAGAAGATTTACCTTCAAATCCATGCGAAACAAATGGTTTAGCTTCAAATACTTGTGATACACATGATTTAGCTTCAACTGCATGCGAAACAAACGAGTTAGCTTCAAATCCAAGCGAAACATATGATTTAGCTTCAAATCAATTGCGAAATAGAATTCTTAGCATCAAATCCATGCGACGCAAATTATTTAGCTTGTTACACTTGCGATATAAGTGATAAAGCTTCAAATGCAGGCGAAACAAACGAGTTAGCTTCAAATCCAAGCGAAACACATGATTTAACTTCAAATCAATGCGAAATAGAAGGCTTAGCATCAAATCCATGCAACACAAATTATTTAGCTTCGTATACTTGCGATAAAAGTGATATAGCTTCAAATGCAGGTGAAACAAACGAGTGATCTTCAAATCCAAGAGTAACACATGATTTAACTTCAAATCAATGGGAAGTAGAAGATTTACCTTCAAATCCAAAAGAAACAAATGGTTTAGCTTCAAATACTTGTGATATACATGATTTAGCTTCAGCTGCATGCGAAACAAACGGGTTAGCTTCAAATCCAAGCGAAACACATGATTTAGCTTCAAATCAATGCGAAATTGAAGTCTTAGCATCAAATCCATGCAACACAAATTATTTAGCTTCTTACACTTGCGATATAAGTGATAAAGCTTCAAATGCCGGCGAAACAAACGAGTGAGCTTTAAATCCAAGCGTAACACATGATTTAACTTCAAATCAATGCGAAGTAGAAGATTTACCTTCAAATCCATGCGAAACAAATGGTTTAGCTTCAAATACTTGTGATACACATGATTTAGCTTCAACTGCATGCGAAACAAACGAGTTAGCTTCACATCCAAGCGAAACACATGATTTAGCTTCAAATCAATTGCGAAATAGAATTCTTAGCATCAAATCCATGCGACGCAAATTATTTAGCTTCTTACACTTGCGATATAAGTGATAAAGCTTCAAATGCAGGCGAAACAAACGAGTGAGCTTTAAATCCAAGCGTAACACATCATTTAACTTCAAATCAATGCGAAGTAGAAGATTTACCTTCAAATCCATGCGAAACAAATGGTTTAGCTTCAAATACTTGTGATATACACGATTTAGCTTCAGCTGCATGCGAAACAAACGAGTTAGCTTCAAATCCAAGCGAAACACATGATTTAGCTTCAAATCAATGCGAAATAGAAGTCTTAGCATCAAATCCATGCAACACAAATTATTTAGCTTCTTACACTTGCGATATAAGTGATAAAGCTTCAAATGCAGGTGAAACAAACGAGTGATCTTCAAATCCAAGCGTAACACAGGATTTAACTTCAAATCAATGGGAAGCAGCAGATTTACCTTCAAATCCATGCGAAACAAATGGTTTGGCTTCAAATACGTGTGATATACATGATTTAGCTTCAGCTGCATGCGAAACAAACGAGTTAGCTTCAAATCCAAACGAAACACATGATTTAGCTTCAAATCAATGCGAAATTGAAGTCTTAGCATCAAATCCATGCAACACAAATTATTTAGCTTCTTACACTTGCGATATAAGTGATAAAGCTTCAAATGCCGGCGAAACAAACGAGTGAGCTTTAAATCCAAGCGTAACACATGATTTAACTTCAAATCAATGCGAAGTAGAAGATTTACCTTCAAATCCATGCGAAACAAATGGTTTAGCTTCAAATACTTGTGATACACATGATTTAGCTTCAACTGCATGCGAAACAAACGAGTTAGCTTCACATCCAAGCGAAACACATGATTTAGCTTCAAATCAATTGCGAAATAGAATTCTTAGCATCAAATCCATGCGACGCAAATTATTTAGCTTCTTACACTTGCGATATAAGTGATAAAGCTTCAAATGCAGGCGAAACAAACGAGTGAGCTTTAAATCCAAGCGTAACACATCATTTAACTTCAAATCAATGCGAAGTAGAAGATTTACCTTCAAATCCATGCGAAACAAATGGTTTAGCTTCAAATACTTGTGATATACACGATTTAGCTTCAGCTGCATGCGAAACAAACGAGTTAGCTTCAAATCCAAGCGAAACACATGATTTAGCTTCAAATCAATGCGAAATAGAAGTCTTAGCATCAAATCCATGCAACACAAATTATTTAGCTTCTTACACTTGCGATATAAGTGATAAAGCTTCAAATGCAGGTGAAACAAACGAGTGATCTTCAAATCCAAGCGTAACACAGGATTTAACTTCAAATCAATGGGAAGCAGCAGATTTACCTTCAAATCCATGCGAAACAAATGGTTTGGCTTCAAATACGTGTGATATACATGATTTAGCTTCAGCTGCATGCGAAACAAACGAGTTAGCTTCAAATCCAAGCGAAACACATGATTTAGCTTCAAATGAATGCGAAATCGAAGGCTTAGCATCAAATCCATGCGACACAAATTATTTAGCTTCGTATACTTGCGATATAAGTGATATAGCTTCAAATGCAGGTGAAACAAACGAGTGATCTTCAAATCCAAGCGTGACACATGATTTAACTTCAAATCAATGGGAAGCAGCAGATTTACCTTCAAATCCATGCGAAACAAATGGTTTGGCTTCAAATACTTGTGATATACATGATTTAGCTTCAGCTGCATGCGAAACAAACGAGTTAGCTTCAAATCCAAGCGAAACACATGATTTAGCTTCAAATCAATGCGAAATAGAAGGCTTAGCATCAAATCCATGCAACACAAATTATTTAGATTCTTATACTTGCGATATAAGTTATAAAGCTTCAAATGCAGGTGAAACAAACGAGTGATCTTCAAATCCAAGCGTGACACATGATTTAACTTCAAATCAATGGGAAGTAGAAGATTTACCTTCAAATCCATGCGAAACATATGGTTTAGCTTCAAATACTTGTGATATACATGATTTAGCTTCAGCTGCATGCGAAACAAACGAGTTAGCTTCAAATCCAAGCGTAACACATGATTTAGCTTCAAATCAATGCGAAGTAGAAGGCTTAGCATCAAATCCATGCAACACAAATTATTTAGCTTCTTATTCATGCGATAAAAGTGATAAAGCTTCAAATGCAGGTGAAACAAACGAGTGAGTTTTAAATCCAAGCGTAACACATGATTTAACTTCAAATCAATGCGAAGTAGAAGATTTACCTTCAAATCCATGCGAAACAAATGGTTTAGCTTCAAATACTTGTGATATACATGATTTAGCTTCAGCTGCATGCGAAACAAACGAGTTAGCTTCAAATCCAAGCGAAACACATGATTTAGCTTCAAATCAATGCGAAATAGAAGGCTTAGCATCAAATCCATGCAACACAAATTATTTAGATTCTTATACTTGCGATATAAGTGATAAAGCTTCAAATGCAGGTGAAACAAACGAGTGATCTTCAAATCCAAGCGTGACACATGATTTAACTTCAAATCAATGGGAAGTAGAAGATTTACCTTCAAATCCATGCGAAACATATGGTTTAGCTTCAAATACTTGTTATATACATGATTTAGCTTCAGCTGCATGCGAAACAAACGAGTTAGCTTCAAATCCAAGCGTAACACATGATTTAGCTTCAAATCAATGCGAAGTAGAAGGCTTAGCATCAAATCCATGCAACACAAATTATTTAGCTTCTTATGCATGCGATAAAAGTGATAAAGCTTCAAATGCAGGTGAAACAAACGAGTGAGTTTTAAATCCAAGCGTAACACATGATTTAACTTCAATTCAATGCGAAGTAGAAGATTTACCTTCAAATCCATGCGAAACAAATGGTTTAGCTTCAAATACTTGTGATATACATGATTTAGCTTCAACTGCATGCGATACAAACGAGTTAGCATCAAATCCATGCAACACAAATTATTTAGCTTCTTACACTTGCGATATAAGTGATATAGCTTCAAACGCAGGTGAAACAAACGAGTGATCTTCAAATCCAAGCGTAACACATGATTTAACTTCAAATCAATGGGAAGTAGAAGATTTACCTTCAAATCCATGCGAAACAAATGGTTTAGCTTCAAATACTTGTGATATACATGATTTAGCTTCAGCTGCATGCGAAACAAACGAGTTAGCCTCAAATCCAAGCGAAACACATGATTTAGCTTCAAATCAATGCGAAGTAGAAGGCTTAGCATCAAATCCATGCAACACAAATTATTTAGCTTCTTATACTTGCGATATAAGTGATAAAGCTTCAAATGCAGGTGAAACAAACGAGTGATCTGCAAATCCAAGCGTAACACTTGATTTAACTTCAAATCAATGGGAAGTAGAAGATTTATCTTCAAATCCATGCGAAACAAATGTTTTAGCTTCAAATACTTGTGATGTACATGATTTAGATTCAACTGCATGCGAAACAAACGAGTTAGCTTCAAATCCAAGCGAAACACATGATTTAGCTTCAAATCAATGCGAAATAGAAGGCTTAGCATCAAATCCATGCGACACAAATTATTTAGCTTCGTATACTTGCGATGTAAGTGATATAGCTTCAAATGCAGGTGAAACAAACGAGTGATCTTCAAATCCAAGCGTAACACTTGATTTAACTTCAAATCAATGGGAAGTAGAAGATTTACCTTCAAATCCATGCGAAACAAATGGTTTAGCTTCAAATACTTGTGATATACATGATTTAGCTTCAATTGCATGCGAAACAAACGAGTTAGCTTCAAATCCAAGCGAAACACATGATTTAGCATCAAATGAATGCGAAATAGAAGGCTTAGCATCAAATCCATGCAACACAAATTATTTAGTTTCTTATACTTGCGATATAAGTGATAAAGCTTCAAATGCAGGTGAAACAAACGAGTGAGCTTTAAATCCAAGCGTAACACATGATTTAACTTCAAATCAATGCGAAGTAGAAGATTTACCTTCAAATCCGTGCGACACAAATGGTTTAGCTTCAAATTCTTGTGATATACATGATTTAGCTTCAGCTGCATGCGAAACAAACGAGCTAGCTTTAAATCCAAGCGAAACACATGATTTAGCTTCAAATGAATGCGAAATAGAAGGCTTAGCATCAAATCCATGCGACACAAATTATTTAGCTTCGTATACTTGCGATATAAGTGATATAGCTTCAAATGCAGGCGAAACAAACGAGTGAGCTTTAAATCCAACCGTAACACATGATTTAAATTCAAATCAATGCGAAGTAGAAGATTTACCTTCAAATCCATGCGAAACAAATGGTTTAGCTTCAAATACTTGTGATATACATGATTTAGCTTCAGCTGCATGCGAAACAAACGAGCTAGCTTTAAATCCAAGCGAAACACATGATTTAGCTTCAAATGAATACGAAATAGAAGGCTTAGCATCAAATCCATGCGACACAAATTATTTAGCTTCGTATACTTGCGATATAAGTGATATAGCTTCAAATACAGGTGAAACAAACGAGTGATCTTCAAATCCAAGCGTGACACATGATTTAACTTCAAATCAATGGGAAGTAGAAGATTTACCTTCAATTCCATGCGAAACATATGGTTTAGCTTCAAATACTTGTGATATACATGATTTAGCTTCAGCTGCATGCGATACAAACGAGTTAGCTTCAAATCCAAGCGAAACACATGATTTAGCTTCAAATCAATGCGAAGTAGAAGGCTTAGCATCAAATCCATGCAACACAAATTATTTAGCTTCTTATACTTGCGATAAAAGTGATAAAGCTTCAAATGCAGGTGAAACAAACGAGTGAGCTTTAAATCCAAGCGTAACACATGATTTAACTTCAAATCAATGCGAAGTAGAAGATTTACCTTCAAATCCATGCGAAACAAATGGTTTAGCTTCAAATACTTGTGATATTCATGATTTAGCTTCAACTGCTTGCGATACAAACGAGTTAGCTTCAAATCCAAGCGAAACACATGATTTAGCTTCAAATCAATGCGAAATAGAAGGCTTAGCATCAAATCCATGCGACACAAATTATTTAGCTTCGTATACTTGCGATATAAGTGATATAGCTTCAAATGCAGGTGAAACAAACGAGTTAGCTTCAAATCCAAGCGAAACACATGATTTAGCTTCAAATCAATGCGAAATAGAAGGCTCAGCATCAAATCCATGCAACACAAATTATTTAACTTCTTATACTTGCGACATAAGTGATAAAGCTTCAAATGTAGGTGAAACAAACGAGTGAGCTTTAAATCCAAGCTTAACACATGATTTAACTTCAAATCAATGTGAAGTAGCAGATTTACCTTAAAATCCATGCGAAACAAATGGTTTGGCTTCAAATACTTGTGATATACATGATTTAGCTTCAGCTGCATGCGAAACAAACGAGTTAGCTTCAAATCCAAGCGAAACACATGATTTAGCTTCAAATCAATGCGAAATAGAAGGCTTAGCATCAAATCCATGCAACACAAATTATTTAGCTTCTTATACTTGCGATATAAGTGATAAAGCTTCAAATGCAGGCGAAACAAACGAGTGAGTTTTAAATCCAACCGTAACACATGATTTAAATTCAAATCAATGCGAAGTAGAAGATTTACCTTCAAATCCATGCGAAACAAATGGCTTAGCTTCAAATACTTGTGATATACATGATTTAGCTTCAACTGCATGCGAAACAAACGAGTTAGCTTCAAATCCAAGCGAAACACATGATTTAGCTTCAAATCAATGCGAAGTAGAAGGCTCAGCATCAAATCCATGCAACACAAATTATTTAACTTCTTATACTTGCGACATAAGTGATAAAGCATCAAATGCAGGCGAAACAAACGAGTGATCTTCAAATCCAAGCGTAACACATGTTTTAACTTCAAATCAATGGGAAGTAGATGATTTACCTTCAAATCCAAACGAAACAAATGGTTTAGCTTCAACTACTTGTGATATACATGATTTAGCTTCAACTGCATGCGAAACAAACGAGTTAGCTTCAAATCCAAGCGAAACAAATGATTTAGATTCAAATCAATGCGAAGTAGAAGGCTCAGCATCAAATCCATGCAACACAAATTATATAGCTTCTTATACTTGCGACATAAGTGATAAAGCTTCAAATGTAGGTGAAACAAACGAGTTAGCTTCAAATCCAAGCGAAACACATGATTTAGCTTCAAATCAATAGCGAAATAGAATTCTTAGCATCAAATCCATGCGACGCAAATTATTTAGCTTCTTACACTTGCGATATAAGTGATAAAGCTTCAAATGCAGGCGAAACAAACGAGTGAGCTTTAAATCCAAGCGTAACACATGATTTAACTTCAAATCAATGCGAAGTAGAAGATTTACCTTCAAATCCATGCGAAACAAATGGCTTAGCTTCAACTACTTGTGATATACATGATATAGCTTCAACTGCATGCGAAACAAACGAGTTAGCTTCAAATCCAAGCGAAACACATGATTTAGCTTCAAATCAATGCGAAGTAGAAGGCTCAGCATCAAATCCATGCAACAAATATTATTTAACTTCTTATACTTGCGACATAAGTGATAAAGCTTCAAATGTAGGTGAAACAAACGAGTGAGCTTTAAATCCAAGCTTAACACATGATATAACTTCAAATCAATGTGAAGTAGCAGATTTACCTTAAAATCCATGCGAAACAAATGGTTTGGCTTCAAATACTTGTGATATACATGATTTAGCTTCAGCTTCATGCGAAACAAACGAGTTAGCTTCAAATCCAAGCGGAACACATGATTTAGCTTCAAATCAATGCGAAATAGAAGGCTTAGCATCAAATCCATGCAACACAAATTATTTAGCTTCTTATACTTGCGATAAAAGCGATAAAGCTTCAAATGCAGGTGAAACAAACGAGTGAGCTTTAAATCCAAGCATAACACATGATTTAACTTCAAATCAATGCGAAGTAGAAGATTTACCTTCAAATCCATGCGAAACAAATGGTTTCGCTTCAAATACTTGTGATATACATGATTTAGCTTCAGCTGCATGCGAAACAAACGAGTTAGCTTCAAATCCAAGCGAAACACATGATTTAGCTTCAAATCAATGCGAAGTAGAAGGCTTAGCATCAAATCCATGCAACACAAGTTATTTAGCTTCTTATACTTGCGATATAAGTGATAAAGCTTCAAATGCAGGCGAAACAAACGAGTGAGCTTTAAATCCAACCGTAACACATGATTTAAATTCAAATCAATGTGAAGTAGAAGATTTACCTTCAAATCCATGCGAAACAAATGGCTTAGCTTCAAATACTTGTGATATACATGATTTAGCTTCAGCTGCATGCGAAACAAACGAGCTAGCTTTAAATCCAAGCGAAACACATGATTTAGCTTCAAATGAATGCGAAATAGAAGGCTTAGCATCAAATCCATGCGACACAAATTGTTTAGCTTCGTATACTTGCGATATAAGTGATACAGCTTCAAATGCAGGTGAAACAAACGAGTGATCTTCAAATCCAAGCGTGACACATGATTTAACTTCAAATCAATGGGAAGTAGAAGATTTACCTTCAAATCCATGCGAAACAAATGGTTTAGCTTCAAATACTTGTGATACACATGATTTAGCTTCAACTGCATGCGAAACAAACGAGTTAGCTTCAAATCCAAGCGAAACACATTATTTAGCTTCAAATCAATGCGAAGTAGAAGGCTTAGCATCAAATCCATGCAACACAAATTATTTAGCTTCTTATACTTGCGATAAAAGTGATAAAGCTACAAATTCAGGTGAAACAAACGAGTGAGCTTTAAATCCAACCGTAACACATAATTTAACTTCAAATCAATGCGAAGTATAAGATTTACCTTCAAATCCATGCGAAACAAATGGTTTAGCTTCAAATACTTGTGATATACATGATTTAGCTTCAACTGCATGCGAAACAAACGAGTTAGCTTCAAATTCAGGCGAAACACATGATTTAGCTTCAAATCAATGCGAAATAGAAGGCTTAGCATCAAATCCATGCGACACAAATTATTTAGCTTCGTATACTTGCGATATAAGTGATATAGCTTCAAATGCAGGTGAAGCAAACGAGTGATCTTCAAATCCAAGCGTAACACTTGATTTAACTTCAAATCAATGGGAGGTAGAAGATTTACCTTCAAATCCATGCGAAACAAATGGTTTAGCTTCAAATACTTGTGATATACATGATTTAGCTTCAGCTGCATGCGAAACAAACGAGTTAGCTTCAAATCTAAGCGAAACACATGATTTAGCTTCAAATCAATGCGAAGTAGAAGATTTACCTTCAAATCCATGCGAAACAAATGGCTTAGCTTCAAATACTTGTGATATACATGATTTAGCTTCAGCCGCATGCGATACAAACGAGTTAGCTTCAAATCCAAGCGAAACACATGAATTAGCTTCAAATCAATGCGAAATAGAAGGCTTAGCATCAAATCCATGCAACAAAAATTATATAGCTTCATATACTTGCGATATAAGTGATATAGCTTCAGCTGCATGCGAAACAAACGAGTTAGCTTTAAATCCAAGCGAAACACATGATTTAGCTTCAAATCAATGCGAAATAGAAGGCTTAGCATAAAATCCATGCGACACAAATTATTTAGCTTCGTATACTTGCAATATAAGTGATATAGCTTCAAATGCAGGTGAAACGAACGAGTGATCTTCAAATCCAAGCGTAACACTTGATTTAACTTCAAATCAATGGGAAGTAGAAGATTTACCTTCAAATCCATGCGAAACAAATGGCTTAGCTTCAAATACTTGTGATATACATGATTTAGCTTCAGCTGCATGCGAAACAAACGAGCTAGCTTTAAATCCAAGCGAAACACATGATTTAGCTTCAAATGAATGCGAAATAGAAGGCTTAGCATCAAATCCATGCGACACAAATTGTTTAGCTTCGTATACTTGCGATATAAGTGATACAGCTTCAAATGCAGGTGAAACAAACGAGTGATCTTCAAATCCAAGCGTGACACATGATTTAACTTCAAATCAATGGGAAGTAGAAGATTTACCTTCAAATCCATGCGAAACATATGGTTTAGCTTCAAATTCTTGTGATATACATGATTTAGCTTCAGCTGCATGCGAAACAAACGAGCTAGCTTTAAATCCAAGCGAAACACATGATTTAGCTTCAAATGAATGCGAAATAGAAGGCTTAGCATCAAATCCATGCGACACAAATTATTTAGCTTCGTATACTTGCGATATAAGTGATATAGCTTCAAATGCAGGTGAAACAAACGAGTGATCTTCAAATCCAAGCGTGACACATGATTTAACATCAAATCAATGGGAAGTAGAAGATTTACCTTCAAATCCATGCGAAACAAATGGTTTAGCTTCAAATACTTGTGATACACATGATTTAGCTTCAACTGCATGCGAAACAAACGAGTTAGCTTCAAATCCAAGCGAAACACATTATTTAGCTTCAAATAAATGCGAAGTAGAAGGCTTAGCATCAAATCCATGCAACACAAATTATTTAGCTTCTTATGCATGCGATAAAAGTGATAAAGCTTCAAATGCAGGTGAAACAAACGAGTGATCTGCAAATCCAAGCGTAACACTTGATTTAACTTCAAATCAATGGGAAGTAGAAGATTTATCTTCAAATCCATGCGAAACAAATGTTTTAGCTTCAAATACTTGTGATGTACATGATTTAGATTCAACTGCATGCGAAACAAACGAGTTAGCTTCAAATCCAAGCGAAACACATGATTTAGCTTCAAATCAATGCGAAATAGAAGGCTTAGCATCAAATCCATGCGACACAAATTATTTAGCTTCGTATACTTGCGATGTAAGTGATATAGCTTCAAATGCAGGTGAAACAAACGAGTGATCTTCAAATCCAAGCGTAACACTTGATTTAACTTCAAATCAATGGGAAGTAGAAGATTTACCTTCAAATCCATGCGAAACAAATGGTTTAGCTTCAAATACTTGTGATATACATGATTTAGCTTCAGCTACATGCGAAACAAACGAGTTAGCTTCAAATCCAAGCGAAACACATGATTTAGCTTCAAATCAATGCGAAGTAGAAGGCTTAGCATCAAATCCATGCAACACAAATTATTTAGCTTCGTATACTTGCGACATAAGTGATAAAGCTTCAAATGTATGTGAAACAAACGAGTTAGCTTCAAATCCAAGCGAAACACATGATTTAGCTTCAAATCAATAGCGAAATAGAATTCTTAGCATTAAATCCATGCGACGCAAATTATTTAGCTTCTTACACTTGCGATATAAGTGATAAAGCTTCAAATGCAGGCGAAACAAACGAGTGAGCTTTAAATCCAAGCGTAACACATGATTTAACTTCAAATAAATGCGAAGTAGAAGATTTACCTTCAAATCCATGCGAAACAAATGGCTTAGCTTCAACTACTTGTGATATACATGATATAGCTTCAACTGCATGCGAAACAAACGAGTTAGCTTCAAATCCAAGCGAAACACATGATTTAGCTTCAAATCAATGCGAAGTAGAAGGCTCAGCATCAAATCCATGCAACACAAATTATTTAACTTCTTATACTTGCGACATAAGTGATAAAGCTTCAAATGTAGGTGAAACAAACGAGTGAGCTTTAAATCCAAGCTTAACACATGATTTAACTTCAAATCAATGTGAAGTAGCAGATTTACCTTAAAATCCATGCGAAACAAATGGTTTGGCTTCAAATACTTGTGATATACATGATTTAGCTTCAGCTGCATGCGAAACAAACGAGTTAGCTTCAAATCCAAGCGAAACACATGATTTAGCTTCAAATCAATGGGAAGTAGAAGGCTTAGCATCAAATCCATGCGACACAAATTATTTAGCTTCGTATACTTGCGATATAAGTGATATAGCTTCAAATGCAGGTGAAACAAACGAGTGAGCTTTAAATCCAACCGTAACACATGTTTTAACTTCAAATCAATGCGAAGTAGAAGCTTTACCTTCAAATCCATGCGAAACAAATGGTTTAACTTCAAATACCTGAGATATACATGCTTTAGCTTCAACTGCATGCGAAACAAACGAGTTAGCTTGAAATCCAAGCGAAACACATGATTTAGCTTCAAATCAATGCGAAGTAGAAGGCTTAGCATCAAATCCATGCAACACAAATTATTTAGCTTCGTATACTTGCGATATAAGTGATATAGCTTCAAATGCAGGTGAAACAAACGAGTGATCTTCAAATCCAAGCTTAACACATGATGTAACTTCATATCAATGGCAAGTAGCAGATTTACCTTCAAATCCAAAAGAAACAAATGGTTTAGCTTCAAATACTTGTGATATACATGATTTAGCTTCAGCTGCATGCGAAACAAACGGGTTAGCTTCAAATCCAAGCGAAACACATGATTTAGCTTCAAATCAATGCGAAATAGAAGTCTTAGCATCAAATCCATGCAACACAAATTATTTAGCTACTTACACTTGCGATATAAGTGATAAAGCTTCAAATGCAGGCGAAACAAACGAGTGAGCTTTAAATCCAAGCGTAACACATGATTTAACTTCAAATCAATGCTAAGTAGAAGATTTACCTTCAAATCCATGCGAAACAAATGGTTTAGCTTCAAATACTTGTGATACACATGATTTAGCTTCAACTGCATGCGAAACAAACGAGTTAGCTTCAAATCCAAGCGAAACACATGATTTAGCTTCAAATCAATTGCGAAATAGAATTCTTAGCATCAAATCCATGCAACACAAATTATTTAGCTTCTTACACTTGCGATATAAGTGATAAAGCTTCAAATGCAGGTGAAACAAACGAGTGAGCTTTAAATCCAAGCGTAACACATCATTTAACTTCAAATCAATGCGAAGTAGAAGATTTACCTTCAAATCCATGCGAAACAAATGGTATAGCTTCAAATACTTGTGATACACATGATTTAGCTTCAACTGCATGCGAAACAAACGAGTTAGCTTCAAATCCAAGCGAAACACATGATTTAGCTTCAAATCAATTGCGAAATAGAAGGCGTAGCATCAAATCCATGCAACACAAATTATTTAGCTTCTTACACTTGCGATATAAGTGATAAAGCTTCAAATGTAGGTGAAACAAACGAGTGAGCTTTAAATCCAAGCTTAACACATGATTTAACTTCAAATCAATGTGAAGTAGCAGATTTACCTTCAAATCCAAGCGAAACAAATGGTTTGGCTTCAAATACTTGTGATATACATGATTTAGCTTCAGCTGCATGCGAAACAAACGAGTTAGCTTCAAATCCAAGCGAAACACATGATTTAGCTTCAAATCAATGCGAAATAGAAGGCTTAGCATCAAATCCATGCAACACAAATTATTTAGCTTCTTATACTTGCGATATAAGTGATAAAGCTTCAAATGCAGGCGAAACAAACGAGTGAGCTTTAAATCCAACCGTAACACATGATTTAAATTCAAATCAATGCGAAGTAGAAGATTTACCTTCAAATCCATGCGAAACAAATGGCTTAGCTTCAAATACTTGTGATATACATGATTTAGCTTCAACTGCATGCGAAACAAACGAGTTAGCTTCAAATCCAAGCGAAACACATGATTTAGCTTCAAATCAATGGGAAGTAGAAGGCTTAGCATCAAATCCATGCGACACAAATTATTTAGCTTCGTATACTTGCGATATAAGTGATATAGCTTCAAATGCAGGTGAAACAAACGAGTGATCTTCAAATCCAAGCGTAACACATGTTTTAACTTCAAATCAATGGGAAGTAGAAGATTTACCTTCAAATCCAAACGAAACAAATTGTTTAGCTTCAAATACTTGTGATACACATGATTTAGCTTCAACTGCATGCGAAACAAACGAGTTTGCTTCAAATCCAAGCGAAACACATGATTTAGCTTCAAATCAATTGCGAAATAGAATTCTTAGCATCAAATCCATGCAACACAAATTATTTAGCTTCTTACACTTGCGATATAAGTGATAAAGCTTCAAATGCAGGTGAAACAAACGAGTGAGCTTTAAATCCAAGCGTAACACATCATTTAACTTCAAATCAATGCGAAGTAGAAGATTTACCTTCAAATCCATGCGAAACAAATGGTTTAGCTTCAAATACTTGTGATACACATGATTTAGCTTCAACTGCATGCGAAACAAACGAGTTAGCTTCAAATCCAAGCGAAACACATGATTTAGCTTCAAATCAATTGCGAAATAGAAGGCTTAGCATCAAATCCATGCAACACAAATTATTTAGCTTCTTACACTTGCGATATAAGTGATAAAGCTTCAAATGTAGGGGAAACAAACGAGTGAGCTTTAAATCCAAGCTTAACACATGATTTAACTTCAAATCAATGTGAAGTAGCAGATTTACCTTCAAATCCAAGCGAAACAAATGGTTTGGCTTCAAATACTTGTGATATACATGATTTAGCTTCAGCTGCATGCGAAACAAACGAGTTAGCTTCAAATCCAAGCGAAACACATGATTTAGCTTCAAATCAATGCGAAATAGAAGGCTTAGCATCAAATCCATGCAACACAAATTATTTAGCTTCGTATACTTGCGATATAAGTGATATAGCTTCAAATGCAGGCGAAACAAACGAGTGAGCTTTAAATCCAACCGTAACACATGATTTAAATTCAAATCAATGCGAAGTAGAAGATTTACCTTCAAATCCATGCGAAACAAATGGCTTAGCTTCAAATACTTGTGATATACATGATTTAGCTTCAACTGCATGCGAAACAAACGAGTTAGCTTCAAATCCAAGCGAAACACATGATTTAGCTTCAAATCAATGGGAAGTAGAAGGCTTAGCATCAAATCCATGCGACACAAATTATTTAGCTTCGTATACCTGCGATATAAGTGATATAGCTTCAAATGCAGGTGAAACAAACGAGTGATCTTCAAATCCAAGCGTAACACATGTTTTAACTTCAAATCAATGGGAAGTAGAAGATTTACCTTCAAATCCAAACGAAACAAATGGTTTAGCTTCAAATACTTGTGATATACATGATTTAGCTTCAACTGCATGCGAAACAAACGAGTTAGCTTCAAATCCAAGCGAAACACATGATTTAGCTTCAAATCAATGCGAAGTAGAAGGCTTAGCATCAAATCCATGCGACACAAATTATTTAGCTTCGTATACTTGCGATATAAGTGATATAGCTTCAAATGCAGGTGAAACAAACGAGTGATCTTCTAATCCAAGCGTAACACATGATTTAACTTCAAATCAATGGGAAGTAGCAGATTTACCTTCAAATCCATGCGAAACAAATGGTTTGGCTTCAAATACTTGTGATATACATGATTTAGCTTCAGCTGCATGCGAAACAAACGAGTTAGCTTCAAATCCAAGCGAAACACATGATTTAGCTTCAAATCAATGCGAAATAGAATTCTTAGCATCTAATCCATGCAACACAAATTATTTAGCTTCTTACACTTGCGATATAAGTGATAAAGTTTCAAATGCAGGTGAAACAAACGAGTGAGCTTTAAATCCAAGCGTAACACATCATTTAACTTCAAATCAATGCGAAGTAGAAGATTTACCTTCAAATCCATGCGAAACAAATGGTTTAGCTTCAAATACTTGTGATACACATGATTTAGCTTCAACTGCATGCGAAACAAACGAGTTAGCTTCAAATCCAAGCGAAACACATGATTTAGCTTCAAATCAATTGCGAAATAGAAGGCTTAGCATCAAATCCATGCAACACAAATTATTTAGCTTCTTACACTTGCGATATAAGTGATAAAGCTTCAAATGTAGGTGAAACAAACGAGTGAGCTTTAAATCCAAGCTTAACACATGATTTAACTTCAAATCAATGTGAAGTAGCAGATTTACCTTCAAATCCAAGCGAAACAAATGGTTCGGCTTCAAATACTTGTGATATACATGATTTAGCTTCAGCTGCATGCGAAACAAACGAGTTAGCTTCAAATCCAAGCGAAACACATGATTTAGCTTCAAATCAATGCGAAATAGAAGGCTTAGCATCAAATCCATGCAACACAAATTATTTAGCTTCGTATACTTGCGATATAAGTGATATAGCTTCAAATGCAGGCGAAACAAACGAGTGAGCTTTAAATCCAACCGTAACACATGATTTAAATTCAAATCAATGCGAAGTAGAAGATTTACCTTCAAATCCATGCGAAACAAATGGCTTAGCTTCAAATACTTGTGATATACATGATTTAGCTTCAACTGCATGCGAAACAAACGAGTTAGCTTCAAATCCAAGCGAAACAAATGATTTAGCTTCAAATCAATGCGAAGTAGAAGGTTCAGCATCAAATCCATGCAACACAATTTATTTAGCTTCTTATACTTGCGACATAAGTGATAAAGCTACAAATGTAGGTGAAACAAACGAGTTAGCTTCAAATCCAAGCGAAACACATGATTTAACTTCAAATCAATTGCGAAATAGAATTCTTAGCATCAAATCCATGCGACGCAAATTATTTAGATTCTTACACTTGCGATATAAGTGATAAAGCTTCAAATGCAGGCGAAACAAACGAGTGAGCTTTAAATCCAAGCGTAACACATGATTTAACTTCAAATCAATGCGAAGTAGAAGATTTACCTTCAAATCCATGCGAAACAAATGGCTTAGCTTCAACTACTTGTGATATACATGATATAGCTTCAACTGCATGCGAAACAAACGAGTTAGCTTCAAATCCAAGCGAAACACATGATTTAGCTTCAAATCAATGCGAAGTAGAAGGCTCAGCATCAAATCCATGCAACACAAATTATTTAACTTCTTATACTTGCGACATAAGTGATAAAGCTTCAAATGTAGGTGAAACAAACGAGTGAGCTTTAAATCCAAGCTTAACACATGATTTAACTTCAAATCAATGTGAAGTAGCAGATTTACCTTAAAATCCATGCGAAACAAATGGTTTGGCTTCAAATACTTGTGATATACATGATTTAGCTTCAGCTGCATGCGAAACAAACGAGTTAGCTTCAAATCCAAGCGAAACACATGATTTAGCTTCAAATCAATGGGAAGTAGAAGGCTTAGCATCAAATCCATGCGACACAAATTATTTAGCTTCGTATACTTGCGATATAAGTGATATAGCTTCAAATGCAGGTGAAACAAACGAGTGATCTTCAAATCCAAGCGTAACACATGTTTTAACTTCAAATCAATGGGAAGTAGAAGATTTACCTTCAAATCCATGCGAAACAAATGGTTTGGCTTCAAATACTTGTGATATACATGATTTAGCTTCAGCTGCATGCGAAACAGACGAGTTAGCTTCAAATCCAAGCGAAACACATGATTTAGCTTCAAATCAATGCGAAATAGAAGGCTTAGCATCAAATCCATGCAACACAAATTATTTAGCTTCGTATACTTGCGATATAAGTGATATAGCTTCAAATGCAGGCGAAACAAACGAGTGAGCTTTAAATCCAACCGTAACACATGATTTAAATTCAAATCAATGCGAAGTAGAAGATTTACCTTCAAATCCATGCGAAACAAATGGCTTAGCTTCAAATACTTGTGATATACATGATTTAGCTTCAACTGCATGCGAAACAAACGAGTTAGCTTCAAATCCAAGCGAAACACATGATTTAGCTTCAAATCAATGGGAAGTAGAAGGCTTAGCATCAAATCCATGCGACACAAATTATTTAGCTTCGTATACTTGCGATATAAGTGATATAGCTTCAAATGCAGGTGAAACAAACGAGTGATCTTCAAATCCAAGCGTAACACATGTTTTAACTTCAAATCAATGGGAAGTAGAAGATTTACCTTCAAATCCAAACGAAACAAATGGTTTAGCTTCAAATACTTGTGATATACATGATTTAGCTTCAACTGCATGCGAAACAAACGAGTTAGCTTCAAATCCAAGCGAAACACATGATTTAGCTTCAAATCAATGCGAAGTAGAAGGCTTAGCATCAAATCCATGCGACACAAATTATTTAGCTTCGTATACTTGCGATATAAGTGATAAAGCTTCAAATGTAGGTGAAACAAACGAGTGAGCTTTAAATCCAAGCTTAACACATGATTTAACTTCAAATCAATGTGAAGTAGCAGATTTACCTTCAAATCCAAGCGAAACAAATGGTTTGGCTTCAAATACTTGTGATATACATGATTTAGCTTCAGCTGCATGCGAAACAAACGAGTTAGCTTCAAATCCAAGCGAAACACATGATTTAGCTTCAAATCAATGCGAAATAGAATTCTTAGCATCAAATCCATGCAACACAAATTATTTAGCTTCTTACACTTGCGATATAAGTGATAAAGCTTCAAATGCAGGTGAAACAAACGAGTGAGCTTTAAATCCAAGCGTAACACATCATTTAACTTCAAATCAATGCGAAGTAGAAGATTTACCTTCAAATCCATGCGAAACAAATGGTTTAGCTTCAAATACTTGTGATACACATGATTTAGCTTCAACTGCATGCGAAACAAACGAGTTAGCTTCAAATCCAAGCGAAACACATGATTTAGCTTCAAATCAATTGCGAAATAGAAGGCTTAGCATCAAATCCATGCAACACAAATTATTTAGCTTCTTACACTTGCGATATAAGTGATAAAGCTTCAAATGTAGGTGAAACAAACGAGTGAGCTTTAAATCCAAGCTTAACACATGATTTAACTTCAAATCAATGTGAAGTAGCAGATGTACCTTCAAATCCAAGCGAAACAAATGGTTCGGCTTCAAATACTTGTGATATACATGATTTAGCTTCAGCTGCATGCGAAACAAACGAGTTAGCTTCAAATCCAAGCGAAACACATGATTTAGCTTCAAATCAATGCGAAATAGAAGGCTTAGCATCAAATCCATGCAACACAAATTATTTAGCTTCGTATACTTGCGATATAAGTGATATAGCTTCAAATGCAGGCGAAACAAACGAGTGAGCTTTAAATCCAACCGTAACACATGATTTAAATTCAAATCAATGCGAAGTAGAAGATTTACCTTCAAATCCATGCGAAACAAATGGCTTAGCTTCAAATACTTGTGATATACATGATTTAGCTTCAACTGCATGCGAAACAAACGAGTTAGCTTCAAATCCAAGCGAAACACATGATTTAGCTTCAAATCAATGGGAAGTAGAAGGCTTAGCATCAAATCCATGCGACACAAAATTATTTAGCTTCGTATACTTGCGATATAAGTGATATAGCTTCAAATGCAGGTGAAACAAACGAGTGATCTTCAAATCCAAGCGTAACACATGTTTTAACTTCAAATCAATGGGAAGTAGAAGATTTACCTTCAAATCCAAACGAAACAAATGGTTTAGCTTCAACTACTTGTGATATACATGATTTAGCTTCAACTGCATGCGAAACAAACGAGTTAGCTTCAAATCCAAGCGAAACAAATGATTTAGATTCAAATCAATGCGAAGTAGAAGGTTCAGCATCAAATCCATGCAACACAATTTATTTAGCTTCTTATACTTGCGACATAAGTGATAAAGCTTCAAATGTAGGTGAAACAAACGAGTTAGCTTCAAATCCAAGCGAAACACATGATTTAACTTCAAATCAATTGCGAAATAGAATTCTTAGCATCAAATCCATGCGACGCAAATTATTTAGATTCTTACACTTGCGATATAAGTGATAAAGCTTCAAACGCAGGCGAAACAAACGAGTGAGCTTTAAATCCAAGCGTAACACATGATTTAACTTCAAATCAATGCGAAGTAGAAGATTTACCTTCAAATCCATGCGAAACAAATGGCTTAGCTTCAACTACTTGTGATATACATGATATAGCTTCAACTGCATGCGAAACAAACGAGTTAGCTTCAAATCCAAGCGAAACACATGATTTAGCTTCAAATCAATGCGAAGTAGAAGGCTCAGCATCAAATCCATGCAACACAAATTATTTAACTTCTTATACTTGCGACATAAGTGATAAAGCTTCAAATGTAGGTGAAACAAACGAGTGAGCTTTAAATCCAAGCTTAACACATGATTTAACTTCAAATCAATGTGAAGTAGCAGATTTACCTTAAAATCCATGCGAAACAAATGGTTTGGCTTCAAATACTTGTGATATACATGATTTAGCTTCAGCTGCATGCGAAACAAACGAGTTAGCTTCAAATCCAAGCGAAACACATGATTTAGCTTCAAATCAATGGAAGTAGAAGGCTTAGCATCAAATCCATGCGACACAAATTATTTAGCTTCGTATACTTGCGATATAAGTGATATAGCTTCAAATGCAGGTGAAACAAACGAGTGATCTTCAAATCCAAGCGTAACACATGTTTTAACTTCAAATCAATGGGAAGTAGAAGATTTACCTTCAAAGCCAAACGAAACAAATGGTTTAGCTTCAACTACTTGTGATATACATGATTTAGCTTCAACTGCATGCGAAACAAACGAGTTAGCTTCAAATCCAAGCGAAACAAATGATTTAGCTTGAAATCAATGCGAAGTAGAAGGTTCAGCATCAAATCCATGCAACACAATTTATTTAGCTTCTTATACTTGCGACATAAGTGATAAAGCTTCAAATGTAGGTGAAACAAACGAGTTAGCTTCAAATCCAAGCGAAACACATGATTTAGCTTCAAATCAATTGCGAAATAGAATTCTTAGCATCAAATCCATGCGAAACAAATGGTTTAGCTTCAACTACTTGTGATATACATGATTTAGCTTCAACTGCATGCGAAACAAACGAGTTAGCTTCAAATCCAAGCGAAACAAATGATTTAGCTTGAAATCAATGCGAAGTAGAAGGCTCAGCATCAAATCCATGCAACACAATTTATTTAGCTTCTTATACTTGCGACATAAGTGATAAAGCTTCAAATGTTGGTGAAACAAACGAGTTAGCTTCAAATCCAAGCGAAACACATGATTTAGCTTCAAATCAATTGCGAAATAGAATTCTTAGCATCAAATCCATGCGACGCAAATTATTTAGCTTCTTACACTTGCGATATAAGTGATAAAGATTCAAATGCAGGCGAAACAAACGAGTGAGCTTTAAATCCAAGCGTAACACATGATTTAACTTCAAATCAATGCGAAGTAGAAGATTTACCTTCAAATCCATGCGAAACAAATGGCTTAGCTTCAACTACTTGTGATATACATGATATAGCTTCAACTGCATGCGAAACAAACGAGTTAGCTTCAAATCCAAGCGAAACACATGATTTAGCTTCAAATCAATGCGAAGTAGAAGGCTCAGCATCAAATCCATGCAACACAAATTATTTAACTTCTTATACTTGCGACATAAGTGATAAAGCTTCAAATGTAGGTGAAACAAACGAGTGAGCTTTAAATCCAAGCTTAACACATGATTTAACTTCAAATCAATGTGAAGTAGCAGATTTACCTTAAAATCCATGCGAAACAAATGGTTTGGCTTCAAATACTTGTGATATACATGATTTAGCTTCAGCTGCATGCGAAACAAACGGGTTAGCTTCAAATCCAAGCGAAACACATGATTTAGCTTCAAATCAATGCGAAATAGAAGTCTTAGCATCAAATCCATGAAACACAAATTATTTAGTTTCTTACACTTGCGATATAAGTGATAATGCTTCAAATGCAGGCGAAACAAACGAGTGAGCTTTAAATCCAAGCGTAACACATGATTTAACTTCAAATCAATGCGAAGTAGCAGATATACCTTCAAATCCATGCGAAACAAATGGCTTAGCTTCAACTACTTGTGATATACATGATATAGCTACAACTGCATGCGAAACAAACGAGTTAGCTTCAAATCCAAGCGAAACTCATGATTTAGCTTCAAATCAATGCGAAGTAGAAGGCTCAGCATCAAATCCATGCAACACAAATTATTTAACTTCTTATACTTGCGACATAAGTGATAAAGCTTCAAATGTAGGTGAAACAAACGAGTGAGCTTTAAATCCAAGCTTAACACATGATTTAACTTCAAATCAATGTGAAGTAGCAGATTTACCTTAAAATCCATGCGAAACAAATGGTTTGGCTTCAAATACTTGTGATATACATGATTTAGCTTCAGCTGCATGCGAAACAAACGATTTAGCTTCAAATCCAAGCGAAACACATGATTTAGCTTCAAATCAATGCGAAATAGAAGGCTTAGCATCAAATCCATGCAACACAAATTATTTAGCTTCTTATACTTGCGATATAAGTGATAAAGCTTCAAATGCAGGCGAAACAAACGAGTGAGCTTTAAATCCAACCGTAACACATGATTTAAATTCAAATCAATGCGAAGTAGAAGATTTACCTTGAAATCCATGCGAAACAAATGGCTTAGCTTCAAATACTTGTGATATACATGATTTAGCTTCAACTGCATGCGAAACAAACGAGTTAGCTTCAAATCCAAGCGAAACACATGATTTAGCTTCAAATCAATGGGAAGTAGAAGGCTTAGCATCAAATCCATGCGACACAAATTATTTAGCTTCGTATACTTGCGATATAAGTGATATAGCTTCAAATGCAGGTGAAACAAACGAGTGATCTTCAAATCCAAGCGTAACACATGTTTTAACTTCAAATCAATGGGAAGTAGAAGATTTACCTTCAAATCCAAACGAAACAAATGGTTTAGCTTCAACTACTTGTGATATACATGATTTAGCTTCAACTGCATGCGAAACAAACGAGTTAGCTTCAAATCCAAGCGAAACAAATGATTTAGCTTCAAATCAATGCGAAGTAGAAGGCTCAGCATCAAATCCATGCAACACAATTTATTTAGCTTCTTATACTTGCGATATAAGTGATATAGCTTCAAATGCAGGTGAAACAAACGAGTGATCTTCTAATCCAAGCGTAACACTTGATTTAACTTCAAATCAATGGGAAGTAGAAGATTTACCTTCAAATCCATGCGAAACAAATGGTTAAGCTTCAAATACTTGTGATATACATGATTTAGCTTCAGCTGCATGCGAAACAAACGAGTTAGCTTCAAATCCAAGCGAAACACATGATTTAGCTTCAAATAAATGCGAAGTAGAAGGCTTAGAATCAAATCCATGCAACACAAATTATTTAGCTTCTTATACTTGCGATAAAAGTGATAAAGCTTCAAATGCAGGTGAAACAAACGAGTGAGCTTTAAATCCAAGCGTAACACATAATTTAACTTCAAATCAATGCGAAGTAGAAGATTTACCTTCAAATCCATGCGAAACAAATGGTTTAGCTTCAAATACTTGTGATATACATGATTTAGCTTCAACTGCATGCGAAACAAACGAGTTAGCTTCAAATCCAAGCGAAACACATGATTTAGCTTCAAATCAATGCGAAATAGAAGGCTTAGCATCAAATCCATGCGACACAAATTATTTAGCTTCGTATACTTGCGATATAAGTGATATAGCTTCAAATGCAGGTGAAGCAAACGAGTGATCTTCAAATCCAAGCGTAACACTTGATTTAACTTCAAATCAATGGGAGGTAGAAGATTTACCTTCAAATCCATGCGAAACAAATGGTTTAGCTTCAAATACTTGTGATATACATGATTTAGCTTCAGCTGCATGCGAAACAAACGTGTTAGCTTCAAATCTAAGCGAAACACATGATTTAGCTTCAAATCAATGCGAAGTAGAAGATTTACCTTCAAATCCATGCGAAACAAATGGCTTAGCTTCAAATACTTGTGATATACATGATCTAGCTTCAGCCGCATGCGATACAACCGAGTTAGCTTCAAATCCAAGCGAAACACATGATTTAGCTTCAAATCAATGCGAAATAGAAGGGTTAGCATAAAATCCATGCAACACAAATTATTTAGCTTCTTATACTTGCGATATAAGTAATAAAGCTTCAAATGCATGCGAAACAAACGAGTTAGCTTCAAATCCAAGCGATACACATGATTTAGCTTCAAATAAATGCGAAATAGAATGCTTAGCATCAAATCCATGCGACACAAATTATTTAGCTTGAAATACTTGTGATATACATGATTTAGCTTCAGCTGCATGCGAAACTAACGAGTTAGCTTCAAATCCAAGCGAAATACATGATTTAGCTTCAAATCAATGCGAGGTAGAAGATTTACCTTCAAATCCATGCGAAACAAATGGTTTAGGTTCATATACTTGTGATATACATGATTTAGCTTCAACTGCATGCGAAATAATCAAGTAAGCTTCAAATCCAAGCGAAACACATGATTTAGCTTCAAATCAATGCGAAATAGAAGGCTTAGCATCAAATCCATGCAACACAAATTATTCAGCTTCTTACACTTGCGATATAAGTGAAAAAGCTTCAAACGAAGGCGAAACAAACGTGTGAGCTTTAAATCCAAGCGTAACACATGATTTAACTTCAAATCAATGCGAAGTAGAAGATTTACATTCAAATCCATGCGAAACAAATGGCTTAGCTTCAACTACTTGTGATATACATGATTTAGCTTCAACTGCATGCGAAACAAACGAGTTAGCTGCAAATCCAAGCGAAACACATGATTTAGCTTCAAATCAATGCGAAATAGAAGGCTTAGCATCAAATCCATGCGACACAAATTATTTAGCTTCGTATACTTGCGATGTAAGTGATATAGCTTCAAATGCAGGTGAAAAAAACGAGTGATCTTCAAATCCATGCGTAACACTTGATTTAACTTCAAATCAATGGGAAGTAGAAGATTTACCTTCAAATCCATGCGAAACAAATGGTTTAGCTTCAAATACTTGTGATATACATGATTTAGCTTCAGCTGCATGCGAAACAAACGAGTTAGCTTCAAATCCAAGCGAAACATATGATTTAGCCTCAAATCAATGCGAAGTAGAAGATTTACCTTCAAATCCATGCGAAACAAATGGCTTAGCTTCAAATACTTGTGATATACATGATTTAGCTTCAATTGCATGCGAAACAAACGAGTTAGCTTCAAATCCAAGCGAAACACATGATTTAGCTTCAAATCAATGCGAAGTAGAGAAGGCTTAGCATCAAATCCATGCAACACAAATTATTTAATTTCTTATACTTGCGATATAAGTGATAAAGCTTCAGCTGCATGCGAAACAAACGAGCTAGCTTTAAATCCAAGCGAAACACATGATTTAGCTTCAAATGAATGCGAAATAGAAGGCTTAGCATCAAATCCATGCAACACAAATTATTTAGCTTCTTATACTTGCGATAAAAGTGATAAAGCTTCAAATGCAGGTGAAACAAACGAGTGAGCTTTAAATCCAAGCGTAACACATGATTTAACTTCAAATCAATGCGAAGTAGAAGATTTACCTTCAAATCCATGCGAAACAAATGGTTTAGCTTCAAATACTTATGATATACATGATTTAGCTTCAACTGCATGCGATACAAACGAGTTAGCTTCAAATCCAAGCGAAACACATGATTTAGCTTCAAATCAATGCGAAATAGAAGGCTTAGCATCAAATCCATGCGACACAAATTATTTAGCTTCGTATACTTGCGATATAAGTGATATAGCTTCAAATGCAGGTGAAACAAACGAGTGATCTTCAAATCCAAGCGTAACACTTGATTTAACTTCAAATCAATGGGAAGTAGAAGATTTACCTTCAAATCCATGCGAAACAAATGGTTAAGCTTCAAATACTTGTGATATACATGATTTAGCTTCAGCTGCATGCGAAACAAACGAGTTAGCTTCAAATCCAAGCGAAACACATGATTTAGCTTCAAATCAATGCGAAGTAGAAGGCTTAGAATCAAATCCATGCAACACAAATTATTTAGCTTCTTATACTTGCGATAAAAGTGATAAAGCTTCAAATGCAGGTGAAACACACGAGTGAGCTTTAAATCCAAGCGTAACACATAATTTAACTTCAAATCAATGCGAAGTAGAAGATTTACCTTCAAATCCATGCGAAACAAATGGTTTAGCTTCAAATACTTGTGATATACATGATTTAGCTTCAACTGCATGCGAAACGAACGAGTTAGCTTCAAATCCAAGCGAAACACATGATTTAGCTTCAAATCAATGCGAAATAGAAGGCTTAGCATCAAATCCATGCAACACAAATTATTTAGCTTCTTACACTTGCGATATAAGTGATAAAGCTTCAAATGAAGGCGAAACAAACGAGTGAGCTTTAAATCCAAGCGTAACACATGATTTAACTTCAAATCAATGCGAAGTAGAAGATTTACATTCAAATCCATGCGAAACAAGTGGCTTAGCTTCAACTACTTGTGATATACATGATTTAGCTTCAACTGCATGCGAAACAAACGAGTTAGCTGCAAATCCAAGCGAAACACATGATTTAGCTTCAAATCAATGCGAAATAGAAGGCTTAGCATCAAATACATGCGACACAAATTATTTAGCTGCGTATACTTGCGATGTAAGTGATATAGCTTCAAATGCAGGTGAAAAAAACGAGTGATCTTCAAATCCATGCGTAACACTTGATTTAACTTCAAATCAATGGGACGTAGAAGATTTACCTTCAAATCCATGCGAAACAAATGGTTTAGCTTCAAATACTTGTGATATACATGATTTAGCTTCAGCTGCATGCGAAACAAACGAGTTAGCTTCAAATCCAAGCGAAACATATGATTTAGCGTCAAATCAATGCGAAGTAGAAGATTTACCTTCAAATCCATGCGAAACAAATGGCTTAGCTTCAAATACTTGTGATATACATGATTTAGCTTCAGCCGCATGCGATACAACTGAGTTAGCTTCAAATCCAAGCGAAACACATGATTTAGCTTCAAATCAATGCGAAATAGAAGGGTTAGCATAAAATCCATGCAACACAAATTATTTAGCTTCTTATACTTGCGATATAAGTAATAAAGCTTCAAATGCATGCGAAACAAACGAGTTAGCTTCAAATCCAAGCGATACACATGATTTAGCTTCAAATAAATGCGAAATAGAATGCTTAGCATCAAATCCATGCGACACAAATTATTTAGCTTGAAATACTTGTGATATACATGATTTAGCTTCAGCTGCATGCGAAACTAACGAGTTAGCTTCAAATCCAAGGGAAATACATGATTTAGCTTCAAATCAATGCGAAGTAGAAGATTTACCTTCAAATCCATGCGAAACAAATGGTTTAGGTTCAAATACTTGTGATATACATGATTTAGCTTCAGCTGCATGCGAAACAAACGAGTTAGCTTCAAATCCAAGCGAAACACATGATTTAGATTCAAATAAATGCGAAGTAGAAGATTTACCTTCAAATCCATGCGAAACAAATGGCTTAGCTTCAAATACTTGTGATATACATGATTTAGCTTCAGCTGCATGCGAAACAAACGAGTTAGCTTCAAATCCAAGCGAAACACATGATTTAGCTTCAAATCAATGCGAAGTAGAAGGCTTAGCATCAAATCCATGCAACACAAATTATTTAGCTTCTTATACTTGCGATAAAAGTGATAAAGCTTCAAATGCAGGTGAAACAAACGAGTGAGCTTTAAATCCAAGCATAACACATGATTTAACTTCAAATCAATGCGAAGTAGAAGATTTACCTTCAAATCCATGCGAAACAAATGGTTTCGCTTCAAATACTTGTGATATACATGATTTAACTTCAACTGCATGCGAAACAAACGAGTTAGCTTCAAATCCAGGCGAAACACATGATTTAGCTTCAAATCAATGCGAAGTAGAAGATTTACCTTCAAATCCATGCGAAACAAATTGCTTAGCTTCAAATACTTTTGATATACATGATTTAGCTTCAGCTGCATGCGAAACAATCGGGTTAGCTTCAAATCCAAGCGAAACACATGATTTAGCTTCAAATCAATTGCGAAATAGAAGGCTTAGCATCAAATCCATGCAACACAAATTATTTAGCTTCTTACACTTGCGATATAAGTGATAAAGCTTCAAATGCAGGTGAAACAAACGAGTGATCTTCAAATCCAAGCGAAACACATGATTTAACTTCAAATCAATGGGAAGTAGAAGATTTACCTTCAAATCCATGCGAAACATATGGTTTAGCTTCAAATACTTGTGATATACATGATTTAGCTTCAGCTGCATGCGAAACAAACGAGTTAGCTTCAAATCCAAGCGTAACACATGATTTAGCTTCAAATCAATGCGAAGTAGAAGGCTTAGCATCAAATCCATGCAACACAAATTATTTAGCTTCTTACACTTGCGATATAAGTGATAAAGCTTCAAATGCAGGCGAAACAAACGAGTGAGCTTTAAATCGAAGCGTAACACATGATTTAACTTCAAATCAATGCGAAGTAGAAGATTTACCTTCAAATCCATGCGAAACAAATGGTTTAGCTTCAAATACTTGTGATACACATGATTTAGCTTCAACTGCATGCGAAACAAACGAGTTAGCTTCAAATCCAAGCGAAACACATGATTAAGCTTCAAATCAATTGCGAAATAGAATTCTTAGCATCAAATCCATGCGACGCAAATTATTTAGCTTCTTACACTTGCGATATAAGTGATAAAGCTTCAAATGCAGGCGAAACAAACGAGTGAGCTTTAAATCCAAGCGTAACACATCATTTAACTTCAAATCAATGCGAAGTAGAAGATTTACCTTCAAATCCATGCGAAACAAATGGTTTAGCTTCAAATACTTGTGATACACATGATTTAGCTTCAACTGCATGCGAAACAAACGAGTTAGCTTCAAATCCAAGCGAAACACTCGATTTAGCTGCAAATCAGTTGCGAAATAGAAGGCTTAGCATCAAATCCATGCAACACAAATTATTTAGCTTCTTACACTTGCGATATAAGTGATGAAGCTTCAAATGCAGGCGAAACAAACGAGTGAGCTTTAAATCCAAGCGTAACACATGATTTAACTTCAAATCAATGCGAAGTAGAAGATTTACCTTCAAATCCATGCGAAACAAATGGCTTAGCTTCAAATACTTGTGATATACATGATTTAGCTCCAGCTGCATGCGATACAAACGAGTTAGCTTCAAATCCAAGCGAAACACATGATTTAGCTTCAAATCAATGCGAAATAGAAGGCTTAACATCAAATCCATGCGACACAAATTATTTAGCTTCGTATACTTGCGATATAAGTGATATAGCTTCAAATGCAGGTGAAACAAACGAGTGATCTTCAAATCCAAGCGTAACACATGATTTAACTTCAAATCAATGGGAAGCAGCAGATTTACCTTCAAATCCATGCGAAACAAATGGTTTGGCTTCAAATACTTGTGATATACATGATTTACCTTCAGCTGCATGCGAAACAAACGAGTTAGCTTCAAATCCAAGCGAAACACATGATTTAGCTTCAAATCAATGCGAAATAGAAGGCTTAGCATCAAATCCATGCAACACAAATTATTTAGATTCTTATACTTGCGATATAAGTGATAAAGCTTCAAATGCAGGCGAAACAAACGAGTGAGCTTTAAAACCAAGCGTAACACATGATTTAAATTCTAATCAATGCGAAGTAGAAGATTTACCTTCAAATCCATGCGAAACAAATGGTTTAGCTTCAAATACTTGTGATATACATACTTTAGCTTCAACTGCATGCGAAACAAACGAGTTAGCTTCAAATCCAAGCGAAACACATGATTTAACTTCAAATCAATGCGAAATAGAAGGCTTAGCATCAAATCCATGCAACACAAATTATTTAGCTTCGTATACTTGCGATATAAGTGATATAGCTTCAAATGCAGGTGAAACAAACGAGTGATCTTCTAATCCAAGCGTAACACATGATTTAACTTCAAATCAATGGGAAGTAGCAGATTTACCTTCAAATCCAAAAGAAACAAATGGTTTAGCTTCAAATACTTGTGATATACATGATTTAGCTTCAGCTGCATGCGAAACAAACGGGTTAGCTTCAAATCCAAGCGAAAGACATGATTTAGCTTCAAATCAATGCGAAATAGAAGTCTTAGCATCAAATCCATGCAACACAAATTATTTAGCTTCTTACACTTTGCGATGTAAGTGATAAAGCTTCAAATGCAGGCGAAACAAACGAGTGAGCTTTAAATCCAAGCGTAACACATGATTTAACTTCAAATCAATGCGAAGTAGAAGATTTACCTTCAAATCCATGCGAAACAAATGGTTTAGCTTCAAATACGTGTGATACACATGATTTAGCTTCAACTGCATGCGAAACAAACGAGTTAGCTTCAAATCCAAGTGAAACACATGATTTAGCTTCAAATCAATTGCGAAATAGAATTCTTAGCATCAAATCCATGCGACGCAAATTATTTAGCTTCTTACACTTGCGATATAAGTGATAAAGCTTCAAATGCAGGCGAAACAAACGAGTGAGCTTTAAATCCAAGCGTAACACATCATTTAACTTCAAATCAATGCGAAGTAGAAGATTTACCTTCAAATCCATGCGAAACAAATGGTTTAGCTTCAAATACTTGTGATACACATGATTTAGCTTCAACTGCATGTGAAACAAACGAGTTAGCTTCAAATCCAAGCGAAACACACGATTTAGCTTCAAATCAATTGCGAAATAGAAGGCTTAGCATCAAATCCATGCAACACAAATTATTTAGCTTCTTACACTTGCGATATAAGTGATGAAGCTTCAAATGCAGGCGAAACAAACGAGTGAGCTTTAAATCCAAGCGTAACACATGATTTAACTTCAAATCAATGCGAAGTAGAAGATTTACCTTCAAATCCATGCGAAACAAATGGCTTAGCTTCAAATACTTGTGATATACATGATTTAGCTCCAGCTGCATGCGATACAAACGAGTTAGCTTCAAATCCAAGCGAAACACATGATTTAGCTTCAAATCAATGCGAAATAGAAGGCTTAACATCAAATCCATGCGACACAAATTATTTAGCTTCGTATACTTGCGATATAAGTGATAAAGCTTCAAATGCAGGCGAAACAAACGAGTGAGCTTTAAAACCAAGCGTAACACATGATTTAAATTCTAATCAATGCGAAGTAGAAGATTTACCTTCAAATCCATGCGAAACAAATGGTTTAGCTTCAAATACTTGTGATATACATACTTTAGCTTCAACTGCATGCGAAACAAACGAGTTAGCTTCAAATCCAAGCGAAACACATGATTTAACTTCAAATCAATGCGAAATAGAAGGCTTAGCATCAAATCCATGCAACACAAATTATTTAGCTTCGTATACTTGCGATATAAGTGATATAGCTTCAAATGCAGGTGAAACAAACGAGTGATCTTCTAATCCAAGCGTAACACATGATTTAACTTCAAATCAATGGGAAGTAGCAGATTTACCTTCAAATCCAAAAGAAACAAATGGTTTAGCTTCAAATACTTGTGATATACATGATTTAGCTTCAGCTGCATGCGAAACAAACGGGTTAGCTTCAAATCCAAGCGAAAGACATGATTTAGCTTCAAATCAATGCGAAATAGAAGTCTTAGCATCAAATCCATGCAACACAAATTATTTAGCTTCTTACACTTTGCGATGTAAGTGATAAAGCTTCAAATGCAGGCGAAACAAACGAGTGAGCTTTAAATCCAAGCGTAACACATGATTTAACTTCAAATCAATGCGAAGTAGAAGATTTACCTTCAAATCCATGCGAAACAAATGGTTTAGCTTCAAATACGTGTGATACACATGATTTAGCTTCAACTGCATGCGAAACAAACGAGTTAGCTTCAAATCCAAGTGAAACACATGATTTAGCTTCAAATCAATTGCGAAATAGAATTCTTAGCATCAAATCCATGCGACGCAAATTATTTAGCTTCTTACACTTGCGATATAAGTGATAAAGCTTCAAATGCAGGCGAAACAAACGAGTGAGCTTTAAATCCAAGCGTAACACATCATTTAACTTCAAATCAATGCGAAGTAGAAGATTTACCTTCAAATCCATGCGAAACAAATGGTTTAGCTTCAAATACTTGTGATACACATGATTTAGCTTCAACTGCATGTGAAACAAACGAGTTAGCTTCAAATCCAAGCGAAACACACGATTTAGCTTCAAATCAATTGCGAAATAGAAGGCTTAGCATCAAATCCATGCAACACAAATTATTTAGCTTCTTACACTTGCGATATAAGTGATGAAGCTTCAAATGCAGGCGAAACAAACGAGTGAGCTTTAAATCCAAGCGTAACACATGATTTAACTTCAAATCAATGCGAAGTAGAAGATTTACCTTCAAATCCATGCGAAACAAATGGTTTAGCTTCAAATACTTGTGATACACATGATTTAGCTTCAACTGCATGCGAAACAAACGAGTTAGCTTCAAATCCAAGCGAAACACATGATTTAGCTTCAAATCAATTGCGAAATAGAATTCTTAGCATCAAATCCATGCGACGCAAATTATTTAGCTTCTTACACTTGCGATATAAGTGATATAGCTTCAAATGCAGGTGAAACGAACGAGTGAGCTTTAACTCCAAGCGCAACACTTGATTTAACTTCAAATCAATGGGAAGTAGAAGATTTACCTTCAAATCCATGCGAAACAAATGGTTTAGCTTCAAATACTTGTGATATACATGATTTAGCTTCAGCTGCATGCGAAACAAACGAGTTAGCTTCAAATCCAAGCGAAACACATGATTTAGCTTCAAATCAATGCGAAATAGAAGGCTTAGCATCAAATCCATGCAACACAAATTATTTAGCTTCTTACACTTGCGATATAAGTGATAAAGCTTCAAATGAAGGTGAATCAAACGAGTGAGCTTTAAATCCAAGCGTAACACATAATTTAACTTCAAATCAATGCGAAGTAGAAGATTTACATTCAAATCCATGCGAAACAAATGGTTTAGCTTCAAATACTTGTGATATACATGATTTAGCTTCAGCTGCATGCGAAACAAACGAGTTAGCTTCAAATCCAAGCGAAACATATGATTTAGCCTCAAATCAATGCGAAGTAGAAGATTTACCTTCAAATCCATGCGAAACAAATGGCTTAGCTTCAAATACTTGTGATATACATGATTTAGCTTCAATTGCATGCGAAACAAACGAGTTAGCTTCAAATCCAAGCGAAACACATGATTTAGCTTCAAATCAATGCGAAGTAGAGAAGGCTTAGCATCAAATCCATGCAACACAAATTATTTAATTTCTTATACTTGCGATATAAGTGATAAAGCTTCAGCTGCATGCGAAACAAACGAGCTAGCTTTAAATCCAAGCGAAACACATGATTTAGCTTCAAATGAATGCGAAATAGAAGGCTTAGCATCAAATCCATGCAACACAAATTATTTAGCTTCTTATACTTGCGATAAAAGTGATAAAGCTTCAAATGCAGGTGAAAGAAACGAGTGAGCTTTAAATCCAACCGTAACACATGATTTAACTTCAAATCAATGCGAAGTAGAAGATTTACCTTCAAATCCATGCGAAACAAATGGTTTAGCTTCAAATACTTGTGATATACATGATTTAGCTTCAACTGCATGCGATACAAACGAGTTAGCTTCAAATCCAAGCGAAACACATGATTTAGCTTCAAATCAATGCGAAATAGAAGGCTTAGCATCAAATCCATGCGACACAAATTATTTAGCTTCGTATACTTGCGATATAAGTGATATAGCTTCAAATGCAGGTGAAACAAACGAGTGATCTTCAAATCCAAGCGTAACACTTGATTTAACTTCAAATCAATGGGAAGTAGAAGATTTACCTTCAAATCCATGCGAAACAAATGGTTAAGCTTCAAATACGTGTGATATACATGATTTAGCTTCAGCTGCATGCGAAACAAACGAGTTAGCTTAAAATCCAAGCGAAACACATGATTTAGCTTCAAATCAATGCGAAGTAGAAGGCTTAGAATCAAATCCATGCAACACAAATTATTTAGCTTCTTATACTTGCGATAAAAGTGATAAAGCTTCAAATGCAGGTGAATCAAACGAGTGAGCTTTAAATCCAAGCGTAACACATAATTTAACTTCAAATCAATGCGAAGTAGAAGATTTACCTTCAAATCCATGCGAAACAAATGGTTTAGCTTCAAATACTTGTGATATACATGATTTAGCTTCAACTGCATGCGAAACAAACGAGTTAGCTTCAAATCCAAGCGAAACACATGATTTAGCTTCAAATCAATGCGAAATAGAAGGCTTAGCATCAAATCCATGCGACACAAATTATTTAGCTTCGTATACTTGCGATATAAGTGATATAGCTTCAAATGCAGGTGAAGCAAACGAGTGATCTTCAAATCCAAGCGTAACACTTGATTTAACTTCAAATCAATGGGAGGTAGAAGATTTACCTTCAACTCCATGCGAAACAAATGGTTTAGCTTCAAATACTTGTGATATACATGATTTAGCTTCAGCTGCATGCGAAACAAACGAGTCAGCTTCAAATCTAAGCGAAACACATGATTTAGCTTCAAATCAATGCGAAGTAGAAGATTTACCTTCAAATCCATGCGAAACAAATGGCTTAGCTTCAAATACTTGTGATATACATGATTTAGCTTCAGCCGCATGCGATACAACCGAGTTAGCTTCAAATCCAAGCGAAACACATGATTTAGCTTCAAATCAATGCGAAATAGAAGGCTTAGCATAAAATCCATGCGACACAAATTATTTAGCTTCGTATACTTGCGATATAAGTGATATAGCTTCAAATGCAGGTGAAACAAACGAGTGATCTTCAAATCCAAGCGTAACACATGATTTAACTTCAAATCAATGGGAAGTAGCAGATTTACCTTCAAATCCAAACGAAACAAATGATTTAGCTTCAAATACTTGTGATATACATGATTTAGCTTCAGCTGCATGCGAAACAAACGAGTTAGCTTCAAATCCAAGCGAAACACATGATTTAGAATCAAATCAATACGAAATAGAAGGCTTAGCATCAAATCCATGCGACACAAATTATTTAGCTTCGTATACTTGCGATAAAAGTGATAAAGCTTCAAATGCAGGTGAAAGAAACGAGTGAGCTTTAAATCCAAGCGTAACACATGATTTAACTTCAAATCAATGGGAAGTAGAAGATTTACCTTCAAATCCATGCGAAACAAATGGTTAAGCTTCAAATACTTGTGATATACATGATTTAGCTTCAGCTGCATGCGAAACAAACGAGTTAGCTTCAAATCCAAGCGAAACACATGATTTAGCTTCAAATCAATGCGAAGTAGAAGGCTAGAATCAAATCCATGCAACACAAATTATTTAGCTTCTTATACTTGCGATAAAAGTGATAAAGCTTCAAATGCAGGTGAATCAAACGAGTGAGCTTTAAATCCAAGCGTAACACATAATTTAACTTCAAATCAATGCGAAGTAGAAGATTTACCTTCAAATCCATGCGAAACAAATGGTTTAGCTTCAAATACTTGTGATATACATGATTTAGCTTCAACTGCATGCGAAACAAACGAGTTAGCTTCAAATCCAAGCGAAACACATGATTTAGCTTCAAATCAATGCGAAATAGAGACGGCTTAGCATCAAATCCATGCAACACAAATTATTTAATTTCTTATACTTGCGATATAAGTGATAAAGCTTCAGCTGCATGCGAAACAAACGAGCTAGCTTTAAATCCAAGCGAAACACATGATTTAGCTTCAAATTAATGCGAAATAGAAGGCTTAGCATCAAATCCATGCAACACAAATTATTTAGCTTCTTATACTTGCGATAAAAGTGATAAAGCTTCAAATGCAGGTGAAACAAACGAGTGAGCTTTAAATCCAAGCGTAACACATGATTTAACTTCAAATCAATGCGAAGTAGAAGATTTACCTTCAAATCCATGCGAAACAAATGGTTTAGCTTCAAATACTTGTGATATACATGATTTAGCTTCAACTGCATGCGAAACAAACGAGTTAGCTTCAAATCCAAGCGAAACACATGATTTAGCTTCAAATCAATGCGAAATAGAAGGCTTAGCATCAAATCCATGCGACACAAATTATTTAGCTTCGTATACTTGCGATATAAGTGATATAGCTTCAAATGCAGGTGAAGCAAACGAGTGATCTTCAAATCCAAGCGTAACACTTGATTTAACTTCAAATCAATGGGAGGTAGAAGATTTACCTTCAACTCCATGCGAAACAAATGGTTTAGCTTCAAATACTTGTGATATACATGATTTAGCTTCAGCTGCATGCGAAACAAACGAGTTAGCTTCAAATCCAAGCGAAACACATGATTTAGCTTCAAATCAATGCGAAATAGAAGGCTTAGCATCAAATCCATGCGACACAAATTATTTAGCTTCGTATACTTGCGATATAAGTGATATAGCTTCAAATGCAGGTGAAGCAAACGAGTGATCTTCAAATCCAAGCGTAACACTTGATTTAACTTCAAATCAATGGGAGGTAGAAGATTTACCTTCAAATCCATGCGAAACAAATGGTTTAGCTTCAAATACTTGTGATATACATGATTTAGCTTCAGCTGCATGCGAAACAAACGAGATAGCTTCAAATCCAAGCGAAACACATGATTTAGATTCAAATAAATGCGAAGTAGAAGATTTACCTTCAAATCCATGCGAAACAAATGGCTTAGCTTCAAATACTTGTGATATACATGATTTAGCTTCAGCTGCATGCGAAACAAACGAGTTAGCTTCAAATCCAAGCGAAACACATGATTTAGCTTCAAATCAATGCGAAGTAGAAGGCTTAGCATCAAATCCATGCAACACAAATTATTTAGCTTCTTATACTTGCGATAAAAGTGATAAAGCTTCAAATGCAGGTGAAACAAACGAGTGAGCTTTAAATCCAAGCATAACACATGATTTAACTTCAAATCAATGCGAAGTAGAAGATTTACCTTCAAATCCATGCGAAACAAATGGTTTCGCTTCAAATACTTGTGATATACATGATTTAACTTCAACTGCATGCGAAACAAACGAGTTAGCTTCAAATCCAGGCGAAACACATGATTTAGCTTCAAATCAATGCGAAGTAGAAGATTTACCTTCAAATCCATGCGAAACAAATGGCTTAGCTTCAAATACTTTTGATATACATGATTTAGCTTCAGCTGCATGCGAAACAAACGGGTTAGCTTCAAATCCAAGCGAAACACATGATTTAGCTTCAAATCAATTGCGAAATAGAAGGCTTAGCATCAAATCCATGCAACACAAATTATTTAGCTTCTTACACTTGCGATATAAGTGATAAAGCTTCAAATGCAGGTGAAACAAACGAGTGATCTTCAAATCCAAGCGAAACACATGATTTAACTTCAAATCAATGGGAAGTAGAAGATTTACCTTCAAATCCATGCGAAACATATGGTTTAGCTTCAAATACTTGTGATATACATGATTTAGCTTCAGCTGCATGCGAAACAAACGAGTTAGCTTCAAATCCAAGCGTAACACATGATTTAGCTTCAAATCAATGCGAAGTAGAATGCTTAGCATCAAATCCATGCAACACAAATTATTTAGCTTCTTACACTTGCGATATAAGTGATAAAGCTTCAAATGCAGGCGAAACAAACGAGTGAGCTTTAAATCGAAGCGTAACACATGATTTAACTTCAAATCAATGCGAAGTAGAAGATTTACCTTCAAATCCATGCGAAACAAATGGTTTAGCTTCAAATACTTGTGATACACATGATTTAGTTTCAACTGCATGCGAAACAAACGAGTTAGCTTCAAATCCAAGCGAAACACATGATTAAGCTTCAAATCAATTGCGAAATAGAATTCTTAGCATCAAATCCATGCGACGCAAATTATTTAGCTTCTTACACTTGCGATATAAGTGATAAAGCTTCAAATGCAGGCGAAACAAACGAGTGAGCTTTAAATCCAAGCGTAACACATCATTTAACTTCAAATCAATGCGAAGTAGAAGATTTACCTTCAAATCCATGCGAAACAAATGGTTTAGCTTCAAATACTTGTGATACACATGATTTAGCTTCAACTGCATGCGAAACAAACGAGTTAGCTTCAAATCCAAGCGAAACACTCGATTTAGCTGCAAATCAGTTGCGAAATAGAAGGCTTAGCATCAAATCCATGCAACACAAATTATTTAGCTTCTTACACTTGCGATATAAGTGATGAAGCTTCAAATGCAGGCGAAACAAACGAGTGAGCTTTAAATCCAAGCGTAACACATGATTTAACTTCAAATCAATGCGAAGTAGAAGATTTACCTTCAAATCCATGCGAAACAAATGGCTTAGCTTCAAATACTTGTGATATACATGATTTAGCTCCAGCTGCATGCGATACAAACGAGTTAGCTTCAAATCCAAGCGAAACACATGATTTAGCTTCAAATCAATGCGAAATAGAAGGCTTAGCATCAAATCCATGCGACACAAATTATTTAGCTTCGTATACTTGCGATATAAGTGATATAGCTTCAAATGCAGGTGAAACAAACGAGTGATCTTCAAATCCAAGCGTAACACATGATTTAACTTCAAATCAATGGGAAGCAGCAGATTTACCTACAAATCCATGCGAAACAAATGGTTTGGCTTCAAATACTTGTGATATACATGATTTACCTTCAGCTGCATGCGAAACAAACGAGTTAGCTTCAAATCCAAGCGAAACACATGATTTAGCTTCAAATCAATGCGAAATAGAAGGCTTAGCATCAAATCCATGCAACACAAATTATTTAGATTCTTATACTTGCGATATAAGTGATAAAGCTTCAAATGCAGGCGAAACAAACGAGTGAGCTTTAAAACCAAGCGTAACACATGATTTAAATTCTAATCAATGCGAAGTAGAAGATTTACCTTCAAATCCATGCGAAACAAATGGTTTAGCTTCAAATACTTGTGATATACATACTTTAGCTTCAACTGCATGCGAAACAAACGAGTTAGCTTCAAATCCAAGCGAAACACATGATTTAACTTCAAATCAATGCGAAATAGAAGGCTTAGCATCAAATCCATGCAACACAAATTATTTAGCTTCGTATACTTGCGATATAAGTGATATAGCTTCAAATGCAGGTGAAACAAACGAGTGATCTTCTAATCCAAGCGTAACACATGATTTAACTTCAAATCAATGGGAAGTAGCAGATTTACCTTCAAATCCAAAAGAAACAAATGGTTTAGCTTCAAATACTTGTGATATACATGATTTAGCTTCAGCTGCATGCGAAACAAACGGGTTAGCTTCAAATCCAAGCGAAACACATGATTTAGCTTCAAATCAATGCGAAATAGAAGTCTTAGCATCAAATCCATGCAACACAAATTATTTAGCTTCTTACACTTGCGATATAAGTGATAAAGCTTCAAATGCAGGCGAAACAAACGAGTGAGCTTTAAATCCAAGCGTAACACATGATTTAACTTCAAATCAATGCGAAGTAGAAGATTTACCTTCAAATCAATGCGAAACAAATGGTTTAGCTTCAAATACGTGTGATACACATGATTTAGCTTCAACTGCATGCGAAACAAACGAGTTAGCTTCAAATCCAAGTGAAACACATGATTTAGCTTCAAATCAATTGCGAAATAGAATTCTTAGCATCAAATCCATGCGACGCAAATTATTTAGCTTCTTACACTTGCGATATAAGTGATAAAGCTTCAAATGCAGGCGAAACAAACGAGTGAGCTTTAAATCCAAGCGTAACACATCATTTAACTTCAAATCAATGCGAAGTAGAAGATTTACCTTCAAATCCATGCGAAACAAATGGTTTAACTTCAAATACTTGTGATACACATGATTTAGCTTCAACTGCATGTGAAACAAACGAGTTAGCTTCAAATCCAAGCGAAACACACGATTTAGCTTCAAATCAATTGCGAAATAGAAGGCTTAGCATCAAATCCATGCAACACAAATTATTTAGCTTCTTACACTTGCGATATAAGTGATGAAGCTTCAAATGCAGGCGAAACAAACGAGTGAGCTTTAAATCCAAGCGTAACACATGATTTAACTTCAAATCAATGCGAAGTAGAAGATTTACCTTCAAATCCATGCGAAACAAATGGTTTAGCTTCAAATACTTGTGATACACATGATTTAGCTTCAACTGCATGCGAAACAAACGAGTTAGCTTCAAATCCAAGCGAAACACATGATTTAGCTTCAAATCAATTGCGAAATAGAATTCTTAGCATCAAATCCATGCGACGCAAATTATTTAGCTTGTTACACTTGCGATATAAGTGATAAAGCTTCAAATGCAGGCGAAACAAACGAGTTAGCTTCAAATCCAAGCGAAACACATCATTTAACTTCAAATCAATGCGAAGTAGAAGATTTACCTTCAAATCCATGCGAAACAAATGGTTTAGCTTCAAATACTTGTGATATACACGATTTAGCTTCAGCTGCATGCGAAACAAACGAGTTAGCTTCAAATCCAAGCGAAACACATGATTTAGCTTCAAATCAATGCGAAATAGAAGTCTTAGCATCAAATCCATGCAACACAAATTATTTAGCTTCTTACACTTGCGATATAAGTGATAAAGCTTCAAATGCAGGTGAAACAAACGAGTGATCTTCAAATCCAAGCGTAACACAGGATTTAACTTCAAATCAATGGGAAGCAGCAGATTTACCTTCAAATCCATGCGAAACAAATGGTTTGGCTTCAAATACGTGTGATATACATGATTTAGCTTCAGCTGCATGCGAAACAAACGAGTTAGCTTCAAATCCAAACGAAACACATGATTTAGCTTCAAATCAATGCGAAGTAGAAGGGTTAGCATCAAATCCATGCAACACAAATTATTTAGCTTCTTATACTTGCGATATAAGTAATAAAGCTTCAAATGCATGCGAAACAAACGAGTTAGCTTCAAATCCAAGCAATACACATGATCTAGCTTCAAATCAATGCGAAATAGAATGCTTAGCATCAAATCCATGCGACACAAATTATTTAGCTTCAAATACTTGTGATATACATGATTTAGCTTCAGCTGCATGCGAAACAAATGAGTGATCTTCTAATCCAAGCGTAACACATGATTTAACTTCAAATCAATGGGAAGTAGCAGATTTACCTTCAAATCCAAAAGAAACAAATGGTTTAGCTTCAAATACTTGTGATATACATGATTTAGCTTCAGCTGCATGCGAAACAAACGGGTTAGCTTCAAATCCAAGCGAAACACATGATTTAGCTTCAAATCAATGCGAAATAGAAGTCTTAGCATCAAATCCATGCAACACAAATTATTTAGCTTCTTACACTTGCGATATAAGTGATAAAGCTTCAAATGCAGGCGAAACAAACGAGTGAGCTTTAAATCCAAGCGTAACACATGATTTAACTTCAAATCAATGCGAAGTAGAAGATTTACCTTCAAATCCATGCGAAACAAATGGTTTAGCTTCAAATACGTGTGATACACATGATTTAGCTTCAACTGCATGCGAAACAAACGAGTTAGCTTCAAATCCAAGCGAAACACATGATTTAGCTTCAAATAAATGCGAAATCGAAGGCTTAGCATCAAATCCATGCGACACAAATTATTTAGCTTCGTATACTTGCGATATAAGTGATATAGCTTCAAATGCAGGTGAAACAAACGAGTGATCTTCAAATCCAAGCGTGACACATGATTTAACTTCAAATCAATGGGAAGCAGCAGATTTACCTTCAAATCCATGCGAAACAAATGGTTTGGCTTCAAATACTTGTGATATTCATGATTTAGCTTCAGCTGCATGCGAAACAAACGAGTTAGCTTCAAATCCAAGCGAAACACATGATTTAGCTTCAAATCAATGCGAAATAGAAGGCTTAGCATCAAATCCATGCAACACAAATTATTTAGATTCTTATACTTGCGATATAAGTGATAAAGCTTCAAATGCAGGTGAAACAAACGAGTGATCTTCAAATCCAAGCGTGACACATGATTTAACTTCAAATCAATGGGAAGTAGAAGATTTACCTTCAAATCCATGCGAAACATATGGTTTAGCTTCAAATACTTGTGATATACATGATTTAGCTTCAGCTGCATGCGAAACAAACGAGTTAGCTTCAAATCCAAGCGTAACACATGATTTAGCTTCAAATCAATGCGAAGTAGAAGGCTTAGCATCAAATCCATGCAACACAAATTATTTAGCTTCTTATTCATGCGATAAAAGTGATAAAGCTTCAAATGCAGGTGAAACAAACGAGTGAGTTTTAAATCCAAGCGTAACACATGATTTAACTTCAAATCAATGCGAAGTAGAAGATTTACCTTCAAATCCATGCGAAACAAATGGTTTAGCTTCAAATACTTGTGATATACATGATTTAGCTTCAGCTGCATGCGAAACAAACGAGTTAGCTTCAAATCCAAGCGAAACACATGATTTAGCTTCAAATCAATGCGAAATAGAAGGCTTAGCATCAAATCCATGCAACACAAATTATTTAGATTCTTATACTTGCGATATAAGTGATAAAGCTTCAAATGCAGGTGAAACAAACGAGTGATCTTCAAATCCAAGCGTGACACATGATTTAACTTCAAATCAATGGGAAGTAGAAGATTTACCTTCAAATCCATGCGAAACATATGGTTTAGCTTCAAATACATGTTATATACATGATTTAGCTTCAGCTGCATGCGAAACAAACGAGTTAGCTTCAAATCCAAGCGTAACACATGATTTAGCTTCAAATCAATGCGAAGTAGAAGGCTTAGCATCAAATCCATGCAACACAAATTATTTAGCTTCTTATGCATGCGATAAAAGTGATAAAGCTTCAAATGCAGGTGAAACAAACGAGTGAGTTTTAAATCCAAGCGTAACACATGATTTAACTTCAAATCAATGCGAAGTAGAAGATTTACCTTCAAATCCATGCGAAACAAATGGTTTAGCTTCAAATACTTGTGATATACATGATTTAGCTTCAACTGCATGCGATACAAACGAGTTAGCATCAAATCCATGCAACACAAATTATTTAGCTTCTTACACTTGCGATATAAGTGATATAGCTTCAAACGCAGGTGAAACAAACGAGTGATCTTCAAATCCAAGCGTAACACATGATTTAACTTCAAATCAATGGGAAGTAGAAGATTTACCTTCAAATCCATGCGAAACAAATGGTTTAGCTTCAAATACTTGTGATATACATGATTTAGCTTCAGCTGCATGCGAAACAAACGAGTTAGCCTCAAATCCAAGCGAAACACATGATTTAGCTTCAAATCAATGCGAAGTAGAAGGCTTAGCATCAAATCCATGCAACACAAATTATTTAGCTTCTTATACTTGCGATATAAGTGATATAGCTTCAAATGCAGGTGAAACAAACGAGTGATCTGCAAATCCAAGCGTAACACTTGATTTAACTTCAAATCAATGGGAAGTAGAAGATTTATCTTCAAATCCATGCGAAACAAATGTTTTAGCTTCAAATACTTGTGATGTACATGATTTAGATTCAACTGCATGCGAAACAAACGAGTTAGCTTCAAATCCAAGCGAAACACATGATTTAGCTTCAAATCAATGCGAAATAGAAGGCTTAGCATCAAATCCATGCGACACAAATTATTTAGCTTCGTATACTTGCGATGTAAGTGATATAGCTTCAAATGCAGGTGAAACAAACGAGTGATCTTCAAATCCAAGCGTAACACTTGATTTAACTTCAAATCAATGGGAAGTAGAAGATTTACCTTCAAATCCATGCGAAACAAATGGTTTAGCTTCAAATACTTGTGATATACATGATTTAGCTTCAACTGCATGCGAAACAAACGAGTTAGCTTCAAATCCAAGCGAAACAAATGATTTAGCTTCAAATCAATGCGAAGTAGAAGGCTCAGCATCAAATCCATGCAACACAATTTATTTAGCTTCTTATACTTGCGACATAAGTGATAAAGCTTCAAATGTAGGTGAAACAAACGAGTTAGCTTCAAATCCAAGCGAAACACATGATTTAGCTTCAAATCAATTGCGAAATAGAATTCTTAGCATCAAATCCATGCGACGCAAATTATGTAGATTCTTACACTTGCGATATAAGTGATAAAGCTTCAAATGCAGGCGAAACAAACGAGTGTGCTTTAAATCCAAGCGTAACACATGATTTAACTTCAAATCAATGCGAAGTAGAAGATTTACCTTCAAATCCATGAGAAACAAATGGCTTAGCTTCAACTACTTGTGATATACATGATATAGCTTCAACTGCATGCGAAACAAACGAGTTAGCTTCAAATCCAAGCGAAACACATGATTTAGCTTCAAATCAATGCGAAATAGAAGGCTCAGCATCAAATCCATGCAACACAAATTATTTAACTTCTTATACTTGCGACATAAGTGATAAAGTTTCAAATGTAGGTGAAACAAACGAGTGAGCTTTAAATCCAAGCTTAACACATGATTTAACTTCAAATCAATGTGAAGTAGCAGATTTACCTTAAAATCCATGCGAAACAAATGGTTTGGCTTCAAATACTTGTGATATACATGATTTAGCTTCAGCTGCATGCGAAACAAACGAGTTAGCTTCAAATCCAAGCGAAACACATGATTTAGCTTCAAATCAATGCGAAATAGAAGGCTTAGCATCAAATCCATGCAACACAAATTATTTAGCTTCTTATACTTGCGATATAAGTGATAAAGCTTCAAATGCAGGCGAAACAAACGAGTGAGTTTTAAATCCAAACGTAACACATGATTTAAATTCAAATCAATGCGAAGTAGAAGATTTACCTTGAAATCCATGCGAAACAAATGGCTTAGCTTCAAATACTTGTGATATACATGATTTAGCTTCAACTGCATGCGAAACAAACGAGTTAGCTTCAAATCCAAGCGAAACACATGATTTAGCTTCAAATCAATAGAGAAATAGAATTCTTAGCATCAAATCCATGCGACGCAAATTATTTAGCTTCTTACACTTGCGATATAAGTGATAAAGCTTCAAATGCAGGCGAAACAAACGAGTGAGCTTTAAATCCAAGCGTAACACATGATTTAACTTCAAATCAATGCGAAGTAGAAGATTTACCTTCAAATCCATGCGAAACAAATGGCTTAGCTTCAACTACTTGTGATATACATGATTTAGCTTCAACTGCATGCGAAACAAACGAGTTAGCTTCAAATCCAAGCGAAACAAATGATTTAGCTTCAAATCAATGCGAAGTAGAAGGCTCAGCATCAAATCCATGCAACACAAATTATTTAACTTCTTATACTTGCGACATAAGTGATAAAGCATCAAATGCAGGCGAAACAAACGAGTGATCTTCAAATCCAAGCGTAACACATGTTTTAACTTCAAATCAATGGGAAGTAGATGATTTACCTTCAAATCCAAACGAAACAAATGGTTTAGCTTCAACTACTTGTGATATACATGATTTAGCTTCAACTGCATGCGAAACAAACGAGTTAGCTTCAAATCCAAGCGAAACAAATGATTTAGATTCAAATCAATGCGAAGTAGAAGGCTCAGCATCAAATCCATGCAACACAAATTATATAGCTTAATATACTTGCGACATAAGTGATAAAGCTTCAAATGTAGGTGAAACAAACGAGTTAGCTTCAAATCCAAGCGAAACACATGATTTAGCTTCAAATCAATAGCGAAATAGAATTCTTAGCATCAAATCCATGCGACGCAAATTATTTAGCTTCTTACACTTGCGATATAAGTGATAAAGCTTCAAATGCAGGCGAAACAAACGAGTGAGCTTTAAATCCAAGCGTAACACATGATTTAACTTCAAATCAATGCGAAGTAGAAGATTTACCTTCAAATCCATGCGAAACAAATGGCTTAGCTTCAACTACTTGTGATATACATGATATAGCTTCAACTGCATGCGAAACAAACGAGATAGCTTCAAATCCAAGCGAAACACATGATTTAGCTTCAAATCAATGCGAAATAGAAGGCTTAGCATCAAATCCATGCAACACAAATTATTTAGCTTCGTATACTTGCGATATAAGTGATATAGCTTCAAATGCAGGTGAAACAAACGAGTGATCTTCTAATCCAAGCGTAACACATGATTTAACTTCAAATCAATGGGAAGTAGCAGATTTACCTTCAAATCCAAAAGAAACAAATGGTTTAGCTTCAAATACTTGTGATATACATGATTTAGCTTCAGCTGCATGCGAAACAAACGAGTTAGCTTCAAATCCAAGCGAAACACATGATTAAGCTTCAAATCAATTGCGAAATAGAATTCTTAGCATCAAATCCATGCGACGCAAATTATTTAGCTTCTTACACTTGCGATATAAGTGATAAAGCTTCAAATGCAGGCGAAACAAACGAGTGAGCTTTAAATCCAAGCGTAACACATCATTTAACTTCAAATCAATGCGAAGTAGAAGATTTACCTTCAAATCCATGCGAAACAAATGGTTTAGCTTCAAATACTTGTGATACACATGATTTAGCTTCAACTGCATGCGAAACAAACGAGTTAGCTTCAAATCCAAGCGAAACACTCGATTTAGCTGCAAATCAGTTGCGAAATAGAAGGCTTAGCATCAAATCCATGCAACACAAATTATTTAGCTTCTTACACTTGCGATATAAGTGATGAAGCTTCAAATGCAGGCGAAACAAACGAGTGAGCTTTAAATCCAAGCGTAACACATGATTTAACTTCAAATCAATGCGAAGTAGAAGATTTACCTTCAAATCCATGCGAAACAAATGGCTTAGCTTCAAATACTTGTGATATACATGATTTAGCTCCAGCTGCATGCGATACAAACGAGTTAGCTTCAAATCCAAGCGAAACACATGATTTAGCTTCAAATCAATGCGAAATAGAAGGCTTAGCATCAAATCCATGCGACACAAATTATTTAGCTTCGTATACTTGCGATATAAGTGATATAGCTTCAAATGCAGGTGAAACAAACGAGTGATCTTCAAATCCAAGCGTAACACATGATTTAACTTCAAATCAATGGGAAGCAGCAGATTTACCTACAAATCCATGCGAAACAAATGGTTTGGCTTCAAATACTTGTGATATACATGATTTACCTTCAGCTGCATGCGAAACAAACGAGTTAGCTTCAAATCCAAGCGAAACACATGATTTAGCTTCAAATCAATGCGAAATAGAAGGCTTAGCATCAAATCCATGCAACACAAATTATTTAGATTCTTATACTTGCGATATAAGTGATAAAGCTTCAAATGCAGGCGAAACAAACGAGTGAGCTTTAAAACCAAGCGTAACACATGATTTAAATTCTAATCAATGCGAAGTAGAAGATTTACCTTCAAATCCATGCGAAACAAATGGTTTAGCTTCAAATACTTGTGATATACATACTTTAGCTTCAACTGCATGCGAAACAAACGAGTTAGCTTCAAATCCAAGCGAAACACATGATTTAACTTCAAATCAATGCGAAATAGAAGGCTTAGCATCAAATCCATGCAACACAAATTATTTAGCTTCGTATACTTGCGATATAAGTGATATAGCTTCAAATGCAGGTGAAACAAACGAGTGATCTTCTAATCCAAGCGTAACACATGATTTAACTTCAAATCAATGGGAAGTAGCAGATTTACCTTCAAATCCAAAAGAAACAAATGGTTTAGCTTCAAATACTTGTGATATACATGATTTAGCTTCAGCTGCATGCGAAACAAACGGGTTAGCTTCAAATCCAAGCGAAACACATGATTTAGCTTCAAATCAATGCGAAATAGAAGTCTTAGCATCAAATCCATGCAACACAAATTATTTAGCTTCTTACACTTGCGATATAAGTGATAAAGCTTCAAATGCAGGCGAAACAAACGAGTGAGCTTTAAATCCAAGCGTAACACATGATTTAACTTCAAATCAATGCGAAGTAGAAGATTTACCTTCAAATCAATGCGAAACAAATGGTTTAGCTTCAAATACGTGTGATACACATGATTTAGCTTCAACTGCATGCGAAACAAACGAGTTAGCTTCAAATCCAAGTGAAACACATGATTTAGCTTCAAATCAATTGCGAAATAGAATTCTTAGCATCAAATCCATGCGACGCAAATTATTTAGCTTCTTACACTTGCGATATAAGTGATAAAGCTTCAAATGCAGGCGAAACAAACGAGTGAGCTTTAAATCCAAGCGTAACACATCATTTAACTTCAAATCAATGCGAAGTAGAAGATTTACCTTCAAATCCATGCGAAACAAATGGTTTAACTTCAAATACTTGTGATACACATGATTTAGCTTCAACTGCATGTGAAACAAACGAGTTAGCTTCAAATCCAAGCGAAACACACGATTTAGCTTCAAATCAATTGCGAAATAGAAGGCTTAGCATCAAATCCATGCAACACAAATTATTTAGCTTCTTACACTTGCGATATAAGTGATGAAGCTTCAAATGCAGGCGAAACAAACGAGTGAGCTTTAAATCCAAGCGTAACACATGATTTAACTTCAAATCAATGCGAAGTAGAAGATTTACCTTCAAATCCATGCGAAACAAATGGTTTAGCTTCAAATACTTGTGATACACATGATTTAGCTTCAACTGCATGCGAAACAAACGAGTTAGCTTCAAATCCAAGCGAAACACATGATTTAGCTTCAAATCAATTGCGAAATAGAATTCTTAGCATCAAATCCATGCGACGCAAATTATTTAGCTTGTTACACTTGCGATATAAGTGATAAAGCTTCAAATGCAGGCGAAACAAACGAGTTAGCTTCAAATCCAAGCGAAACACATCATTTAACTTCAAATCAATGCGAAGTAGAAGATTTACCTTCAAATCCATGCGAAACAAATGGTTTAGCTTCAAATACTTGTGATATACACGATTTAGCTTCAGCTGCATGCGAAACAAACGAGTTAGCTTCAAATCCAAGCGAAACACATGATTTAGCTTCAAATCAATGCGAAATAGAAGTCTTAGCATCAAATCCATGCAACACAAATTATTTAGCTTCTTACACTTGCGATATAAGTGATAAAGCTTCAAATGCAGGTGAAACAAACGAGTGATCTTCAAATCCAAGCGTAACACAGGATTTAACTTCAAATCAATGGGAAGCAGCAGATTTACCTTCAAATCCATGCGAAACAAATGGTTTGGCTTCAAATACGTGTGATATACATGATTTAGCTTCAGCTGCATGCGAAACAAACGAGTTAGCTTCAAATCCAAACGAAACACATGATTTAGCTTCAAATCAATGCGAAATAGAAGGCTTAGCATCAAATCCATGCAACACAAATTATTTAGCTTCTTATACTTGCGATATAAGTGATAAAGCTTCAAATGCAGGCGAAACAAACGAGTGAGTTTTAAATCCAAACGTAACACATGATTTAAATTCAAATCAATGCGAAGTAGAAGATTTACCTTCAAATCCATGCGAAACAAATGGCTTAGCTTCAAATACTTGTGATATACATGATTTAGCTTCAACTGCATGCGAAACAAACGAGTTAGCTTCAAATCCAAGCGAAACACATGATTTAGCTTCAAATCAATAGAGAAATAGAATTCTTAGCATCAAATCCATGCGACGCAAATTATTTAGCTTCTTACACTTGCGATATAAGTGATAAAGCTTCAAATGCAGGCGAAACAAACGAGTGAGCTTTAAATCCAAGCGTAACACATGATTTAACTTCAAATCAATGCGAAGTAGAAGATTTACCTTCAAATCCATGCGAAACAAATGGCTTAGCTTCAACTACTTGTGATATACATGATTTAGCTTCAACTGCATGCGAAACAAACGAGTTAGCTTCAAATCCAAGCGAAACAAATGATTTAGCTTCAAATCAATGCGAAGTAGAAGGCTCAGCATCAAATCCATGCAACACAAATTATTTAACTTCTTATACTTGCGACATAAGTGATAAAGCATCAAATGCAGGCGAAACAAACGAGTGATCTTCAAATCCAAGCGTAACACATGTTTTAACTTCAAATCAATGGGAAGTAGATGATTTACCTTCAAATCCAAACGAAACAAATGGTTTAGCTTCAACTACTTGTGATATACATGATTTAGCTTCAACTGCATGCGAAACAAACGAGTTAGCTTCAAATCCAAGCGAAACAAATGATTTAGATTCAAATCAATGCGAAGTAGAAGGCTCAGCATCAAATCCATGCAACACAAATTATATAGCTTAATATACTTGCGACATAAGTGATAAAGCTTCAAATGTAGGTGAAACAAACGAGTTAGCTTCAAATCCAAGCGAAACACATGATTTAGCTTCAAATCAATAGCGAAATAGAATTCTTAGCATCAAATCCATGCGACGCAAATTATTTAGCTTCTTACACTTGCGATATAAGTGATAAAGCTTCAAATGCAGGCGAAACAAACGAGTGAGCTTTAAATCCAAGCGTAACACATGATTTAACTTCAAATCAATGCGAAGTAGAAGATTTACCTTCAAATCCATGCGAAACAAATGGCTTAGCTTCAACTACTTGTGATATACATGATATAGCTTCAACTGCATGCGAAACAAACGAGATAGCTTCAAATCCAAGCGAAACACATGATTTAGCTTCAAATCAATGCGAAATAGAAGGCTTAGCATCAAATCCATGCAACACAAATTATTTAGCTTCGTATACTTGCGATATAAGTGATATAGCTTCAAATGCAGGTGAAACAAACGAGTGATCTTCTAATCCAAGCGTAACACATGATTTAACTTCAAATCAATGGGAAGTAGCAGATTTACCTTCAAATCCAAAAGAAACAAATGGTTTAGCTTCAAATACTTGTGATATACATGATTTAGCTTCAGCTGCATGCGAAACAAACGGGTTAGCTTCAAATCCAAGCGAAACACATGATTTAGCTTCAAATCAATGCGAAATAGAAGTCTTAGCATCAAATCCATGCAACACAAATTATTTAGCTTCTTACACTTGCGATATAAGTGATAAAGCTTCAAATGCAGGCGAAACAAACGAGTGAGCTTTAAATCCAAGCGTAACACATGATTTAACTTCAAATCAATGCGAAGTAGAAGATTTACCTTCAAATCCATGCGAAACAAATGGTTTAGCTTCAAATACGTGTGATACACATGATTTAGCTTCAACTGCATGCGAAACAAACGAGTTAGCTTCAAATCCAAGTGAAACACATGATTTAGCTTCAAATCAATTGCGAAATAGAATTCTTAGCATCAAATCCATGCGACGCAAATTATTTAGCTTCTTACACTTGCGATATAAGTGATAAAGCTTCAAATGCAGGCGAAACAAACGAGTGAGCTTTAAATCCAAGCGTAACACATCATTTAACTTCAAATCAATGCGAAGTAGAAGATTTACCTTCAAATCCATGCGAAACAAATGGTTTAGCTTCAAATACTTGTGGTACACATGATTTAGCTTCAACTGCATGTGAAACAAACGAGTTAGCTTCAAATCCAAGCGAAACACACGATTTAGCTTCAAATCAATTGCGAAATAGAAGGCTTAGCATCAAATCCATGCAACACAAATTATTTAGCTTCTTACACTTGCGATATAAGTGATGAAGCTTCAAATGCAGGCGAAACAAACGAGTGAGCTTTAAATCCAAGCGTAACACATGATTTAACTTCAAATCAATGCGAAGTAGAAGATTTACCTTCAAATCCATGCGAAACAAATGGTTTAGCTTCAAATACTTGTGATACACATGATTTAGCTTCAACTGCATGCGAAACAAACGAGTTAGCTTCAAATCCAAGCGAAACACATGATTTAGCTTCAAATCAATTGCGAAATAGAATTCTTAGCATCAAATCCATGCGACGCAAATTATTTAGCTTCTTACACTTGCGATATAAGTGATATAGCTTCAAATGCAGGTGAAACGAACGAGTGAGCTTTAACTCCAAGCGCAACACTTGATTTAACTTCAAATCAATGGGAAGTAGAAGATTTACCTTCAAATCCATGCGAAACAAATGGTTTAGCTTCAAATACTTGTGATATACATGATTTAGCTTCAGCTGCATGCGAAACAAACGAGTTAGCTTCAAATCCAAGCGAAACACATGATTTAGCTTCAAATCAATGCGAAATAGAAGGCTTAGCATCAAATCCATGCAACACAAATTATTTAGCTTCTTATACTTGTGATATACATGATTTAGCTTCAGCTACATGCGATACAAACGAGTTAGCTTCAAATCCAAGCGAAACACATGATTTAGATTTAAATCAATGCGAAATAGAAGGCTTAGCATCAAATCCATGCGACACAAATTATTTAGCTTCGTATACTTGCGATATAAGTGATATAGCTTCAAATGCAGGTGAAACAAACGAGTGATCTTCAAATCCAAGCGTAACACATGATTTAGCTTCAAATCAATGCGAAATAGAAGGCTTAGCATCAAATCCATGCAACACAAATTATTTAGCTTCGTATACTTGCGATAAAAGTGATATAGCTTCAAATGCAGGTGAAACAAACGAGTGATCTTCAAATCCAAGCGTAACACATGATTTAACTTCAAATCATTGGGAAGTAGAAGATTCACCTTCAAATCCAAAAGAAACAAATGGTTTAGCTTCAAATACTTGTGATATACATGATTTAGCTTCTGCTGCATGCGAAACAAACGGGTTAGCTTCAAATCCAAGCGAAACACATGATTTAGCTTCAAATCAATGCGAAATAGAAGTATTAGCATCAAATCCATGCAACACAAATTATTTAGCTTCTTACACTTGCGATATAAGTGATAAAGCTTCAAATGCAGGCGAAACAAACGAGTGAGCTTTAAATCCAAGCGTAACACATGATTTAACTCAAATCAATGCGAAGTAGAAGATTTACCTTCAAATCCATGCGAAACAAATGGTTTAGCTTCAAATACTTGTGATACACATGATTTAGCTTCAACTGCATGCGAAACAAACGAGTTAGCTTCAAATCCAAGCGAAACATATGATTTAGCTTCAAATCAATTGCGAAATAGAATTCTTAGCATCAAATCCATGCGACGCAAATTATTTAACTTGTTACACTTGCGATATAAGTGATAAAGCTTCAAATGCAGGCGAAACAAACGAGTTAGCTTCAAATCCAAGCGAAACACATGATTTAACTTCAAATCAATGCGAAATAGAAGGCTTAGCATCAAATCCATGCAACACAAATTATTTAGCTTCGTATACTTGCGATAAAAGTGATATAGCTTCAAATGCAGGTGAAACAAACGAGTGATCTTCAAATCCAAGAGTAACACATGATTTAACTTCAAATCAATGGGAAGTAGAAGATTTACCTTCAAATCCAAAAGAAACAAATGGTTTAGCTTCAAATACTTGTGATATACATGATTTAGCTTCAGCTGCATGCGAAACAAACGGGTTAGCTTCAAATCCAAGCGAAACACATGATTTAGCTTCAAATCAATGCGAAATTGAAGTCTTAGCATCAAATCCATGCAACACAAATTATTTAGCTTCTTACACTTGCGATATAAGTGATAAAGCTTCAAATGCCGGCGAAACAAACGAGTGAGCTTTAAATCCAAGCGTAACACATGATTTAACTTCAAATCAATGCGAAGTAGAAGATTTACCTTCAAATCCATGCGAAACAAATGGTTTAGCTTCAAATACTTGTGATACACATGATTTAGCTTCAACTGCATGCGAAACAAACGAGTTAGCTTCACATCCAAGCGAAACACATGATTTAGCTTCAAATCAATTGCGAAATAGAATTCTTAGCATCAAATCCATGCGACGCAAATTATTTAGCTTCTTACACTTGCGATATAAGTGATAAAGCTTCAAATGCAGGCGAAACAAACGAGTGAGCTTTAAATCCAAGCGTAACACATCATTTAACTTCAAATCAATGCGAAGTAGAAGATTTACCTTCAAATCCATGCGAAACAAATGGTTTAGCTTCAAATACTTGTGATATACACGATTTAGCTTCAGCTGCATGCGAAACAAACGAGTTAGCTTCAAATCCAAGCGAAACACATGATTTAGCTTCAAATCAATGCGAAATAGAAGTCTTAGCATCAAATCCATGCAACACAAATTATTTAGCTTCTTACACTTGCGATATAAGTGATAAAGCTTCAAATGCAGGTGAAACAAACGAGTGATCTTCAAATCCAAGCGTAACACAGGATTTAACTTCAAATCAATGGGAAGCAGCAGATTTACCTTCAAATCCATGCGAAACAAATGGTTTGGCTTCAAATACGTGTGATATACATGATTTAGCTTCAGCTGCATGCGAAACAAACGAGTTAGCTTCAAATCCAAACGAAACACATGATTTAGCTTCAAATCAATGCGAAATTGAAGTCTTAGCATCAAATCCATGCAACACAAATTATTTAGCTTCTTACACTTGCGATATAAGTGATAAAGCTTCAAATGCCGGCGAAACAAACGAGTGAGCTTTAAATCCAAGCGTAACACATGATTTAACTTCAAATCAATGCGAAGTAGAAGATTTACCTTCAAATCCATGCGAAACAAATGGTTTAGCTTCAAATACTTGTGATACACATGATTTAGCTTCAACTGCATGCGAAACAAACGAGTTAGCTTCACATCCAAGCGAAACACATGATTTAGCTTCAAATCAATTGCGAAATAGAATTCTTAGCATCAAATCCATGCGACGCAAATTATTTAGCTTCTTACACTTGCGATATAAGTGATAAAGCTTCAAATGCAGGCGAAACAAACGAGTGAGCTTTAAATCCAAGCGTAACACATCATTTAACTTCAAATCAATGCGAAGTAGAAGATTTACCTTCAAATCCATGCGAAACAAATGGTTTAGCTTCAAATACTTGTGATATACACGATTTAGCTTCAGCTGCATGCGAAACAAACGAGTTAGCTTCAAATCCAAGCGAAACACATGATTTAGCTTCAAATCAATGCGAAATAGAAGTCTTAGCATCAAATCCATGCAACACAAATTATTTAGCTTCTTACACTTGCGATATAAGTGATAAAGCTTCAAATGCAGGTGAAACAAACGAGTGATCTTCAAATCCAAGCGTAACACAGGATTTAACTTCAAATCAATGGGAAGCAGCAGATTTACCTTCAAATCCATGCGAAACAAATGGTTTGGCTTCAAATACGTGTGATATACATGATTTAGCTTCAGCTGCATGCGAAACAAACGAGTTAGCTTCAAATCCAAACGAAACACATGATTTAGCTTCAAATCAATGCGAAGTAGAAGGGTTAGCATCAAATCCATGCAACACAAATTATTTAGCTTCTTATACTTGCGATATAAGTAATAAAGCTTCAAATGCATGCGAAACAAACGAGTTAGCTTCAAATCCAAGCAATACACATGATCTAGCTTCAAATCAATGCGAAATAGAATGCTTAGCATCAAATCCATGCGACACAAATTATTTAGCTTCAAATACTTGTGATATACATGATTTAGCTTCAGCTGCATGCGAAACAAATGAGTTAGCTTCAAATCCAAGCGAAACACATGATTTAGCTTCAAATGAATGCGAAATCGAAGGCTTAGCATCAAATCCATGCGACACAAATTATTTAGCTTCGTATACTTGCGATATAAGTGATATAGCTTCAAATGCAGGTGAAACAAACGAGTGATCTTCAAATCCAAGCGTGACACATGATTTAACTTCAAATCAATGGGAAGCAGCAGATTTACCTTCAAATCCATGCGAAACAAATGGTTTGGCTTCAAATACTTGTGATATACATGATTTAGCTTCAGCTGCATGCGAAACAAACGAGTTAGCTTCAAATCCAAGCGAAACACATGATTTAGCTTCAAATCAATGCGAAATAGAAGGCTTAGCATCAAATCCATGCAACACAAATTATTTAGATTCTTATACTTGCGATATAAGTGATAAAGCTTCAAATGCAGGTGAAACAAACGAGTGATCTTCAAATCCAAGCGTGACACATGATTTAACTTCAAATCAATGGGAAGTAGAAGATTTACCTTCAAATCCATGCGAAACATATGGTTTAGCTTCAAATACTTGTGATATACATGATTTAGCTTCAGCTGCATGCGAAACAAACGAGTTAGCTTCAAATCCAAGCGTAACACATGATTTAGCTTCAAATCAATGCGAAGTAGAAGGCTTAGCATCAAATCCATGCAACACAAATTATTTAGCTTCTTATTCATGCGATAAAAGTGATAAAGCTTCAAATGCAGGTGAAACAAACGAGTGAGTTTTAAATCCAAGCGTAACACATGATTTAACTTCAAATCAATGCGAAGTAGAAGATTTACCTTCAAATCCATGCGAAACAAATGGTTTAGCTTCAAATACTTGTGATATACATGATTTAGCTTCAGCTGCATGCGAAACAAACGAGTTAGCTTCAAATCCAAGCGAAACACATGATTTAGCTTCAAATCAATGCGAAATAGAAGGCTTAGCATCAAATCCATGCAACACAAATTATTTAGATTCTTATACTTGCGATATAAGTGATAAAGCTTCAAATGCAGGTGAAACAAACGAGTGATCTTCAAATCCAAGCGTGACACATGATTTAACTTCAAATCAATGGGAAGTAGAAGATTTACCTTCAAATCCATGCGAAACATATGGTTTAGCTTCAAATACTTGTTATATACATGATTTAGCTTCAGCTGCATGCGAAACAAACGAGTTAGCTTCAAATCCAAGCGTAACACATGATTTAGCTTCAAATCAATGCGAAGTAGAAGGCTTAGCATCAAATCCATGCAACACAAATTATTTAGCTTCTTATGCATGCGATAAAAGTGATAAAGCTTCAAATGCAGGTGAAACAAACGAGTGAGTTTTAAATCCAAGCGTAACACATGATTTAACTTCAATTCAATGCGAAGTAGAAGATTTACCTTCAAATCCATGCGAAACAAATGGTTTAGCTTCAAATACTTGTGATATACATGATTTAGCTTCAACTGCATGCGATACAAACGAGTTAGCATCAAATCCATGCAACACAAATTATTTAGCTTCTTACACTTGCGATATAAGTGATATAGCTTCAAACGCAGGTGAAACAAACGAGTGAGCTTTAAATCCAAGCTTAACACATGATTTAACTTCAAATCAATGTGAAGTAGCAGATTTACCTTAAAATCCATGCGAAACAAATGGTTTGGCTTCAAATACTTGTGATATACATGATTTAGCTTCAGCTGCATGCGAAACAAACGAGTTAGCTTCAAATCCAAGCGAAACACATGATTTAGCTTCAAATCAATGCGAAATAGAAGGCTTAGCATCAAATCCATGCAACACAAATTATTTAGCTTCTTATACTTGCGATATAAGTGATAAAGCTTCAAATGCAGGCGAAACAAACGAGTGAGTTTTAAATCCAACCGTAACACATGATTTAAATTCAAATCAATGCGAAGTAGAAGATTTACCTTCAAATCCATGCGAAACAAATGGCTTAGCTTCAAATACTTGTGATATACATGATTTAGCTTCAACTGCATGCGAAACAAACGAGTTAGCTTCAAATCCAAGCGAAACACATGATTTAGCTTCAAATCAATAGAGAAATAGAATTCTTAGCATCAAATCCATGCGACGCAAATTATTTAGCTTCTTACACTTGCGATATAAGTGATAAAGCTTCAAATGCAGGCGAAACAAACGAGTGAGCTTTAAATCCAAGCGTAACACATGATTTAACTTCAAATCAATGCGAAGTAGAAGATTTACCTTCAAATCCATGCGAAACAAATGGCTTAGCTTCAACTACTTGTGATATACATGATTTAGCTTCAACTGCATGCGATACAAACGAGTTAGCTTCAAATCCAAGCGAAACAAATGATTTAGCTTCAAATCAAGGCGAAGTAGAAGGCTCAGCATCAAATCCATGCAACACAATTTATTTAGCTTCATATACTTGCGACATAAGTGATAAAGCTTCAAATGTAGGTGAAACAAACGAGTTAGCTTCAAATCCAAGCGAAACACATGATTTAGCTTCAAATCAATAGCGAAATAGAATTCTTAGCATCAAACCCATGCGATGCAAATTATTTAGCTTCTTACACTTGCGATATAAGTGATAAAGCTTCAAATGCAGGCGAAACAAACGAGTGAGCTTTAAATCCAAGCGTAACACATGATTTAACTTCAAATCAATTCGAAGTAGAAGATTTACCTTCAAATCCATACGAAACAAATGGCTTAGCTTCAACTACTTGTGATATACATGATATAGCTTCAACTGCATGCGAAACAAACGAGTTAGCTTCAAATCCAAGCGAAACACATGATTTAGCTTCAAATCAATGCGAAATAGAAGGCTCAGCATCAAATCCATGCAACACAAATTATTTAACTTCTTATACTTGCGACATAAGTGATAAAGCTTCAAATGTAGGTGAAACAAACGAGTGAGCTTTAAATCCAAGCTTAACACATGATTTAACTTCAAATCAATGTGAAGTAGCAGATTTACCTTAAAATCCATGCGAAACAAATGGTTTGGCTTCAAATACTTGTGATATACATGATTTAGCTTCAGCTGCATGCGAAACAAACGAGTTAGCTTCAAATCCAAGCGAAACACATGATTTAGCTTCAAATCAATGCGAAATAGAAGGCTTAGCATCAAATCCATGCAACACAAATTATTTAGCTTCTTATACTTGCGATATAAGTGATAAAGCTTCAAATGCAGGCGAAACAAACGAGTGAGTTTTAAATCCAACCGTAACACATGATTTAAATTCAAATCAATGCGAAGTAGAAGATTTACCTTCAAATCCATGCGAAACAAATGGCTTAGCTTCAAATACTTGTGATATACATGATTTAGCTTCAACTGCATGCGAAACAAACGAGTTAGCTTCAAATCCAAGCGAAACACATGATTTAGCTTCAAATCAATGCGAAGTAGAAGGCTCAGCATCAAATCCATGCAACAAATATTATTTAACTTCTTATACTTGCGACATAAGTGATAAAGCTTCAAATGTAGGTGAAACAAACGAGTGAGCTTTAAATCCAAGCTTAACACATGATATAACTTCAAATCAATGTGAAGTAGCAGATTTACCTTAAAATCCATGCGAAACAAATGGTTTGGCTTCAAATACTTGTGATATACATGATTTAGCTTCAGCTTCATGCGAAACAAACGAGTTAGCTTCAAATCCAAGCGGAACACATGATTTAGCTTCAAATCAATGCGAAATAGAAGGCTTAGCATCAAATCCATGCAACACAAATTATTTAGCTTCTTATACTTGCGATAAAAGCGATAAAGCTTCAAATGCAGGTGAAACAAACGAGTGAGCTTTAAATCCAAGCATAACACATGATTTAACTTCAAATCAATGCGAAGTAGAAGATTTACCTTCAAATCCATGCGAAACAAATGGTTTCGCTTCAAATACTTGTGATATACATGATTTAGCTTCAGCTGCATGCGAAACAAACGAGTTAGCTTCAAATCCAAGCGAAACACATGATTTAGCTTCAAATCAATGCGAAGTAGAAGGCTTAGCATCAAATCCATGCAACACAAGTTATTTAGCTTCTTATACTTGCGATATAAGTGATAAAGCTTCAAATGCAGGCGAAACAAACGAGTGAGCTTAAATCCAACCGTAACACATGATTTAAATTCAAATCAATGTGAAGTAGAAGATTTACCTTCAAATCCATGCGAAACAAATGGCTTAGCTTCAAATACTTGTGATATACATGATTTAGCTTCAGCTGCATGCGAAACAAACGAGCTAGCTTTAAATCCAAGCGAAACACATGATTTAGCTTCAAATGAATGCGAAATAGAAGGCTTAGCATCAAATCCATGCGACACAAATTGTTTAGCTTCGTATACTTGCGATATAAGTGATACAGCTTCAAATGCAGGTGAAACAAACGAGTGATCTTCAAATCCAAGCGTGACACATGATTTAACTTCAAATCAATGGGAAGTAGAAGATTTACCTTCAAATCCAAGCGAAACAAATGGTTTAGCTTCAAATACTTGTGATACACATGATTTAGCTTCAACTGCATGCGAAACAAACGAGTTAGCTTCAAATCCAAGCGAAACACATTATTTAGCTTCAAATCAATGCGAAGTAGAAGGCTTAGCATCAAATCCATGCAACACAAATTATTTAGCTTCTTATACTTGCGATAAAAGTGATAAAGCTACAAATTCAGGTGAAACAAACGAGTGAGCTTTAAATCCAACCGTAACACATAATTTAACTTCAAATCAATGCGAAGTATAAGATTTACCTTCAAATCCATGCGAAACAAATGGTTTAGCTTCAAATACTTGTGATATACATGATTTAGCTTCAACTGCATGCGAAACAAACGAGTTAGCTTCAAATTCAGGCGAAACACATGATTTAGCTTCAAATCAATGCGAAATAGAAGGCTTAGCATCAAATCCATGCGACACAAATTATTTAGCTTCGTATACTTGCGATATAAGTGATATAGCTTCAAATGCAGGTGAAGCAAACGAGTGATCTTCAAATCCAAGCGTAACACTTGATTTAACTTCAAATCAATGGGAGGTAGAAGATTTACCTTCAAATCCATGCGAAACAAATGGCTTAGCTTCAACTACTTGTGATATACATGATATAGCTTCAACTGCATGCGAAACAAACGAGTTAGCTTCAAATCCAAGCGAAACACATGATTTAGCTTCAAATCAATGCGAAATAGAAGGCTCAGCATCAAATCCATGCAACACAAATTATTTAACTTCTTATACTTGCGACATAAGTGATAAAGCTTCAAATGTAGGTGAAACAAACGAGTGAGCTTTAAATCCAAGCTTAACACATGATTTAACTTCAAATCAATGTGAAGTAGCAGATTTACCTTAAAATCCATGCGAAACAAATGGTTTGGCTTCAAATACTTGTGATATACATGATTTAGCTTCAGCTGCATGCGAAACAAACGAGTTAGCTTCAAATCCAAGCGAAACACATGATTTAGCTTCAAATCAATGCGAAATAGAAGGCTTAGCATCAAATCCATGCAACACAAATTATTTAGCTTCTTATACTTGCGATATAAGTGATAAAGCTTCAAATGCAGGCGAAACAAACGAGTGAGTTTTAAATCCAACCGTAACACATGATTTAAATTCAAATCAATGCGAAGTAGAAGATTTACCTTCAAATCCATGCGAAACAAATGGCTTAGCTTCAAATACTTGTGATATACATGATTTAGCTTCAACTGCATGCGAAACAAACGAGTTAGCTTCAAATCCAAGCGAAACACATGATTTAGCTTCAAATCAATGCGAAGTAGAAGGCTCAGCATCAAATCCATGCAACACAAATTATTTAACTTCTTATACTTGCGACATAAGTGATAAAGCATCAAATGCAGGCGAAACAAACGAGTGATCTTCAAATCCAAGCGTAACACATGTTTTAACTTCAAATCAATGGGAAGTAGATGATTTACCTTCAAATCCAAACGAAACAAATGGTTTAGCTTCAACTACTTGTGATATACATGATTTAGCTTCAACTGCATGCGAAACAAACGAGTTAGCTTCAAATCCAAGCGAAACAAATGATTTAGATTCAAATCAATGCGAAGTAGAAGGCTCAGCATCAAATCCATGCAACACAAATTATATAGCTTCTTATACTTGCGACATAAGTGATAAAGCTTCAAATGTAGGTGAAACAAACGAGTTAGCTTCAAATCCAAGCGAAACACATGATTTAGCTTCAAATCAATAGCGAAATAGAATTCTTAGCATCAAATCCATGCGACGCAAATTATTTAGCTTCTTACACTTGCGATATAAGTGATAAAGCTTCAAATGCAGGCGAAACAAACGAGTGAGCTTTAAATCCAAGCGTAACACATGATTTAACTTCAAATCAATGCGAAGTAGAAGATTTACCTTCAAATCCATGCGAAACAAATGGCTTAGCTTCAACTACTTGTGATATACATGATATAGCTTCAACTGCATGCGAAACAAACGAGTTAGCTTCAAATCCAAGCGAAACACATGATTTAGCTTCAAATCAATGCGAAGTAGAAGGCTCAGCATCAAATCCATGCAACAAATATTATTTAACTTCTTATACTTGCGACATAAGTGATAAAGCTTCAAATGTAGGTGAAACAAACGAGTGAGCTTTAAATCCAAGCTTAACACATGATATAACTTCAAATCAATGTGAAGTAGCAGATTTACCTTAAAATCCATGCGAAACAAATGGTTTGGCTTCAAATACTTGTGATATACATGATTTAGCTTCAGCTTCATGCGAAACAAACGAGTTAGCTTCAAATCCAAGCGGAACACATGATTTAGCTTCAAATCAATGCGAAATAGAAGGCTTAGCATCAAATCCATGCAACACAAATTATTTAGCTTCTTATACTTGCGATAAAAGCGATAAAGCTTCAAATGCAGGTGAAACAAACGAGTGAGCTTTAAATCCAAGCATAACACATGATTTAACTTCAAATCAATGCGAAGTAGAAGATTTACCTTCAAATCCATGCGAAACAAATGGTTTCGCTTCAAATACTTGTGATATACATGATTTAGCTTCAGCTGCATGCGAAACAAACGAGTTAGCTTCAAATCCAAGCGAAACACATGATTTAGCTTCAAATCAATGCGAAGTAGAAGGCTTAGCATCAAATCCATGCAACACAAGTTATTTAGCTTCTTATACTTGCGATATAAGTGATAAAGCTTCAAATGCAGGCGAAACAAACGAGTGAGCTTTAAATCCAACCGTAACACATGATTTAAATTCAAATCAATGTGAAGTAGAAGATTTACCTTCAAATCCATGCGAAACAAATGGCTTAGCTTCAAATACTTGTGATATACATGATTTAGCTTCAGCTGCATGCGAAACAAACGAGCTAGCTTTAAATCCAAGCGAAACACATGATTTAGCTTCAAATGAATGCGAAATAGAAGGCTTAGCATCAAATCCATGCGACACAAATTGTTTAGCTTCGTATACTTGCGATATAAGTGATACAGCTTCAAATGCAGGTGAAACAAACGAGTGATCTTCAAATCCAAGCGTGACACATGATTTAACTTCAAATCAATGGGAAGTAGAAGATTTACCTTCAAATCCAAGCGAAACAAATGGTTTAGCTTCAAATACTTGTGATACACATGATTTAGCTTCAACTGCATGCGAAACAAACGAGTTAGCTTCAAATCCAAGCGAAACACATTATTTAGCTTCAAATCAATGCGAAGTAGAAGGCTTAGCATCAAATCCATGCAACACAAATTATTTAGCTTCTTATACTTGCGATAAAAGTGATAAAGCTACAAATTCAGGTGAAACAAACGAGTGAGCTTTAAATCCAACCGTAACACATAATTTAACTTCAAATCAATGCGAAGTATAAGATTTACCTTCAAATCCATGCGAAACAAATGGTTTAGCTTCAAATACTTGTGATATACATGATTTAGCTTCAACTGCATGCGAAACAAACGAGTTAGCTTCAAATTCAGGCGAAACACATGATTTAGCTTCAAATCAATGCGAAATAGAAGGCTTAGCATCAAATCCATGCGACACAAATTATTTAGCTTCGTATACTTGCGATATAAGTGATATAGCTTCAAATGCAGGTGAAGCAAACGAGTGATCTTCAAATCCAAGCGTAACACTTGATTTAACTTCAAATCAATGGGAGGTAGAAGATTTACCTTCAAATCCATGCGAAACAAATGGCTTAGCTTCAACTACTTGTGATATACATGATATAGCTTCAACTGCATGCGAAACAAACGAGTTAGCTTCAAATCCAAGCGAAACACATGATTTAGCTTCAAATCAATGCGAAATAGAAGGCTCAGCATCAAATCCATGCAACACAAATTATTTAACTTCTTATACTTGCGACATAAGTGATAAAGCTTCAAATGTAGGTGAAACAAACGAGTGAGCTTTAAATCCAAGCTTAACACATGATTTAACTTCAAATCAATGTGAAGTAGCAGATTTACCTTAAAATCCATGCGAAACAAATGGTTTGGCTTCAAATACTTGTGATATACATGATTTAGCTTCAGCTGCATGCGAAACAAACGAGTTAGCTTCAAATCCAAGCGAAACACATGATTTAGCTTCAAATCAATGCGAAATAGAAGGCTTAGCATCAAATCCATGCAACACAAATTATTTAGCTTCTTATACTTGCGATATAAGTGATAAAGCTTCAAATGCAGGCGAAACAAACGAGTGAGTTTTAAATCCAACCGTAACACATGATTTAAATTCAAATCAATGCGAAGTAGAAGATTTACCTTCAAATCCATGCGAAACAAATGGCTTAGCTTCAAATACTTGTGATATACATGATTTAGCTTCAACTGCATGCGAAACAAACGAGTTAGCTTCAAATCCAAGCGAAACACATGATTTAGCTTCAAATCAATGCGAAGTAGAAGGCTCAGCATCAAATCCATGCAACACAAATTATTTAACTTCTTATACTTGCGACATAAGTGATAAAGCATCAAATGCAGGCGAAACAAACGAGTGATCTTCAAATCCAAGCGTAACACATGTTTTAACTTCAAATCAATGGGAAGTAGATGATTTACCTTCAAATCCAAACGAAACAAATGGTTTAGCTTCAACTACTTGTGATATACATGATTTAGCTTCAACTGCATGCGAAACAAACGAGTTAGCTTCAAATCCAAGCGAAACAAATGATTTAGATTCAAATCAATGCGAAGTAGAAGGCTCAGCATCAAATCCATGCAACACAAATTATATAGCTTCTTATACTTGCGACATAAGTGATAAAGCTTCAAATGTAGGTGAAACAAACGAGTTAGCTTCAAATCCAAGCGAAACACATGATTTAGCTTCAAATCAATAGCGAAATAGAATTCTTAGCATCAAATCCATGCGACGCAAATTATTTAGCTTCTTACACTTGCGATATAAGTGATAAAGCTTCAAATGCAGGCGAAACAAACGAGTGAGCTTTAAATCCAAGCGTAACACATGATTTAACTTCAAATCAATGCGAAGTAGAAGATTTACCTTCAAATCCATGCGAAACAAATGGCTTAGCTTCAACTACTTGTGATATACATGATATAGCTTCAACTGCATGCGAAACAAACGAGTTAGCTTCAAATCCAAGCGAAACACATGATTTAGCTTCAAATCAATGCGAAGTAGAAGGCTCAGCATCAAATCCATGCAACAAATATTATTTAACTTCTTATACTTGCGACATAAGTGATAAAGCTTCAAATGTAGGTGAAACAAACGAGTGAGCTTTAAATCCAAGCTTAACACATGATATAACTTCAAATCAATGTGAAGTAGCAGATTTACCTTAAAATCCATGCGAAACAAATGGTTTGGCTTCAAATACTTGTGATATACATGATTTAGCTTCAGCTTCATGCGAAACAAACGAGTTAGCTTCAAATCCAAGCGGAACACATGATTTAGCTTCAAATCAATGCGAAATAGAAGGCTTAGCATCAAATCCATGCAACACAAATTATTTAGCTTCTTATACTTGCGATAAAAGCGATAAAGCTTCAAATGCAGGTGAAACAAACGAGTGAGCTTTAAATCCAAGCATAACACATGATTTAACTTCAAATCAATGCGAAGTAGAAGATTTACCTTCAAATCCATGCGAAACAAATGGTTTCGCTTCAAATACTTGTGATATACATGATTTAGCTTCAGCTGCATGCGAAACAAACGAGTTAGCTTCAAATCCAAGCGAAACACATGATTTAGCTTCAAATCAATGCGAAGTAGAAGGCTTAGCATCAAATCCATGCAACACAAGTTATTTAGCTTCTTATACTTGCGATATAAGTGATAAAGCTTCAAATGCAGGCGAAACAAACGAGTGAGCTTTAAATCCAACCGTAACACATGATTTAAATTCAAATCAATGTGAAGTAGAAGATTTACCTTCAAATCCATGCGAAACAAATGGCTTAGCTTCAAATACTTGTGATATACATGATTTAGCTTCAGCTGCATGCGAAACAAACGAGCTAGCTTTAAATCCAAGCGAAACACATGATTTAGCTTCAAATGAATGCGAAATAGAAGGCTTAGCATCAAATCCATGCGACACAAATTGTTTAGCTTCGTATACTTGCGATATAAGTGATACAGCTTCAAATGCAGGTGAAACAAACGAGTGATCTTCAAATCCAAGCGTGACACATGATTTAACTTCAAATCAATGGGAAGTAGAAGATTTACCTTCAAATCCATGCGAAACAAATGGTTTAGCTTCAAATACTTGTGATACACATGATTTAGCTTCAACTGCATGCGAAACAAACGAGTTAGCTTCAAATCCAAGCGAAACACATTATTTAGCTTCAAATCAATGCGAAGTAGAAGGCTTAGCATCAAATCCATGCAACACAAATTATTTAGCTTCTTATACTTGCGATAAAAGTGATAAAGCTACAAATTCAGGTGAAACAAACGAGTGAGCTTTAAATCCAACCGTAACACATAATTTAACTTCAAATCAATGCGAAGTATAAGATTTACCTTCAAATCCATGCGAAACAAATGGTTTAGCTTCAAATACTTGTGATATACATGATTTAGCTTCAACTGCATGCGAAACAAACGAGTTAGCTTCAAATTCAGGCGAAACACATGATTTAGCTTCAAATCAATGCGAAATAGAAGGCTTAGCATCAAATCCATGCGACACAAATTATTTAGCTTCGTATACTTGCGATATAAGTGATATAGCTTCAAATGCAGGTGAAGCAAACGAGTGATCTTCAAATCCAAGCGTAACACTTGATTTAACTTCAAATCAATGGGAGGTAGAAGATTTACCTTCAAATCCATGCGAAACAAATGGTTTAGCTTCAAATACTTGTGATATACATGATTTAGCTTCAGCTGCATGCGAAACAAACGAGTTAGCTTCAAATCTAAGCGAAACACATGATTTAGCTTCAAATCAATGCGAAGTAGAAGATTTACCTTCAAATCCATGCGAAACAAATGGCTTAGCTTCAAATACTTGTGATATACATGATTTAGCTTCAGCCGCATGCGATACAAACGAGTTAGCTTCAAATCCAAGCGAAACACATGAATTAGCTTCAAATCAATGCGAAATAGAAGGCTTAGCATCAAATCCATGCAACAAAAATTATATAGCTTCATATACTTGCGATATAAGTGATATAGCTTCAGCTGCATGCGAAACAAACGAGTTAGCTTTAAATCCAAGCGAAACACATGATTTAGCTTCAAATCAATGCGAAATAGAAGGCTTAGCATAAAATCCATGCGACACAAATTATTTAGCTTCGTATACTTGCAATATAAGTGATATAGCTTCAAATGCAGGTGAAACGAACGAGTGATCTTCAAATCCAAGCGTAACACTTGATTTAACTTCAAATCAATGGGAAGTAGAAGATTTACCTTCAAATCCATGCGAAACAAATGGCTTAGCTTCAAATACTTGTGATATACATGATTTAGCTTCAGCTGCATGCGAAACAAACGAGCTAGCTTTAAATCCAAGCGAAACACATGATTTAGCTTCAAATGAATGCGAAATAGAAGGCTTAGCATCAAATCCATGCGACACAAATTGTTTAGCTTCGTATACTTGCGATATAAGTGATACAGCTTCAAATGCAGGTGAAACAAACGAGTGATCTTCAAATCCAAGCGTGACACATGATTTAACTTCAAATCAATGGGAAGTAGAAGATTTACCTTCAAATCCATGCGAAACATATGGTTTAGCTTCAAATTCTTGTGATATACATGATTTAGCTTCAGCTGCATGCGAAACAAACGAGCTAGCTTTAAATCCAAGCGAAACACATGATTTAGCTTCAAATGAATGCGAAATAGAAGGCTTAGCATCAAATCCATGCGACACAAATTATTTAGCTTCGTATACTTGCGATATAAGTGATATAGCTTCAAATGCAGGTGAAACAAACGAGTGATCTTCAAATCCAAGCGTGACACATGATTTAACTTCAAATCAATGGGAAGTAGAAGATTTACCTTCAAATCCATGCGAAACAAATGGTTTAGCTTCAAATACTTGTGATACACATGATTTAGCTTCAACTGCATGCGAAACAAACGAGTTAGCTTCAAATCCAAGCGAAACACATTATTTAGCTTCAAATAAATGCGAAGTAGAAGGCTTAGCATCAAATCCATGCAACACAAATTATTTAGCTTCTTATGCATGCGATAAAAGTGATAAAGCTTCAAATGCAGGTGAAACAAACGAGTGATCTGCAATTCCAAGCGTAACACTTGATTTAACTTCAAATCAATGGGAAGTAGAAGATTTATCTTCAAATCCATGCGAAACAAATGTTTTAGCTTCAAATACTTGTGATGTACATGATTTAGATTCAACTGCATGCGAAACAAACGAGTTAGCTTCAAATCCAAGCGAAACACATGATTTAGCTTCAAATCAATGCGAAATAGAAGGCTTAGCATCAAATCCATGCGACACAAATTATTTAGCTTCGTATACTTGCGATGTAAGTGATATAGCTTCAAATGCAGGTGAAACAAACGAGTGATCTTCAAATCCAAGCGTAACACTTGATTTAACTTCAAATCAATGGGAAGTAGAAGATTTACCTTCAAATCCATGCGAAACAAATGGTTTAGCTTCAAATACTTGTGATATACATGATTTAGCTTCAGCTACATGCGAAACAAACGAGTTAGCTTCAAATCCAAGCGAAACACATGATTTAGCTTCAAATCAATGCGAAGTAGAAGGCTTAGCATCAAATCCATGCAACACAAATTATTTAGCTTCGTATACTTGCGACATAAGTGATAAAGCTTCAAATGTATGTGAAACAAACGAGTTAGCTTCAAATCCAAGCGAAACACATGATTTAGCTTCAAATCAATAGCGAAATAGAATTTTTAGCATTAAATCCATGCGACGCAAATTATTTAGCTTCTTACACTTGCGATATAAGTGATAAAGCTTCAAATGCAGGCGAAACAAACGAGTGAGCTTTAAATCCAAGCGTAACACATGATTTAACTTCAAATAAATGCGAAGTAGAAGATTTACCTTCAAATCCATGCGAAACAAATGGCTTAGCTTCAACTACTTGTGATATACATGATATAGCTTCAACTGCATGCGAAACAAACGAGTTAGCTTCAAATCCAAGCGAAACACATGATTTAGCTTCAAATCAATGCGAAGTAGAAGGCTCAGCATCAAATCCATGCAACACAAATTATTTAACTTCTTATACTTGCGACATAAGTGATAAAGCTTCAAATGTAGGTGAAACAAACGAGTGAGCTTTAAATCCAAGCTTAACACATGATTTAACTTCAAATCAATGTGAAGTCGCAGATTTACCTTAAAATCCATGCGAAACAAATGGTTTGGCTTCAAATACTTGTGATATACATGATTTAGCTTCAGCTGCATGCGAAACAAACGAGTTAGCTTCAAATCCAAGCGAAACACATGATTTAGCTTCAAATCAATGGGAAGTAGAAGGCTTAGCATCAAATCCATGCGACACAAATTATTTAGCTTCGTATACTTGCGATATAAGTGATAAAGCTTCAAATGCAGGTGAAACAAACGAGTGAGCTTTAAATCCAACCGTAACACATGTTTTAACTTCAAATCAATGCGAAGTAGAAGCTTTACCTTCAAATCCATGCGAAACAAATGGTTTAACTTCAAATACCTGAGATATACATGCTTTAGCTTCAACTGCATGCGAAACAAACGAGTTAGCTTGAAATCCAAGCGAAACACATGATTTAGCTTCAAATCAATGCGAAGTAGAAGGCTTAGCATCAAATCCATGCAACACAAATTATTTAGCTTCGTATACTTGCGATATAAGTGATATAGCTTCAAATGCAGGTGAAACAAACGAGTGATCTTCAAATCCAAGCTTAACACATGATGTAACTTCATATCAATGGCAAGTAGCAGATTTACCTTCAAATCCAAAAGAAACAAATGGTTTAGCTTCAAATACTTGTGATATACATGATTTAGCTTCAGCTGCATGCGAAACAAACGGGTTAGCTTCAAATCCAAGCGAAACACATGATTTAGCTTCAAATCAATGCGAAATAGAAGTCTTAGCATCAAATCCATGCAACACAAATTATTTAGCTACTTACACTTGCGATATAAGTGATAAAGCTTCAAATGCAGGCGAAACAAACGAGTGAGCTTTAAATCCAAGCGTAACACATGATTTAACTTCAAATCAATGCTAAGTAGAAGATTTACCTTCAAATCCATGCGAAACAAATGGTTTAGCTTCAAATACTTGTGATACACATGATTTAGCTTCAACTGCATGCGAAACAAACGAGTTAGCTTCAAATCCAAGCGAAACACATGATTTAGCTTCAAATCAATTGCGAAATAGAATTCTTAGCATCAAATCCATGCAACACAAATTATTTAGCTTCTTACACTTGCGATATAAGTGATAAAGCTTCAAATGCAGGTGAAACAAACGAGTGAGCTTTAAATCCAAGCGTAACACATCATTTAACTTCAAATCAATGCGAAGTAGAAGATTTACCTTCAAATCCATGCGAAACAAATGGTATAGCTTCAAATACTTGTGATACACATGATTTAGCTTCAACTGCATGCGAAACAAACGAGTTAGCTTCAAATCCAAGCGAAACACATGATTTAGCTTCAAATCAATTGCGAAATAGAAGGCGTAGCATCAAATCCATGCAACACAAATTATTTAGCTTCTTACACTTGCGATATAAGTGATAAAGCTTCAAATGTAGGTGAAACAAACGAGTGAGCTTTAAATCCAAGCTTAACACATGATTTAACTTCAAATCAATGTGAAGTAGCAGATTTACCTTCAAATCCAAGCGAAACAAATGGTTTGGCTTCAAATACTTGTGATATACATGATTTAGCTTCAGCTGCATGCGAAACAAACGAGTTAGCTTCAAATCCAAGCGAAACACATGATTTAGCTTCAAATCAATGCGAAATAGAAGGCTTAGCATCAAATCCATGCAACACAAATTATTTAGCTTCTTATACTTGCGATATAAGTGATAAAGCTTCAAATGCAGGCGAAACAAACGAGTGAGCTTTAAATCCAACCGTAACACATGATTTAAATTCAAATCAATGCGAAGTAGAAGATTTACCTTCAAATCCATGCGAAACAAATGGCTTAGCTTCAAATACTTGTGATATACATGATTTAGCTTCAACTGCATGCGAAACAAACGAGTTAGCTTCAAATCCAAGCGAAACACATGATTTAGCTTCAAATCAATGGGAAGTAGAAGGCTTAGCATCAAATCCATGCGACACAAATTATTTAGCTTCGTATACTTGCGATATAAGTGATATAGCTTCAAATGCAGGTGAAACAAACGAGTGATCTTCAAATCCAAGCGTAACACATGTTTTAACTTCAAATCAATGGGAAGTAGAAGATTTACCTTCAAATCCAAACGAAACAAATTGTTTAGCTTCAAATACTTGTGATACACATGATTTAGCTTCAACTGCATGCGAAACAAACGAGTTTGCTTCAAATCCAAGCGAAACACATGATTTAGCTTCAAATCAATTGCGAAATAGAATTCTTAGCATCAAATCCATGCAACACAAATTATTTAGCTTCTTACACTTGCGATATAAGTGATAAAGCTTCAAATGCAGGTGAAACAAACGAGTGAGCTTTAAATCCAAGCGTAACACATCATTTAACTTCAAATCAATGCGAAGTAGAAGATTTACCTTCAAATCCATGCGAAACAAATGGTTTAGCTTCAAATACTTGTGATACACATGATTTAGCTTCAACTGCATGCGAAACAAACGAGTTAGCTTCAAATCCAAGCGAAACACATGATTTAGCTTCAAATCAATTGCGAAATAGAAGGCTTAGCATCAAATCCATGCAACACAAATTATTTAGCTTCTTACACTTGCGATATAAGTGATAAAGCTTCAAATGTAGGGGAAACAAACGAGTGAGCTTTAAATCCAAGCTTAACACATGATTTAACTTCAAATCAATGTGAAGTAGCAGATTTACCTTCAAATCCAAGCGAAACAAATGGTTTGGCTTCAAATACTTGTGATATACATGATTTAGCTTCAGCTGCATGCGAAACAAACGAGTTAGCTTCAAGTCCAAGCGAAACACATGATTTAGCTTCAAATCAATGCGAAATAGAAGGCTTAGCATCAAATCCATGCAACACAAATTATTTAGCTTCGTATACTTGCGATATAAGTGATATAGCTTCAAATGCAGGCGAAACAAACGAGTGAGCTTTAAATCCAACCGTAACACATGATTTAAATTCAAATCAATGCGAAGTAGAAGATTTACCTTCAAATCCATGCGAAACAAATGGCTTAGCTTCAAGTACTTGTGATATACATGATTTAGCTTCAACTGCATGCGAAACAAGCGAGTTAGCTTCAAATCCAAGCGAAACACATGATTTAGCTTCAAATCAATGGGAAGTAGAAGGCTTAGCATCAAATCCATGCGACACAAATTATTTAGCTTCGTATACTTGCGATATAAGTGATATAGCTTCAAATGCAGGTGAAACAAACGAGTGATCTTCAAATCCAAGCGTAACACATGTTTTAACTTCAAATCAATGGGAAGTAGAAGATTTACCTTCAAATCCAAACGAAACAAATGGTTTAGCTTCAAATACTTGTGATATACATGATTTAGCTTCAACTGCATGCGAAACAAACGAGTTAGCTTCAAATCCAAGCGAAACACATGATTTAGCTTCAAATCAATGCGAAGTAGAAGGCTTAGCATCAAATCCATGCGACACAAATTATTTAGCTTCGTATACTTGCGATATAAGTGATATAGCTTCAAATGCAGGTGAAACAAACGAGTGATCTTCTAATCCAAGCGTAACACATGATTTAACTTCAAATCAATGTGAAGTAGCAGATTTACCTTCAAATCCAAGCGAAACAAATGGTTTGGCTTCAAATACTTGTGATATACATGATTTAGCTTCAGCTGCATGCGAAACAAACGAGTTAGCTTCAAATCCAAGCGAAACACATGATTTAGCTTCAAATCAATGCGAAATAGAATTCTTAGCATCTAATCCATGCAACACAAATTATTTAGCTTCTTACACTTGCGATATAAGTGATAAAGTTTCAAATGCAGGTGAAACAAACGAGTGAGCTTTAAATCCAAGCGTAACACATCATTTAACTTCAAATCAATGCGAAGTAGAAGATTTACCTTCAAATCCATGCGAAACAAATGGTTTAGCTTCAAATACTTGTGATACACATGATTTAGCTTCAACTGCATGCGAAACAAACGAGTTAGCTTCAAATCCAAGCGAAACACATGATTTAGCTTCAAATCAATTGCGAAATAGAAGGCTTAGCATCAAATCCATGCAACACAAATTATTTAGCTTCTTACACTTGCGATATAAGTGATAAAGCTTCAAATGTAGGTGAAACAAACGAGTGAGCTTTAAATCCAAGCTTAACACATGATTTAACTTCAAATCAATGTGAAGTAGCAGATTTACCTTCAAATCCAAGCGAAACAAATGGTTTGGCTTCAAATACTTGTGATATACATGATTTAGCTTCAGCTGCATGCGAAACAAACGAGTTAGCTTCAAATCCAAGCGAAACACATGATTTAGCTTCAAATCAATGCGAAATAGAAGGCTTAGCATCAAATCCATGCAACACAAATTATTTAGCTTCGTATACTTGCGATATAAGTGATATAGCTTCAAATGCAGGCGAAACAAACGAGTGAGCTTTAAATCCAACCGTAACACATGATTTAAATTCAAATCAATGCGAAGTAGAAGATTTACCTTCAAATCCATGCGAAACAAATGGCTTAGCTTCAAATACTTGTGATATACATGATTTAGCTTCAACTGCATGCGAAACAAACGAGTTAGCTTCAAATCCAAGCGAAACACATGATTTAGCTTCAAATCAATGGGAAGTAGAAGGCTTAGCATCAAATCCATGCGACACAAATTATTTAGCTTCGTATACTTGCGATATAAGTGATATAGCTTCAAATGCAGGTGAAACAAACGAGTGATCTTCAAATCCAAGCGTAACACATGTTTTAACTTCAAATCAATGGGAAGTAGAAGATTTACCTTCAAATCCAAACGAAACAAATGGTTTAGCTTCAAATACTTGTGATATACATGATTTAGCTTCAACTGCATGCGAAACAAACGAGTTAGCTTCAAATCCAAGCGAAACACATGATTTAGCTTCAAATCAATGCGAAGTAGAAGGCTTAGCATCAAATCCATGCGACACAAATTATTTAGCTTCGTATACTTGCGATATAAGTGATATAGCTTCAAATGCAGGTGAAACAAACGAGTGATCTTCTAATCCAAGCGTAACACATGATTTAACTTCAAATCAATGGGAAGTAGCAGATTTACCTTCAAATCCATGCGAAACAAATGGTTTGGCTTCAAATACTTGTGATATACATGATTTAGCTTCAGCTGCATGCGAAACAAACGAGTTAGCTTCAAATCCAAGCGAAACACATGATTTAGCTTCAAATCAATGCGAAATAGAATTCTTAGCATCTAATCCATGCAACACAAATTATTTAGCTTCTTACACTTGCGATATAAGTGATAAAGTTTCAAATGCAGGTGAAACAAACGAGTGAGCTTTAAATCCAAGCGTAACACATCATTTAACTTCAAATCAATGCGAAGTAGAAGATTTACCTTCAAATCCATGCGAAACAAATGGTTTAGCTTCAAATACTTGTGATACACATGATTTAGCTTCAACTGCATGCGAAACAAACGAGTTAGCTTCAAATCCAAGCGAAACACATGATTTAGCTTCAAATCAATTGCGAAATAGAAGGCTTAGCATCAAATCCATGCAACACAAATTATTTAGCTTCTTACACTTGCGATATAAGTGATAAAGCTTCAAATGTAGGTGAAACAAACGAGTGAGCTTTAAATCCAAGCTTAACACATGATTTAACTTCAAATCAATGTGAAGTAGCAGATTTACCTTCAAATCCAAGCGAAACAAATGGTTCGGCTTCAAATGCTTGTGATATACATGATTTAGCTTCAGCTGCATGCGAAACAAACGAGTTAGCTTCAAATCCAAGCGAAACACATGATTTAGCTTCAAATCAATGCGAAATAGAAGGCTTAGCATCAAATCCATGCAACACAAATTATTTAGCTTCGTATACTTGCGATATAAGTGATATAGCTTCAAATGCAGGTGAAACAAACGAGTGATCTTCAAATCCAAGCGAAACACATGATTTAACTTCAAATCAATTGCGAAATAGAATTCTTAGCATCAAATCCATGCGACGCAAATTATTTAGATTCTTACACTTGCGATATAAGTGATAAAGCTTCAAATGCAGGCGAAACAAACGAGTGAGCTTTAAATCCAAGCGTAACACATGATTTAACTTCAAATCAATGCGAAGTAGAAGATTTACCTTCAAATCCATGCGAAACAAATGGCTTAGCTTCAACTACTTGTGATATACATGATATAGCTTCAACTGCATGCGAAACAAACGAGTTAGCTTCAAATCCAAGCGAAACACATGATTTAGCTTCAAATCAATGCGAAGTAGAAGGCACAGCATCAAATCCATGCAACACAAATTATTTAACTTCTTATACTTGCGACATAAGTGATAAAGCTTCAAATGTAGGTGAAACAAACGAGTGAGCTTTAAATCCAAGCTTAACACATGATTTAACTTCAAATCAATGTGAAGTAGCAGATTTACCTTAAAATCCATGCGAAACAAATGGTTTGGCTTCAAATACTTGTGATATACATGATTTAGCTTCAGCTGCATGCGAAACAAACGAGTTAGCTTCAAATCCAAGCGAAACACATGATTTAGCTTCAAATCAATGGGAAGTAGAAGGCTTAGCATCAAATCCATGCGACACAAATTATTTAGCTTCGTATACTTGCGATATAAGTGATATAGCTTCAAATGCAGGTGAAACAAACGAGTGATCTTCAAATCCAAGCGTAACACATGTTTTAACTTCAAATCAATGGGAAGTAGAAGATTTACCTTCAAATCCATGCGAAACAAATGGTTTGGCTTCAAATACTTGTGATATACATGATTTAGCTTCAGCTGCATGCGAAACAGACGAGTTAGCTTCAAATCCAAGCGAAACACATGATTTAGCTTCAAATCAATGCGAAATAGAAGGCTTAGCATCAAATCCATGCAACACAAATTATTTAGCTTCGTATACTTGCGATATAAGTGATATAGCTTCAAATGCAGGCGAAACAAACGAGTGAGCTTTAAATCCAACCGTAACACATGATTTAAATTCAAATCAATGCGAAGTAGAAGATTTACCTTCAAATCCATGCGAAACAAATGGCTTAGCTTCAAATACTTGTGATATACATGATTTAGCTTCAACTGCATGCGAAACAAACGAGTTAGCTTCAAATCCAAGCGAAACACATGATTTAGCTTCAAATCAATGGGAAGTAGAAGGCTTAGCATCAAATCCATGCGACACAAATTATTTAGCTTCGTATACTTGCGATATAAGTGATATAGCTTCAAATGCAGGTGAAACAAACGAGTGATCTTCAAATCCAAGCGTAACACATGTTTTAACTTCAAATCAATGGGAAGTAGAAGATTTACCTTCAAATCCAAACGAAACAAATGGTTTAGCTTCAAATACTTGTGATATACATGATTTAGCTTCAACTGCATGCGAAACAAACGAGTTAGCTTCAAATCCAAGCGAAACACATGATTTAGCTTCAAATCAATGCGAAGTAGAAGGCTTAGCATCAAATCCATGCGACACAAATTATTTAGCTTCGTATACTTGCGATATAAGTGATATAGCTTCAAATGCAGGTGAAACAAACGAGTGATCTTCTAATCCAAGCGTAACACATGATTTAACTTCAAATCAATGGGAAGTAGCAGATTTACCTTCAAATCCATGCGAAACAAATGGTTTGGCTTCAAATACTTGTGATATACATGATTTAGCTTCAGCTGCATGCGAAACAAACGAGTTAGCTTCAAATCCAAGCGAAACACATGATTTAGCTTCAAATCAATGCGAAATAGAATTCTTAGCATCAAATCCATGCAACACAAATTATTTAGCTTCTTACACTTGCGATATAAGTGATAAAGCTTCAAATGCAGGTGAAACAAACGAGTGAGCTTTAAATCCAAGCGTAACACATCATTTAACTTCAAATCAATGCGAAGTAGAAGATTTACCTTCAAATCCATGCGAAACAAATGGTTTAGCTTCAAATACTTGTGATACACATGATTTAGCTTCAACTGCATGCGAAACAAACGAGTTAGCTTCAAATCCAAGCGAAACACATGATTTAGCTTCAAATCAATTGCGAAATAGAAGGCTTAGCATCAAATCCATGCAACACAAATTATTTAGCTTCTTACACTTGCGATATAAGTGATAAAGCTTCAAATGTAGGTGAAACAAACGAGTGAGCTTTAAATCCAAGCTTAACACATGATTTAACTTCAAATCAATGTGAAGTAGCAGATGTACCTTCAAATCCAAGCGAAACAAATGGTTCGGCTTCAAATACTTGTGATATACATGATTTAGCTTCAGCTGCATGCGAAACAAACGAGTTAGCTTCAAATCCAAGCGAAACACATGATTTAGCTTCAAATCAATGCGAAATAGAAGGCTTAGCATCAAATCCATGCAACACAAATTATTTAGCTTCGTATACTTGCGATATAAGTGATATAGTTTCAAATGCAGGCGAAACAAACGAGTGAGCTTTAAATCCAACCGTAACACATGATTTAAATTCAAATCAATGCGAAGTAGAAGATTTACCTTCAAATCCATGCGAAACAAATGGCTTAGCTTCAAATACTTGTGATATACATGATTTAGCTTCAACTGCATGCGAAACAAACGAGTTAGCTTCAAATCCAAGCGAAACACATGATTTAGCTTCAAATCAATGGGAAGTAGAAGGCTTAGCATCAAATCCATGCGACACAAATTATTTAGCTTCGTATACTTGCGATATAAGTGATATAGCTTCAAATGCAGGTGAAACAAACGAGTGATCTTCAAATCCAAGCGTAACACATGTTTTAACTTCAAATCAATGGGAAGTAGAAGATTTACCTTCAAATCCAAACGAAACAAATGGTTTAGCTTCAACTACTTGTGATATACATGATTTAGCTTCAACTGCATGCGAAACAAACGAGTTAGCTTCAAATCCAAGCGAAACAAATGATTTAGATTCAAATCAATGCGAAGTAGAAGGTTCAGCATCAAATCCATGCAACACAATTTATTTAGCTTCTTATACTTGCGACATAAGTGATAAAGCTTCAAATGTAGGTGAAACAAACGAGTTAGCTTCAAATCCAAGCGAAACACATGATTTAACTTCAAATCAATTGCGAAATAGAATTCTTAGCATCAAATCCATGCGACGCAAATTATTTAGATTCTTACACTTGCGATATAAGTGATAAAGCTTCAAACGCAGGCGAAACAAACGAGTGAGCTTTAAATCCAAGCGTAACACATGATTTAACTTCAAATCAATGCGAAGTAGAAGATTTACCTTCAAATCCATGCGAAACAAATGGCTTAGCTTCAACTACTTGTGATATACATGATATAGCTTCAACTGCATGCGAAACAAACGAGTTAGCTTCAAATCCAAGCGAAACACATGATTTAGCTTCAAATCAATGCGAAGTAGAAGGCTCAGCATCAAATCCATGCAACACAAATTATTTAACTTCTTATACTTGCGACATAAGTGATAAAGCTTCAAATGTAGGTGAAACAAACGAGTGAGCTTTAAATCCAAGCTTAACACATGATTTAACTTCAAATCAATGTGAAGTAGCAGATTTACCTTAAAATCCATGCGAAACAAATGGTTTGGCTTCAAATACTTGTGATATACATGATTTAGCTTCAGCTGCATGCGAAACAAACGAGTTAGCTTCAAATCCAAGCGAAACACATGATTCAGCTTCAAATCAATGGAAGTAGAAGGCTTAGCATCAAATCCATGCGACACAAATTATTTAGCTTCGTATACTTGCGATATAAGTGATATAGCTTCAAATGCAGGTGAAACAAACGAGTGATCTTCAAATCCAAGCGTAACACATGTTTTAACTTCAAATCAATGGGAAGTAGAAGATTTACCTTCAAAGCCAAACGAAACAAATGGTTTAGCTTCAACTACTTGTGATATACATGATTTAGCTTCAACTGCATGCGAAACAAACGAGTTAGCTTCAAATCCAAGCGAAACAAATGATTTAGCTTCAAATCAATGCGAAGTAGAAGGTTCAGCATCAAATCCATGCAACACAATTTATTTAGCTTCTTATACTTGCGACATAAGTGATAAAGCTTCAAATGTAGGTGAAACAAACGAGTTAGCTTCAAATCCAAGCGAAACACATGATTTAGCTTCAAATCAATTGCGAAATAGAATTCTTAGCATCAAATCCATGCGAAACAAATGGTTTAGCTTCAACTACTTGTGATATACATGATTTAGCTTCAACTGCATGCGAAACAAACGAGTTAGCTTCAAATCCAAGCGAAACAAATGATTTAGCTTGAAATCAATGCGAAGTAGAAGGCTCAGCATCAAATCCATGCAACACAATTTATTTAGCTTCTTATACTTGCGACATAAGTGATAAAGCTTCAAATGTTGGTGAAACAAACGAGTTAGCTTCAAATCCAAGCGAAACACATGATTTAGCTTCAAATCAATTGCGAAATAGAATTCTTAGCATCAAATCCATGCGACGCAAATTATTTAGCTTCTTACACTTGCGATATAAGTGATAAAGATTCAAATGCAGGCGAAACAAACGAGTGAGCTTTAAATCCAAGCGTAACACATGATTTAACTTCAAATCAATGCGAAGTAGAAGATTTACCTTCAAATCCATGCGAAACAAATGGCTTAGCTTCAACTACTTGTGATATACATGATATAGCTTCAACTGCATGCGAAACAAACGAGTTAGCTTCAAATCCAAGCGAAACACATGATTTAGCTTCAAATCAATGCGAAGTAGAAGGCTCAGCATCAAATCCATGCAACACAAATTATTTAACTTCTTATACTTGCGACATAAGTGATAAAGCTTCAAATGTAGGTGAAACAAACGAGTGAGCTTTAAATCCAAGCTTAACACATGATTTAACTTCAAATCAATGTGAAGTAGCAGATTTACCTTAAAATCCATGCGAAACGAATGGTTTGGCTTCAAATACTTGTGATATACATGATTTAGCTTCAGCTGCATGCGAAACAAACGGGTTAGCTTCAAATCCAAGCGAAACACATGATTTAGCTTCAAATCAATGCGAAATAGAAGTCTTAGCATCAAATCCATGAAACACAAATTATTTAGTTTCTTACACTTGCGATATAAGTGATAATGCTTCAAATGCAGGCGAAACAAACGAGTGAGCTTTAAATCCAAGCGTAACACATGATTTAACTTCAAATCAATGCGAAGTAGCAGATATACCTTCAAATCCATGCGAAACAAATGGCTTAGCTTCAACTACTTGTGATATACATGATATAGCTACAACTGCATGCGAAACAAACGAGTTAGCTTCAAATCCAAGCGAAACTCATGATTTAGCTTCAAATCAATGCGAAGTAGAAGGCTCAGCATCAAATCCATGCAACACAAATTATTTAACTTCTTATACTTGCGACATAAGTGATAAAGCTTCAAATGTAGGTGAAACAAACGAGTGAGCTTTAAATCCAAGCTTAACACATGATTTAACTTCAAATCAATGTGAAGTAGCAGATTTACCTTAAAATCCATGCGAAACAAATGGTTTGGCTTCAAATACTTGTGATATACATGATTTAGCTTCAGCTGCATGCGAAACAAACGATTTAGCTTCAAATCCAAGCGAAACACATGATTTAGCTTCAAATCAATGCGAAATAGAAGGCTTAGCATCAAATCCATGCAACGCAAATTATTTAGCTTCTTATACTTGCGATATAAGTGATAAAGCTTCAAATGCAGGCGAAACAAACGAGTGAGCTTTAAATCCAACCGTAACACATGATTTAAATTCAAATCAATGCGAAGTAGAAGATTTACCTTGAAATCCATGCGAAACAAATGGCTTAGCTTCAAATACTTGTGATATACATGATTTAGCTTCAACTGCATGCGAAACAAACGAGTTAGCTTCAAATCCAAGCGAAACACATGATTTAGCTTCAAATCAATGGGAAGTAGAAGGCTTAGCATCAAATCCATGCGACACAAATTATTTAGCTTCTTATACTTGCGATATAAGTGATATAGCTTCAAATGCAGGTGAAACAAACGAGTGATCTTCTAATCCAAGCGTAACACATGATTTAATTTCAAATCAATGGGAAGTAGCAGATTTACCTTCAAATCCATGCGAAACAAATGGTTTGGCTTCAAATACTTGTGATATACATGATTTAGCTTCAGCTGCATGCGAAACAAACGAGTTAGCTTCAAATCCAAGCGAAACACATGATTTAGCTTCAAATCAATGCGAAACAGAAGGCTTAGCATCAAATCCATGCAACACAAATTATTTAGCTTCTTATACTTCCGATATAAGTGATAAAGCTTCAAATGCAGGCGACACAAACGAGTGAGCTTTAAATCCAACCGTAACCCATGTCTTAACTTCAAATCAATGCGAAGTAGAAGCTTTACCTTAAAATCCATGCGAAACAAATGGTTTAACTTCAAATACTTGTGATATACATGATTTAGCTTCAACTGCATGCGAAACAAACAAGTTAGCTTCAAATCCAAGCGAAACATATGATTTAGCTTCAAATCAATGCGAAATAGAAGGCTTAGAATCAAATCCATGCGACGCAAATTATTTAGCATCGTATACTTGCGATATAAGTGATATAGCTTCAAATGCAGGTGAAACAAACGAGTGATCTTCTAATCCAAGCGTAACACATGATTTAACTTCAAATCAATGCGAAGTAGAAGATTTACCTTCAAATCCATGCGAAACAAATGGTTTAGCTTCAAATACTTGTGATACACATGATTTAGCTTCAACTGCATGCGAAACAAACGAGTTAGCTTCAAATCCAAGCGAAACACATGATTTAGCTTCAAATCAATTGTGAAATAGAATTCTTAGCATCAAATCCATGCGACGCAAATTATTTAGCTTCTTACACTTGCGATATAAGTGATAAAGCTTCAAATGCAGGCGAAACAAACGAGTGAGCTTTAAATCCAAGCGTAACACATGATTTAACTTCAAATCAATGCGAAGTAGAAGATTTGCCTTCAAATCCATGCGAAACAAATGGTTTAACTTCAAATACTTGAGATATACATGCTTTAGCTTCAACTGCATGCGAAACAAACGAGTTAGCTTGAAATCCAAGCGAAACACATGATTTAGCTTCAAATCAATGCGAAGTAGAAGGCTTAGCATCAAATCCATGCAACACAAATTATTTAGCTTCGTATACTTGCGATATAAGTGATATACCTTCAAATACAGGTGAAACAAACGAGTGATCTTCAAATCCAAGCTTAACACATGATGTAACTTCATATCAATGTGAAGTAGCAGTTTTACCTTCAAATCCAAAAGAAACAAATGGTTTAGCTTCAAATACTTGTGATATACATGATTTAGCTTCAGCTGCATGCGAAACAAACGGGTTAGCTTCAAATCCAAGCGAAACACATGATTTAGCTTCAAATCAATGCGAAGTAGAAGGCTCAGCATCAAATCCATGCAACACAAATTATTTAGCTTCTTACACTTGCGATATAAGTGATAAAGCTTCAAATGCAGGCGAAACAAACGAGTGAGCTTTAAATCCAAGCGTAACACATGATTTAACTTCAAATCAATGCGAAGTAGAAGATTTACCTTAAAATCCATGCGAAACAAATGGTTTAACTTCAAATACTTGTGATATACATGATTTAGCTTCAACTGCATGCGAAACAAACGAGTGAGCTTTAAATCCAAGCGTAACACATGATTTAACTTCAAATCAATGCGAAGTAGAAGATTTACCTTCAAATCAATGCGAAGTAGAAGATTTACCTTCAAATCCATGCGAAACAAATGGTTTAGCTTCAAATACTTGTGATACACATGATTTAGCTTCAACTGCATGCGAAACAAACGAGTTAGCTTCAAATCCAAGCGAAACACATGATTTAGCTTCAAATCAATGCGAAGTAGAAGGCTCAGCATCAAATCCATGCAACACAAATTATTTAGCTTCTTATACTTGCGACATAAGTGATAAAGCTTCAAATGTAGGTGAAACAAACGATTGAGCTTTAAATCCAAGCTTAACACATGATTTAATTTCAAATCAATGCGAAGTAGAAGCTTTACCTTAAAATCCATGCGAAACAAATGGTTTAACTTCAAATACTTGTGATATACATGATTTAGCTTCAACTGCATGCGAAACAAACGAGTTAGCTTCAAATCCAAGCGAAACACATGATTTAGCTTCAAATCAATTGCGAAATAGAAGGATTAGCATCAAATCCATGCAACACAAATTATTTAGCTTCTTACACTTGCGATATAAGTGATAAAGCTTCAAATGCAGGAGAAACAAACGAGTGAGCTTTAAATCCAAGCGTAACACATGATTTAACTTCAAATCAATGCGAAGTAGAAGATTTACCTTCAAATACATGCGAAACAAATGGTTTAGCTTCAAATACTTGTGATACACATGATTTAGCTTCAACTGCATGCGAAACAAACGAGTTAGCTTCAAATCCAAGCGAAACACATGATTTAGCTTCAAATCAATTGTGAAATAGAATTCTTAGCATCAAATCCATGCGACGCAAATTATTTAGCTTCTTACACTTGCGATATAAGTGATAAAGCTTCAAATGCAGGCGAAACAAACGAGTGAGCTTTAAATCCAAGCGTAACACATGATTTAACTTCAAATCAATGCGAAGTAGAAGATTTGCCTTCAAATCCATGCGAAACAAATGGTTTAACTTCAAATACTTGAGATATACATGCTTTAGCTTCAACTGCATGCGAAACAAACGAGTTAGCTTGAAATCCAAGCGAAACACATGATTTAGCTTCAAATCAATGCGAAGTAGAAGGCTTAGCATCAAATCCATGCAACACAAATTATTTAGCTTCGTATACTTGCGATATAAGTGATATACCTTCAAATACAGGTGAAACAAACGAGTGATCTTCAAATCCAAGCTTAACACATGATGTAACTTCATATCAATGTGAAGTAGCAGTTTTACCTTCAAATCCAAAAGAAACAAATGGTTTAGCTTCAAATACTTGTGATATACATGATTTAGCTTCAGCTGCATGCGAAACAAACGGGTTAGCTTCAAATCCAAGCGAAACACATGATTTAGCTTCAAATCAATGCGAAGTAGAAGGCTCAGCATCAAATCCATGCAACACAAATTATTTAGCTTCTTACACTTGCGATATAAGTGATAAAGCTTCAAATGCAGGCGAAACAAACGAGTGAGCTTTAAATCCAAGCGTAACACATGATTTAACTTCAAATCAATGCGAAGTAGAAGATTTACCTTAAAATCCATGCGAAACAAATGGTTTAACTTCAAATACTTGTGATATACATGATTTAGCTTCAACTGCATGCGAAACAAACGAGTGAGCTTTAAATCCAAGCGTAACACATGATTTAACTTCAAATCAATGCGAAGTAGAAGATTTACCTTCAAATCAATGCGAAGTAGAAGATTTACCTTCAAATCCATGCGAAACAAATGGTTTAGCTTCAAATACTTGTGATACACATGATTTAGCTTCAACTGCATGCGAAACAAACGAGTTAGCTTCAAATCCAAGCGAAACACATGATTTAGCTTCAAATCAATGCGAAGTAGAAGGCTCAGCATCAAATCCATGCAACACAAATTATTTAGCTTCTTATACTTGCGACATAAGTGATAAAGCTTCAAATGTAGGTGAAACAAACGATTGAGCTTTAAATCCAAGCTTAACACATGATTTAATTTCAAATCAATGCGAAGTAGAAGCTTTACCTTAAAATCCATGCGAAACAAATGGTTTAACTTCAAATACTTGTGATATACATGATTTAGCTTCAACTGCATGCGAAACAAACGAGTTAGCTTCAAATCCAAGCGAAACACATGATTTAGCTTCAAATCAATTGCGAAATAGAAGGATTAGCATCAAATCCATGCAACACAAATTATTTAGCTTCTTACACTTGCGATATAAGTGATAAAGCTTCAAATGCAGGAGAAACAAACGAGTGAGCTTTAAATCCAAGCGTAACACATGATTTAACTTCAAATCAATGCGAAGTAGAAGATTTACCTTCAAATACATGCGAAACAAATGGTTTAGCTTCAAATACTTGTGATACACATGATTTAGCTTCAACTGCATGCGAAACAAACGAGTTAGCTTCAAATCCAAGCGAAACACATGATTTAGCTTCAAATCAATTGTGAAATAGAATTCTTAGCATCAAATCCATGCGACGCAAATTATTTAGCTTCTTACACTTGCGATATAAGTGATAAAGCTTCAAATGCAGGCGAAACAAACGAGTGAGCTTTAAATCCAAGCGTAACACATGATTTAACTTCAAATCAATGCGAAGTAGAAGATTTGCCTTCAAATCCATGCGAAACAAATTGCTTAGCTTCAACTACTTGTGATATACATGATATAGCTTCAACTGCATGCGAAACAAACGAGTTAGCTTCAACTCCAAGCGAAACACATGATTTAGCTTCAAATCAATGCGAAGTAGAAGGCTCAGCATCAAATCCATGCAACACAAATTATTTAGCTTCTTATACTTGCGATATAAGTGATAAAGCTTCAAATGCAGGCGAAACAAACGAGTGAGCTTTAAATCCAACCGTAACACATGATTTAACTTCAAATCAATGCGAAGTAGTAGATTTACCTTCAAATCCATGCGAAACAAATGGCTTAGCTTCAAATACTTGTGATATACATGCTTTAGCTTCAACTGCATGCGAAACAAACGAGTTAGCTTCAAATCCAAGCGAAACACATGATTTAGCTTCAAATCAATGGGAAGTAGAAGGCTTAGCATCAAATCCATGCGACACAAATTATTTAGCTTCGTATACTTGCGATATAAGTGATATAGCTTCAAATGCAGGTGAAACAAACGAGTGATCTTCAAATCCAAGCTTAACACATGATGTAACTTCATATCAATGGGAAGTAGCAGATTTACCTTCAAATCCATGCGAAACAAATGGTTTGGCTTCAAATACTTGTGATATACATGATTTAGCTTCAGCTGCATGCGAAACAAACGAGTTAGCTTCAAATCCAAGCGAAACACATGATTTAGCTTCAAATCAATGCGAAATAGAAGGCTTAGCATCAAATCCATGCAACACAAATTATTTAGCTTCTTATACTTGCGATATAAGTGATAAAGCTTCAAATGCAGGCGACACAAACGAGTGAGCTTTAAATCCAACCGTAACACATGTTTTAACTTCAAATCAATGCGAAGTAGAAGCTTTACCTTCAAATCCATGCGAAACAAATGGTTTAACTTCAAATACTTGAGATATACATGCTTTCGCTTCAACTGCATGCGAAACAAACGAGTTAGCTTGAAATCCAAGCGAAACACATGATTTAGATTCAAATCAATGCGAAGTAGAAGGCTTAGCATCAAATCCATGCAACACAAATTATTTAGCTTCGTATACTTGCGATATAAGTGATACAGCTTCAAATGCAGGTGAAACAAACGAGTGATCTTCAAATCCAAGCTTAACACATGATGTAACTTCATATCAATGGGTAGTAGCAGATTTACCTTCAAATCCATGCGAAACAAATGGTTTGGCTTCAAATACTTGTGATATACATGATTTAGCTTCAGCTGCATGCGAAACAAACGAGTTAGCTTCAAATCCAAGCGAAACACATGATTTAGCTTCAAATCAATGCGAAATAGAAGGCTTAGCATCAAATCCATGCAACACAAATTATTTAGCTTCTTATACTTGCGATATAAGTGATAAAGCTTCAAATGCAGGCGACACAAACGAGTGAGCTTTAAATCCAACCGTAACACATGTTTTAACTTCAAATCAATGCGAAGTAGAAGCTTTACCTTCAAATCCATGCGAAACAAATGGTTTAACTTCAAATACTTGAGATATACATGCTTTAGCTTCAACTGCATGCGAAACAAACGAGTTAGCTTGAAATCCAAGCGAAACACATGATTTAGCTTCAAATCAATGCGAAGTAGAAGGCTTAGCATCAAATCCATGCAACACAAATTATTTAGCTTCGTATACTTGCGATATAAGTGATATAGCTTCAAATGCAGGTGAAACAAACGAGTGATCTTCAAATCCAAGCTTAACACATGATGTAACTTCATATCAATGGGAAGTAGCAGTTTTACCTTCAAATCCAAAAGAAACAAATGGTTTAGCTTCAAATACTTGTGATATACATGATTTAGCTTCAGCTGCATGCGAAACAAACGGGTTAGCTTCAAATCCAAGCGAAACACATGATTTAGCTTCAAATCAATGCGAAGTAGAAGGCTCAGCATCAAATCCATGCAACACAAATTATTTAGCTTCTTATACTTGCGACATAAGTGATAAAGCTTCAAATGTAGGTGAAACAAACGATTGAGCTTTAAATCCAAGCTTAACACATGATTTAATTTCAAATCAATGCGAAGTAGAAGCTTTACCTTAAAATCCATGCGAAACAAATGGTTTAACTTCAAATACTTGTGATATACATGATTTAGCTTCAACTGCATGCGAAACAAACGAGTTAGCTTCAAATCCAAGCGAAACACATGATTTAACTTCAAATCAATTGCGAAATAGAAGGCTTAGCATCAAATCCATGCAACACAAATTATTTAGCTTCTTACACTTGCGATATAAGTGATAAAGCTTCAAATGCAGGCGAAACAAACGAGTGAGCTTTAAATCCAAGCGAAACACATGATTTAACTTCAAATCAATGCGAAGTAGAAGATTTACCTTCAAATCAATGCGAAGTAGAAGATTTACCTTCAAATCCATGCGAAACAAATGGTTTAGCTTCAAATACTTGTGATACACATGATTTAGCTTCAACTGCATGCGAAACAAACGAGTTAGCTTCAAATCCAAGCGAAACACATGATTTAGCTTCAAATCAATGGGAAGTAGAAGGCTTAGCATCAAATCCATGCGACACAAATTATTTAGCTTCGTATACTTGCGATATAAGTGATATAGCTTCAAATGCAGGTGAAACAAACGAGTGATCTTCAAATCCAAGCTTAACACATGATGTAACTTCATATCAATGGGAAGTAGCAGATTTACCTTCAAATCCATGCGAAACAAATGGTTTGGCTTCAAATACTTGTGATATACATGATTTAGCTTCAGCTGCATGCGAAACAAACGAGTTAGCTTCAAATCCAAGCGAAACACATGATTTATCTTCAAATCAATGCGAAATAGAAGGCTTAGCATCAAATCCATGCAACACAAATTATTTAGCTTCTTATACTTGCGATATAAGTGATAAAGCTTCAAATGCAGGCGACACAAACGAGTGAGCTTTAAATCCAACCGTAACACATGTTTTAACTTCAAATCAATGCGAAGTAGAAGCTTTACCTTCAAATCCATGCGAAACAAATGGTTTAACTTCAAATACTTGAGATATACATGCTTTAGCTTCAACTGCATGCGAAACAAACGAGTTAGCTTGAAATCCAAGCGAAACACATGATTTAGCTTCAAATCAATGCGAAGTAGAAGGCTTAGCATCAAATCCATGCAACACAAATTATTTAGCTTCGTATACTTGCGATATAAGTGATATACCTTCAAATGCAGGTGAAACAAACGAGTGATCTTCAAATCCAAGCTTAACACATGATGTAACTTCATATCAATGTGAAGTAGCAGTTTTACCTTCAAATCCAAAAGAAACAAATGGTTTAGCTTCAAATACTTGTGATATACATGATTTAGCTTCAGCTGCATGCGAAACAAACGGGTTAGCTTCAAATCCAAGCGAAACACATGATTTAGCTTCAAATCAATGCGAAGTAGAAGGCTCAGCATCAAATCCATGCAACACAAATTATTTAGCTTCTTATACTTGTGATATACATGATTTAGCTTCAAATGTAGGTGAAACAAACGATTGAGCTTTAAATCCAAGCTTAACACATGATTTAATTTCAAATCAATGCGAAGTAGAAGCTTTACCTTAAAATCCATGCGAAACAAATGGTTTAACTTCAAATACTTGTGATATACATGATTTAGCTTCAACTGCATGCGAAACAAACGAGTTAGCTTCAAATCCAAGCGAAACACATGATTTAACTTCAAATCAATTGCGAAGTAGAAGGCTTAGCATCAAATCCATGCAACACAAATTATTTAGCTTCTTACACTTGCGATATAAGTGATAAAGCTTCAAATGCAGGCGAAACAAACGAGTGAGCTTTAAATCCAAGCGTAACACATGATTTAACTTCAAATCAATGCGAAGTAGAAGATTTACCTTCAAATCAATGCGAAGTAGAAGATTTACCTTCAAATCCATGCGAAACAAATGGTTTAGCTTCAAATACTTGTGATACACATGATTTAGCTTCAACTGCATGCGAAACAAACGAGTTAGCTTCAAATCCAAGCGAAACACATGATTTAGCTTCAAATCAATGCGAAATAGAAGGCTTAGCATCAAATCCATGCAACACAAATTATTTAGCTTCTTATACTTCCGATATAAGTGATAAAGCTTCAAATGCAGGCGACACAAACGAGTGAGCTTTAAATCCAACCGTAACCCATGACTTAACTTCAAATCAATGCGAAGTAGATGCTTTACCTTAAAATCCATGCGAAACAAATGGTTTAACTTCAAATACTTGAGATATACATGATTTAGCTTCAACTGCATGCGAAACAAACGAGTTAGCTTGAAATCCAAGCGAAACACATGATTTAGCTTCAAATCAATGCGAAGTAGAAGGCTTAGCATCAAATCCATGCAACACAAATTATTTAGCTTCGTATACTTGCGATATAAGTGATACAGCTTCAAATGCAGGTGAAACAAACGAGTGATCTTCAAATCCAAGCTTAACACATGATGTAACTTCATATCAATGGGTAGTAGCAGATTTACCTTCAAATCCATGCGAAACAAATGGTTTGGCTTCAAATACTTGTGATATACATGATTTAGCTTCAGCTGCATGCGAAACAAACGAGTTAGCTTCAAATCCAAGCGAAACACATGATTTAGCTTCAAATCAATGCGAAATAGAAGGCTTAGCATCAAATCCATGCAACACAAATTATTTAGCTTCTTATACTTGCGATATAAGTGATAAAGCTTCAAATGCAGGCGACACAAACGAGTGAGCTTTAAATCCAACCGTAACACATGTTTTAACTTCAAATCAATGCGAAGTAGAAGCTTCACCTTCAAATCCATGCGAAACAAATGGTTTAACTTCAAATACTTGAGATATACATGCTTTAGCTTCAACTGCATGCGAAACAAACGAGTTAGCTTGAAATCCAAGCGAAACACATGATTTAGCTTCAAATCAATGCGAAGTAGAAGGCTTAGCATCAAATCCATGCAACACAAATTATTTAGCTTCGTATACTTGCGATATAAGTGATATAGCTTCAAATGCAGGTGAAACAAACGATTGAGCTTTAAATCCAAGCTTAACACATGATTTAATTTCAAATCAATGCGAAGTAGAAGCTTTACCTTAAAATCCATGCGAAACAAATGGTTTAACTTCAAATACTTGTGATATACATGATTTAGCTTCAACTGCATGCGAAACAAACGAGTTAGCTTCAAATCCAAGCGAAACACATGATTTAACTTCAAATCAATTGCGAAATAGAAGGCTTAGCATCAAATCCATGCAACACAAATTATTTAGCTTCTTACACTTGCGATATAAGTGATAAAGCTTCAAATGCAGGCGAAACAAACGAGTGAGCTTTAAATCCAAGCGTAACACATGATTTAACTTCAAATCAATGCGAAGTAGAAGATTTACCTTCAAATCAATGCGAAGTAGAAGATTTACCTTCAAATCCATGCGAAACAAATGGTTTAGCTTCAAATACTTGTGATACACATGATTTAGCTTCAACTGCATGCGAAACAAACGAGTTAGCTTCAAATCCAAGCGAAACACATGATTTAGCTTCAAATCAATGCGAAATAGAAGGCTTAGCATCAAATCCATGCAACACAAATTATTTAGCTTCTTATACTTCCGATATAAGTGATAAAGCTTCAAATGCAGGCGACACAAACGAGTGAGCTTTAAATCCAACCGTAACCCATGACTTAACTTCAAATCAATGCGAAGTAGAAGCTTTACCTTAAAATCCATGCGAAACAAATGGTTTAACTTCAAATACTTGAGATATACATGATTTAGCTTCAACTGCATGCGAAACAAACGAGTTAGCTTGAAATCCAAGCGAAACACATGATTTAGCTTCAAATCAATGCGAAGTAGAAGGCTTAGCATCAAATCCATGCAACACAAATTATTTAGCTTCGTATACTTGCGATATAAGTGATACAGCTTCAAATGCAGGTGAAACAAACGAGTGATCTTCAAATCCAAGCTTAACACATGATGTAACTTCATATCAATGGGTAGTAGCAGATTTACCTTCAAATCCATGCGAAACAAATGGTTTGGCTTCAAATACTTGTGATATACATGATTTAGCTTCAGCTGCATGCGAAACAAACGAGTTAGCTTCAAATCCAAGCGAAACACATGATTTAGCTTCAAATCAATGCGAAATAGAAGGCTTAGCATCAAATCCATGCAACACAAATTATTTAGCTTCTTATACTTGCGATATAAGTGATAAAGCTTCAAATGCAGGCGACACAAACGAGTGAGCTTTAAATCCAACCGTAACACATGTTTTAACTTCAAATCAATGCGAAGTAGAAGCTTCACCTTCAAATCCATGCGAAACAAATGGTTTAACTTCAAATACTTGAGATATACATGCTTTAGCTTCAACTGCATGCGAAACAAACGAGTTAGCTTGAAATCCAAGCGAAACACATGATTTAGCTTCAAATCAATGCGAAGTAGAAGGCTTAGCATCAAATCCATGCAACACAAATTATTTAGCTTCGTATACTTGCGATATAAGTGATATAGCTTCAAATGCAGGTGAAACAAACGATTGAGCTTTAAATCCAAGCTTAACACATGATTTAATTTCAAATCAATGCGAAGTAGAAGCTTTACCTTAAAATCCATGCGAAACAAATGGTTTAACTTCAAATACTTGTGATATACATGATTTAGCTTCAACTGCATGCGAAACAAACGAGTTAGCTTCAAATCCAAGCGAAACACATGATTTAACTTCAAATCAATTGCGAAATAGAAGGCTTAGCATCAAATCCATGCAACACAAATTATTTAGCTTCTTACACTTGCGATATAAGTGATAAAGCTTCAAATGCAGGCGAAACAAACGAGTGAGCTTTAAATCCAAGCGTAACACATGATTTAACTTCAAATCAATGCGAAGTAGAAGATTTACCTTCAAATCAATGCGAAGTAGAAGATTTACCTTCAAATCCATGCGAAACAAATGGTTTAGCTTCAAATACTTGTGATACACATGATTTAGCTTCAACTGCATGCGAAACAAACGAGTTAGCTTCAAATCCAAGCGAAACACATGATTTAGCTTCAAATCAATGCGAAATAGAAGGCTTAGCATCAAATCCATGCAACACAAATTATTTAGCTTCTTATACTTCCGATATAAGTGATAAAGCTTCAAATGCAGGCGACACAAACGAGTGAGCTTTAAATCCAACCGTAACCCATGACTTAACTTCAAATCAATGCGAAGTAGAAGCTTTACCTTAAAATCCATGCGAAACAAATGGTTTAACTTCAAATACTTGAGATATACATGATTTAGCTTCAACTGCATGCGAAACAAACGAGTTAGCTTGAAATCCAAGCGAAACACATGATTTAGCTTCAAATCAATGCGAAGTAGAAGGCTTAGCATCAAATCCATGCAACACAAATTATTTAGCTTCGTATACTTGCGATATAAGTGATACAGCTTCAAATGCAGGTGAAACAAACGAGTGATCTTCAAATCCAAGCTTAACACATGATGTAACTTCATATCAATGGGTAGTAGCAGATTTACCTTCAAATCCATGCGAAACAAATGGTTTGGCTTCAAATACTTGTGATATACATGATTTAGCTTCAGCTGCATGCGAAACAAACGAGTTAGCTTCAAATCCAAGCGAAACACATGATTTAGCTTCAAATCAATGCGAAATAGAAGGCTTAGCATCAAATCCATGCAACACAAATTATTTAGCTTCTTATACTTGCGATATAAGTGATAAAGCTTCAAATGCAGGCGACACAAACGAGTGAGCTTTAAATCCAACCGTAACACATGTTTTAACTTCAAATCAATGCGAAGTAGAAGCTTCACCTTCAAATCCATGCGAAACAAATGGTTTAACTTCAAATACTTGAGATATACATGCTTTAGCTTCAACTGCATGCGAAACAAACGAGTTAGCTTGAAATCCAAGCGAAACACATGATTTAGCTTCAAATCAATGCGAAGTAGAAGGCTTAGCATCAAATCCATGCAACACAAATTATTTAGCTTCGTATACTTGCGATATAAGTGATATAGCTTCAAATGCAGGTGAAACAAACGAGTGATCTTCAAATCCAAGCTTAACACATGATGTAACTTCATATCAATGGGAAGTAGCAGTTTTACCTTCAAATCCAAAAGAAACAAATGGTTTAGCTTCAAATACTTGTGATATACATGATTTAGCTTCAGCTGCATGCGAAACAAACGGGTTAGCTTCAAATCCAAGCGAAACACATGATTTAGCTTCAAATCAATGCGAAGTAGAAGGCTCAGCATCAAATCCATGCAACACAAATTATTTAGCTTCTTATACTTGCGACATAAGTGATAAAGCTTCAAATGTAGGTGAAACAAACGATTGAGCTTTAAATCCAAGCTTAACACATGATTTAATTTCAAATCAATGCGAAGTAGAAGCTTTACCTTAAAATCCATGCGAAACAAATGGTTTAACTTCAAATACTTGTGATATACATGATTTAGCTTCAACTGCATGCGAAACAAACGAGTTAGCTTCAAATCCAAGCGAAACACATGATTTAACTTCAAATCAATTGCGAAATAGAAGGCTTAGCATCAAATCCATGCAACACAAATTATTTAGCTTCTTACACTTGCGATATAAGTGATAAAGCTTCAAATGCAGGCGAAACAAACGAGTGAGCTTTAAATCCAAGCGAAACACATGATTTAACTTCAAATCAATGCGAAGTAGAAGATTTACCTTCAAATCAATGCGAAGTAGAAGATTTACCTTCAAATCCATGCGAAACAAATGGTTTAGCTTCAAATACTTGTGATACACATGATTTAGCTTCAACTGCATGCGAAACAAACGAGTTAGCTTCAAATCCAAGCGAAACACATGATTTAGCTTCAAATCAATTGCGACATAGAATTCTTAGCATCAAATCCATGCGACGCAAATTATTTAGCTTCGTATACTTGCGATATAAGTGATATAGCTTCAAATGCAGGTGAAAGAAACGAGTGATCTTCAAATCCAAGCGTAACACATGATTTAACTTCAAATCAATGGGAAGTAGAAGATTTACCTTCAAATCCAAACGAAACAAATGGTTTAGCTTCAACTACTTGTGATATACATGATTTAGCTTCAACTGCATGCGAAACAAACGAGTTAGCTTCAAATCCAAGCGAAACACATGATTTAGCTTCAAATCAATGCGAAATAGAAGTCTTAGCATCAAATCCATGCAACACAAATTATTTAGCTTCTTACACTTGCGATATCAGTGATAAAGCTTCAAATGCAGGTGAAAGAAACGAGAGATCTTCACATCCAAGCGTAACACATGATTTAACTTCAAATCAATGGGAAGTAGAAGATTTACCTTCAAATCCAGACGAAACAAATGGTTTAGCTTCAACTACTTGTGATATACATGATTTAGCTTCAACTGCATGCGAAACAAACGAGTTAGCTTCAAATCCAAGCGAAACAAATGATTTAGCTTCAAATCAATGCGAAGTAGAAGGCTCAGCATCAAATCCATGCAACACAAATTATTTAGCTTCTTATACTTGCGACATAAGTGATAAAGCTTCAAATGTAGGTGAAACAAACGATTGAGCTTTAAATCCAAGCTTAACACATGATTTAATTTCAAATCAATGCGAAGTAGAAGCTTTACCTTAAAATCCATGCGAAACAAATGGTTTAACTTCAAATACTTGTGATATACATGATTTAGCTTCAACTGCATGCGAAACAAACGAGTTAGCTTCAAATCCAAGCGAAACACATGATTTAGCTTCAAATCAATTGCGAAATAGAAGGCTTAGCATCAAATCCATGCAACACAAATTATTTAGCTTCTTACACTTGCGATATAAGTGATAAAGCTTCAAATGCAGGCGAAACAAACGAGTGAGCTTTAAATCCAAGCGTAACACATGATTTAACTTCAAATCAATGCGAAGTAGAAGATTTACCTTCAAATCCATGCGAAACAAATGGTTTAGCTTCAAATACTTGTGATACACATGATTTAGCTTCAACTGCATGCGAAACAAACGAGTTAGCTTCAAATCCAAGCGAAACACATGATTTAGCTTCAAATCAATTGCGAAATAGAATTCTTAGCATCAAATCCATGCGACGCAAATTATTTAGCTTCTTACACTTGCGATATAAGTGATAAAGCTTCAAATGCAGGCGAAACAAACGAGTGAGCTTTAAATCCAAGCGTAACACATGATTTAACTTCAAATCAATGCGAAGTAGAAGATTTGCCTTCAAATCCATGCGAAACAAATTGCTTAGCTTCAACTACTTGTGATACACATGATTTAGCTTCAACTGCATGCGAAACAAACGAGTTAGCTTCAACTCCAAGCGTAACACATGATTTAGCTTCAAATCAATGCGAAGTAGAAGGCTCAGCATCAAATCCATGCAACACAAATTATTTAGCTTCTTATACTTGCGATATAAGTGATAAAGCTTCAAATGCAGGTGAAACAAACGAGTGATCTTCAAATCCAAGCTTAACACATGATGTAACTTCATATCAATGGGAAGTAGCAGAATTACCTTCAAATCCATGCGAAACAAATGGTTTGGCTTCAAATACTTGTGATATACATGATTTAGCTTCAGCTGCATGCGAAACAAACGAGTTAGCTTCAAATCCAAGCGAAACACATGATTTAGCTTCAAATCAATGCGAAATAGAAGGCTTAGCATCAAATCCATGCAACACAAATTATTTAGCTTCTTATACTTGCGATATAAGTGATAAAGCTTCAAATGCAGGCGACACAAACGAGTGAGCTTTAAATCCAACCGTAACACATGTTTTAACTTCAAATCAATGCGAAGTAGAAGCTTTACCTTCAAATCCATGCGAAACAAATGGTTTAACTTCAAATACTTGTGATATACATGATTTAGCTTCAGCTGCATGCGAAACAAACGGGTTAGCTTCAAATCCAAGCGAAACACATGATTTAGCTTCAAATCAATGCGAAGTAGAAGGCTTAGCATCAAATCCATGCAACACAAATTATTTAGCTTCGTATACTTGCGATATAAGTGATATAGCTTCAAATGCAGGTGAAACAAACGAGTGATCTTCAAACCCAAGCTTAACACATGATGTAACTTCATATCAATGGGAAGTAGCAGTTTTACCTTCAAATCCAAAAGAAACAAATGGTTTAGCTTCAAATACTTGTGATATACATGATTTAGCTTCAGCTGCATGCGAAACAAACGGGTTAGCTTCAAATCCAAGCGAAACACATGATTTAGCTTCAAATCAATGCGAAGTAGAAGGCTCAGCATCAAATCCATGCAACACAAATTATTTAGCTTCTTATACTTGCGACATAAGTGATAAAGCTTCAAATGTAGGTGAAACAAACGATTGAGCTTTAAATCCAAGCTTAACACATGATTTAATTTCAAATCAATGCGAAGTAGAAGCTTTACCTTAAAATCCATGCGAAACAGATGGTTTAACTTCAAATACTTGTGATATACATGATTTAGCTTCAACTGCATGCGAAACAAACGAGTTAGCTTCAAATCCAAGCGAAACACATGATTTAACATCAAATCAATTGCGAAATAGAAGGCTTAGCATCAAATCCATGCAACACAAATTATTTAGCTTCTTACACTTGCGATATAAGTGATAAAGCATCAAATGCAGGCGAAACAAACGATTGAGCTTTAAATCCAAGCTTAACACATGATTTAATTTCAAATCAATGCGAAGTAGAAGCTTTACCTTAAAATCCATGCGAAACAAATGGTTTAACTTCAAATACTTGTGATATACATGATTTAGCTTCAACTGCATGCGAAACAAACGAGTTAGCTTCAAATCCAAGCGAAACACATGATTTAACTTCAAATCAATTGCGAAATAGAAGGCTTAGCATCAAATCCATGCAACACAAATTATTTAGCTTCTTACACTTGCGATATAAGTGATAAAGCATCAAATGCAGGCGAAACAAACGAGTGAGCTTTAAATCCAACCGTAACACATGATTTAACTTCAAATCAATGCGAAGTAGAAGATTTACCTTCAAACCAATGCGAAGTAGAAGATTTACCTTCAAATCCATGCGAAACAAATGGTTTAGCTTCAAATACTTGTGATACACATGATTTAGCTTCAACTGCATGCGAAACAAACGAGTTAGCTTCAAATCCAAGCGAAACACATGATTTAGCTTCAAATCAATTGCGACATAGAATTCTTAGCATCAAATCCATGCGACGCAAATTATTTAGCTTCGTATACTTGCGATATAAGTGATATAGCTTCAAATGCAGGTGAAACAAACGAGTGATCTTCAAATCCAAGCGTAACACATGATTTAACTTCAAATCAATGGGAAGTAGAAGATTTACCTTCAAATCCAAACGAAACAAATGGTTTAGCTTCAACTACTTGTGATATACATGATTTAGCTTCAACTGCATGCGAAACAAACGAGTTAGCTTCAAATCCAAGCGAAACACATGATTTAGCTTCAAATCAATGCGAAATAGACGTCTTAGCATCAAATCCATGCAACACAAATTATTTAGCTTCTTACACTTGCGATATCAGTGATAAAGCTTCAAATGCAGGCGAAACAAACGAGTGAGCTTTAAATCCAAGCGTAACACATGATTTAACTTCAAATCAATGCGAAGTAGAAGATTTACCTTCAAATTCATGCGAAACAAATGGTTTAGCTTCAAATACTTGTGATACACATGATTTAGCTTCAACTGCATGCGAAACAAACGAGTTAGCTTCAAATCCAAGCGAAACACATGATTTAGCTTCAAATCAATTGCGAAATAGAATTCTTAGCATCAAATCCATGCGACGCAAATTATTTTGCTTCGTATACTTGCGATATAAGTGATATAGCTTCAAATGCAGGTGAAACAAACGAGAGATCTTCACATCCAAGCGTAACACATGATTTAACTTCAAATCAATGGGAAGTAGAAGATTTACCTTCAAATCCAAACGAAACAAATGGTTTAGCTTCAAATACTTGTGATACACATGATTTAGCTTCAACTGCATGCGAAACAAACGAGTTAGCTTCAAATCCAAGCGAAACACATGATTTAGCTTCAAATCAATTGCGAAATAGAATTCTTAGCATCAAATCCATGCGACGCAAATTATTTAGCTTCTTACACTTGCGATATAAGTGATAAAGCTTCAAATGCAGGCGAAACAAACGAGTGAGCTTTAAATCCAAGCGTAACACATGATTTAACTTCAAATCAATGCGAAGTAGAAGATTTACCTTCAAATCCATGCGAAACAAATGGCTTAGCTTCAACTACTTGTGATATACATGATATAGCTTCAACTGCATGCGAAACAAACGAGTTAGCTTCAACTCCAAGCGAAACACATGATTTAGCTTCAAAATCAATGCGAAGTAGAAGGCTCAGCATCAAATCCATGCAACACAAATTATTTAGCTTCTTATACTTGCGATATAAGTGATAAAGCTTCAAATGCAGGCGAAACAAACGAGTGAGCTTTAAATCCAACCGTAACACATGATTTAACTTCAAATCAATGCGAAGTAGAAGATTTACCTTCAAATCCATGCGAAACAAATGGCTTAGCTTCAAATACTTGTGATATACATGCTTTAGCTTCAACTGCATGCGAAACAAACGAGTTAGCTTCAAATCCAAGCGAAACACATGATTTAGCTTCAAATCAATGGGAAGTAGAAGGCTTAGCATCAAATCCATGCGACACAAATTATTTAGCTTCGTATACTTGCGATATAAGTGATATAGCTTCAAATGCAGGTGAAACAAACGAGTGATCTTCAAATCCAAGCTTAACACTTGATGTAACTTCATATCAATGGGAAGTAGCAGATTTACCTTCAAATCCATGCGAAACAAATGGTTTGGCTTCAAATACTTGTGATATACATGATTTAGCTTCAGCTGCATGCGAAACAAACGAGTTAGCTTCAAATCCAAGCGAAACACATGATTTAGCTTCAAATCAATGCGAAATAGAAGGCTTAGCATCAAATCCATGCAACACAAATTATTTAGCTTCTTATACTTGCGATATAAGTGATAAAGCTTCAAATGCAGGCGACCCAAACGAGTGAGCTTTAAATCCAACCGTAACACATGTTTTAACTTCAAATCAATGCGAAGTAGAAGCTTTACCTTCAAATCCATGCGAAACAAATGGTTTAACTTCAAATACTTGAGATATACATGCTTTAGCTTCAACTGCATGCGAAACAAACGAGTTAGCTTGAAATCCAAGCGAAACACATGATTTAGCTTCAAATCAATGCGAAGTAGAAGGCTTAGCATCAAATCCATGCAACACAAATTATTTAGCTTCGTATACTTGCGATATAAGTGATATAGCTTCAAATGCAGGTGAAACAAACGAGTGATCTTCAAATCCAAGCTTAACACATGATGTAACTTCATATCAATGTGAAGTAGCAGTTTTACCTTCAAATCCAAAAGAAACAAATGGTTTAGCTTCAAATACTTGTGATATACATGATTTAGCTTCAGCTGCATGCGAAACAAACGGGTTAGCTTCAAATCCAAGCGAAACACATGATTTAGCTTCAAATCAATGCGAAGTAGAAGGCTCAGCATCAAATCCATGCAACACAAATTATTTAGCTTCTTATACTTGCGACATAAGTGATAAAGCTTCAAATGTAGGTGAAACAAACGATTGAGCTTTAAATCCAAGCTTAACACATGATTTAATTTCAAATCAATGCGAAGTAGAAGCTTTACCTTAAAATCCATGCGAAACAAATGGTTTAACTTCAAATACTTGTGATATACATGATTTAGCTTCAACTGCATGCGAAACAAACGAGTTAGCTTCAAATCCAAGCGAAACACATGATTTAACTTCAAATCAATTGCGAAATAGAAGGCTTAGCATCAAATCCATGCAACACAAATTATTTAGCTTCTTACACTTGCGATATAAGTGATAAAGCTTCAAATGCAGGCGAAACAAACGAGTGAGCTTTAAATCCAAGCGTAACACATGATTTAACTTCAAATCAATGCGAAGTAGAAGATTTACCTTCAAATCAATGCGAAGTAGAAGATTTACCTTCAAATCCATGCGAAACAAATGGTTTAGCTTCAAATACTTGTGATACACCTGATTTAGCTTCAACTGCATGCGAAACAAACGAGTTAGCTTCAAATCCAAGCGAAACACATGATTTAGCTTCAAATCAATGCGAAATAGAAGGCTTAGCATCAAATCCATGCAACACAAATTATTTAGCTTCTTATACTTCCGATATAAGTGATAAAGCTTCAAATGCAGGCGACACAAACGAGTGAGCTTTAAATCCAACCGTAACCCATGACTTAACTTCAAATCAATGCGAAGTAGAAGCTTTACCTTAAAATCCATGCGAAACAAATGGTTTAACTTCAAATACTTGTGATATACATGATTTAGCTTCAACTGCATGCGAAACAAACAAGTTAGCTTCAAATCCAAGCGAAACATATGATTTAGCTTCAAATCAATGCGAAATAGAAGGCTTAGAATCAAATCCATGCGACGCAAATTATTTAGCATCGTATACTTGCGATATAAGTGATATAGCTTCAAATGCAGGTGAAACAAACGAGTGATCTTCTAATCCAAGCGTAACACATGATTTAACTTCAAATCAATGGGTAGTAGCAGATTTACCTTCAAATCCATGCGAAACAAATGGTTTGGCTTCAAATACTTGTGATATACATGATTTAGCTTCAGCTGCATGCGAAACAAACGAGTTAGCTTCAAATCCAAGCGAAACACATGATTTAGCTTCAAATCAATGCGAAATAGAAGGCTTAGCATCAAATCCATGCAACACAAATTATTTAGCTTCTTATACTTGCGATATAAGTGATAAAGCTTCAAATGCAGGCGACACAAACGAGTGAGCTTTAAATCCAACCGTAACACATGTTTTAACTTCAAATCAATGCGAAGTAGAAGCTTTACCTTCAAATCCATGCGAAACAAATGGTTTAACTTCAAATACTTGAGATATACATGCTTTAGCTTCAACTGCATGCGAAACAATCGAGTTAGCTTGAAATCCAAGCGAAACACATGATTTAGCTTCAAATCAATGCGAAGTAGAAGGCTTAGCATCAAATCCATGCAACACAAATTATTTAGCTTCGTATACTTGCGATATAAGTGATATAGCTTCAAATGCAGGTGAAACAAACGAGTGATCTTCAAATCCAAGCTTAACACATGATGTAACTTCATATCAATGGGAAGTAGCAGTTTTACCTTCAAATCCAAAAGAAACAAATGGTTTAGCTTCAAATACTTGTGATATACATGATTTAGCTTCAGCTGCATGCGAAACAAACGGGTTAGCTTCAAATCCAAGCGAAACACATGATTTAGCTTCAAATCAATGCGAAGTAGAAGGCTCAGCATCAAATCCATGCAACACAAATTATTTAGCTTCTTACACTTGCGATATCAGTGATAAAGCTTCAAATGCAGGTGAAAGAAACGAGAGATCTTCACATCCAAGCGTAACACATGATTTAACTTCAAATCAATGGGAAGTAGAAGATTTACCTTCAAATCCAGACGAAACAAATGGTTTAGCTTCAACTACTTGTGATATACATGATTTAGCTTCAACTGCATGCGAAACAAACGAGTTAGCTTCAAATCCAAGCGAAACAAATGATTTAGCTTCAAATCAATGCGAAGTAGAAGGCTCAGCATCAAATCCATGCAACACAAATTATTTAGCTTCTTATACTTGCGACATAAGTGATAAAGCTTCAAATGTTGGTGAAACAAACGATTGAGCTTTAAATCCAAGCTTAACACATGATTTAATTTCAAATCAATGCGAAGTAGAAGCTTTACCTTAAAATCCATGCGAAACAAATGGTTTAACTTCAAATACTTGTGATATACATGATTTAGCTTCAACTGCATGCGAAACAAACGAGTTAGCTTCAAATCCAAGCGAAACACATGATTTAGCTTCAAATCAATTGCGAAATAGAAGGCTTAGCATCAAATCCATGCAACACAAATTATTTAGCTTCTTACACTTGCGATATAAGTGATAAAGCTTCAAATGCAGGCGAAACAAACGAGTGAGCTTTAAATCCAAGCGTAACACATGATTTAACTTCAAATCAATGCGAAGTAGAAGATTTACCTTCAAATCCATGCGAAACAAATGGTTTAGCTTCAAATACTTGTGATACACATGATTTAGCTTCAACTGCATGCGAAACAAACGAGTTAGCTTCAAATCCAAGCGAAACACATGATTTAGCTTCAAATCAATTGCGAAATAGAATTCTTAGCATCAAATCCATGCGACGCAAATTATTTAGCTTCTTACACTTGCGATATAAGTGATAAAGCTTCAAATGCAGGCGAAACAAACGAGTGAGCTTTAAATCCAAGCGTAACACATGATTTAACTTCAAATCAATGCGAAGTAGAAGATTTGCCTTCAAATCCATGCGAAACAAATTGCTTAGCTTCAACTACTTGTGATACACATGATTTAGCTTCAACTGCATGCGAAACAAACGAGTTAGCTTCAACTCGAAGCGTAACACATGATTTAGCTTCAAATCAATGCGAAGTAGAAGGCTCAGCATCAAATCCATGCAACACAAATTATTTAGCTTCTTATACTTGCGATATAAGTGATAAAGCTTCAAATGCAGGCGAAACAAACGAGTGAGCTTTAAATCCAACCGTAACACATGATTTAACTTCAAATCAATGCGAAGTAGTAGATTTACCTTCAAATCCATGCGAAACAAATGGCTTAGCTTCAAATACTTGTGATATACATGCTTTAGCTTCAACTGCATGCGAAACAAACGAGTTAGCTTCAAATCCAAGCGAAACACATGATTTAGCTTCAAATCAATGGGAAGTAGAAGGCTTAGCATCAAATCCATGCGACACAAATTATTTAGCTTCGTATACTTGCGATATAAGTGATATAGCTTCAAATGCAGGTGAAACAAACGAGTGATCTTCAAATCCAAGCTTAACACATGATGTAACTTCATATCAATGGGAAGTAGCAGATTTACCTTCAAATCCATGCGAAACAAATGGTTTGGCTTCAAATACTTGTGATATACATGATTTAGCTTCAGCTGCATGCGAAACAAACGAGTTAGCTTCAAATCCAAGCGAAACACATGATTTAGCTTCAAATCAATGCGAAATAGAAGGCTTAGCATCAAATCCATGCAACACAAATTATTTAGCTTCTTATACTTGTGATATAAGTGATAAAGCTTCAAATGCAGGCGACACAAACGAGTGAGCTTTAAATCCAACCGTAACACACGTTTTAACTTCAAATCAATGCGAAGTAGAAGCTTTACCTTCAAATCCATGCGAAACAAATGGTTTAACTTCAAATACTTGTGATATACATGATTTAGCTTCAGCTGCATGCGAAACAAAAGGGTTAGCTTCAAATCCAAGCGAAACACATGATTTAGCTTCAAATCAATGCGAAGTAGAAGGCTTAGCATCAAATCCATGCAACACAAATTATTTAGCTTCGTATACTTGCGATATAAGTGATATAGCTATAAATGCAGGTGAAACAAACGAGTGATCTTCAAATCCAAGCTTAACACATGATGTAACTTCATATCAATGGGAAGTAGCAGTTTTACCTTCAAATCCAAAAGAAACAAATGGTTTAGCTTCAAATACTTGTGATATACATGATTTAGCTTCAGCTGCATGCGAAACAAACGGGTTAGCTTCAAATCCAAGCGAAACACATGATTTAGCTTCAAATCAATGCGAAGTAGAAGGCTCAGCATCAAATCCATGCAACACAAATTATTTAGCTTCTTATACTTGCGACATAAGTGATAAAGCTTCAAATGTAGGTGAAACAAACGATTGAGCTTTAAATCCAAGCTTAACACATGATTTAATTTCAAATCAATGCGAAGTAGAAGCTTTACCTTAAAATCCATGCGAAACAAATGGTTTAACTTCAAATACTTGTGATATACATGATTTAGCTTCAACTGCATGCGAAACAAACGAGTTAGCTTCAAATCCAAGCGAAACACATGATTTAACTTCAAATCAATTGCGAAATAGAAGGCTTAGCATCAAATCCATGCAACACAAATTATTTAGCTTCTTACACTTGCGATATAAGTGATAAAGCATCAAATGCAGGCGAAACAAACGAGTGAGCTTTAAATCCAACCGTAACACATGATTTAACTTCAAATCAATGCGAAGTAGAAGATTTACCTTCAAATCAATGCGAAGTAGAAGATTTACCTTCAAATCCATGCGAAACAAATGGTTTAGCTTCAAATACTTGTGATACACATGATTTAGCTTCAACTGCATGCGAAACAAACGAGTTAGCTTCAAATCCAAGCGAAACACATGATTTAGCTTCAAATCAATTGCGACATAGAATTCTTAGCATCAAATCCATGCGACGCAAATTATTTAGCTTCGTATACTTGCGATATAAGTGATATAGCTTCAAATGCAGGTGAAACAAACGAGTGATCTTCAAATCCAAGCGTAACACATGATTTAACTTCAAATCAATGGGAAGTAGAAGATTTACCTTCAAATCCAAACGAAACAAATGGTTTAGCTTCAACTACTTGTGATATACATGATTTAGCTTCAACTGCATGCGAAACAAACGAGTTAGCTTCAAATCCAAGCGAAACACATGATTTAGCTTCAAATCAATGCGAAATAGACGTCTTAGCATCAAATCCATGCAACACAAATTATTTAGCTTCTTACACTTGCGATATCAGTGATAAAGCTTCAAATGCAGGCGAAACAAACGAGTGAGCTTTAAATCCAAGCGTAACACATGATTTAACTTCAAATCAATGCGAAGTAGAAGATTTACCTTCAAATTCATGCGAAACAAATGGTTTAGCTTCAAATACTTGTGATACACATGATTTAGCTTCAACTGCATGCGAAACAAACGAGTTAGCTTCAAATCCAAGCGAAACACATGATTTAGCTTCAAATCAATTGCGAAATAGAATTCTTAGCATCAAATCCATGCGACGCAAATTATTTTGCTTCGTATACTTGCGATATAAGTGATATAGCTTCAAATGCAGGTGAAACAAACGAGAGATCTTCACATCCAAGCGTAACACATGATTTAACTTCAAATCAATGGGAAGTAGAAGATTTACCTTCAAATCCAAACGAAACAAATGGTTTAGCTTCAAATACTTGTGATACACATGATTTAGCTTCAACTGCATGCGAAACAAACGAGTTAGCTTCAAATCCAAGCGAAACACATGATTTAGCTTCAAATCAATTGCGAAATAGAATTCTTAGCATCAAATCCATGCGACGCAAATTATTTAGCTTCTTACACTTGCGATATAAGTGATAAAGCTTCAAATGCAGGCGAAACAAACGAGTGAGCTTTAAATCCAAGCGTAACACATGATTTAACTTCAAATCAATGCGAAGTAGAAGATTTACCTTCAAATCCATGCGAAACAAATGGCTTAGCTTCAACTACTTGTGATATACATGATATAGCTTCAACTGCATGCGAAACAAACGAGTTAGCTTCAACTCCAAGCGAAACACATGATTTAGCTTCAAATCAATGCGAAGTAGAAGGCTCAGCATCAAATCCATGCAACACAAATTATTTAGCTTCTTATACTTGCGATATAAGTGATAAAGCTTCAAATGCAGGCGAAACAAACGAGTGAGCTTTAAATCCAACCGTAACACATGATTTAACTTCAAATCAATGCGAAGTAGAAGATTTACCTTCAAAACCATGCGAAACAAATGGCTTAGCTTCAAATACTTGTGATATACATGCTTTAGCTTCAACTGCATGCGAAACAAACGAGTTAGCTTCAAATCCAAGCGAAACACATGATTTAGCTTCAAATCAATGGGAAGTAGAAGGCTTAGCATCAAATCCATGCGACACAAATTATTTAGCTTCGTATACTTGCGATATAAGTGATATAGCTTCAAATGCAGGTGAAACAAACGAGTGATCTTCAAATCCAAGCTTAACACATGATGTAACTTCATATCAATGGGAAGTAGCAGAATTACCTTCAAATCCATGCGAAACAAATGGTTTGGCTTCGAATACTTGTGATATACATGATTTAGCTTCAGCTGCATGCGAAACAAACGAGTTAGCTTCAAATCCAAGCGAAACACATGATTTAGCTTCAAATCAATGCGAAATAGAAGGCTTAGCATCAAATCCATGCAACACAAATTATTTAGCTTCAACTACTTGTGATATACATGATTTAGCTTCAACTGCATGCGAAACAAACGAGTTAGCTTCAAATCCAAGCGAAACACATGATTTAGCTTCAAATCAATGCGAAGTAGAAGGCTTAGCATCAAATCCATTCAACACAAATTATTTAGCTTCATATACTTGCGATATAAGTGATAAAGCTTCAAATGCAGGCGAAACAAACGAGTGAGCTTTAAATCCAAGCGTAACACATGATTTAACTTCAAATCAATGCGAAGTAGAAGATTTACCTTCAAATCCATGCGAAACAAATGGCTTAGCTTTAACTACTTGTGATATACATGATTTAGCTTCAACTGCATGCGAAACAAACGAGTTAGCTTCAAATCCAAGCGAAACACATGATTTAGCTTCAAATCAATTGCGAAATAGAATTCTTAGCATCAAATCCATGCGACGCAAATTATTTAGCTTCGTATACTTGCGATATAAGTGATATAGCTTCAAATGCAGGTGAAACAAACGAGAGATCTTCACATCCAAGCGTAACACATGATTTAACTTCAAATCAATGGGAAGTAGAAGATTTACCTTCAAATCCAAACGAAACAAATGGTTTAGCTTCAAATACTTGTGATACACATGATTTAGCTTCAACTGCATGCGAAACAAACGAGTTAGCTTCAATCCAAGCGAAACACATGATTTAGCTTCAAATCAATTGCGAAATAGAATTCTTAGCATCAAATCCATGCGACGCAAATTATTTAGCTTCTTACACTTGCGATATAAGTGATAAAGCTTCAAATGCAGGCGAAACAAACGAGTGAGCTTTAAATCCAAGCGTAACACATGATTTAACTTCAAATCAATGCGAAGTAGAAGATTTACCTTCAAATCCATGCGAAACAAATGGCTTAGCTTCAACTACTTGTGATATACATGATATAGCTTCAACTGCATGCGAAACAAACGAGTTAGCTTCAACTCCAAGCGAAACACATGATTTAGCTTCAAATCAATGCCAAGTAGAAGGCTCAGCATCAAATCCATGCAACACAAATTATTTAGATTCTTATACTTGCGATATAAGTGATAAAGCTTCAAATGCAGGCGAAACAAACGAGTGAGCTTTAAATCCAACCGTAACACATGATTTAACTTCAAATCAATGCGAAGTAGAAGATTTACCTTCAAATCCATGCGAAACAAATGGCTTAGCTTCAAATACTTGTGATATACATGCTTTAGCTTCAACTGCATGCGAAACAAACGAGTTAGCTTCAAATCCAAGCGAAACACATGATTTAGCTTCAAATCAATGGGAAGTAGAAGGCTTAGCATCAAATCCATGCGACACAAATTATTTAGCTTCGTATACTTGCGATATAAGTGATATAGCTTCAAATGCAGGTGAAACAAACGAGTGATCTTCAAATCCAAGCTTAACACATGATGTAACTTCATATCAATGGGAAGTAGCAGAATTACCATCAAATCCATGCGAAACAAATGGTTTGGCTTCAAATACTTGTGATATACATGATTTAGCTTCAGCTGCATGCGAAACAAACGAGTTAGCTTCAAATCCAAGCGAAACACATGATTTAGCTTCAAATCAATGCGAAATAGAAGGCTTAGCATCAAATCCATGCAACACAAATTATTTAGCTTCAACTACTTGTGATATACATGATTTAGCTTCAACTGCATGCGAAACAAACGAGTTAGCTTCAAATCCAAGCGAAACACATGATTTAGCTTCAAATCAATGCGAAGTAGAAGGCTTAGCATCAAATCCATTCAACACAAATTATTTAGCTTCATATACTTGCGATATAAGTGATAAAGCTTCAAATGCAGGCGAAACAAACGAGTGAGCTTTAAATCCAAGCGTAACACATGATTTAACTTCAAATCAATGCGAAGTAGAAGATTTACCTTCAAATCCATGCGAAACAAATGGCTTAGCTTTAACTACTTGTGATATACATGATTTAGCTTCAACTGCATGCGAAACAAACGAGTTAGCTTCAAATCCAAGCGAAACACATGATTTAGCTTCAAATCAATGCGAAATAGAAGGCTTAGCATCAAATTCATGCGACGCAAATTATTTAGCTTCGTATACTTGCGATATAAGTGATATAGCTTCAAATGCAGGTGAAACAAACGAGTGAGCTTTAAATCCAAGCGTAACACATGATTTAACTTCAAATCAATGCGAAGTAGAAGATTTACCTTCAAATCCATGCGAAACAAATGGTTTAGCTTCAAATACTTGTGATACACATGATTTAGCTTCAACTGCATGCGAAACAAACGAGTTAGCTTCAAATCCAAGCGAAACACATGATTTAGCTTCAAATCAATTGCGACATAGAATTCTTAGCATCAATCCATGCGACGCAAATTATTTAGCTTCGTATACTTGCGATATAAGTGATATAGCTTCAAATGCAGGTGAAACAAACGAGTGATCTTCAAATCCAAGCGTAACACATGATTTAACTTCAAATCAATGGGAAGTAGAAGATTTACCTTCAAATCCAACGAAACAAATGGTTTAGCTTCAACTACTTGTGATATACATGATTTAGCTTCAACTGCATGCGAAACAAACGAGTTACCTTCAAATCCAAGCGAAACACATGATTTAGCTTCAAATCAATGCGAAATAGACGTCTTAGCATCAAATCCATGCAACACAAATTATTTAGCTTCTTACACTTGCGATATCAGTGATAAAGCTTCAAATGCAGGCGAAACAAACGAGTGAGCTTTAAATCCAAGCGTAACACATGATTTAACTTCAAATCAATGCGAAGTAGAAGATTTACCTTCAAATTCATGCGAAACAAATGGTTTAGCTTCAAATACTTGTGATACACATGATTTAGCTTCAACTGCATGCGAAACAAACGAGTTAGCTTCAAATCCAAGCGAAACACATGATTTAGCTTCAAATCAATTGCGAAATAGAATTCTTAGCATCAAATCCATGCGACGCAAATTATTTAGCTTCGTATACTTGCGATATAAGTTATATAGCTTCAAATGCAGGTGAAACAAACGAGAGATCTTCACATCCAAGCGTAACACATGATTTAACTTCAAATCAATGGGAAGTAGAAGATTTACCTTCAAATCCAAACGAAACAAATGGTTTAGCTTCAAATACTTGTGATACACATGATTTAGCTTCAACTGCATGCGAAACAAACGAGTTAGCTTCAAATCCAAGCGAAACACATGATTTAGCTTCAAATCAATTGCGAAATAGAATTCTTAGCATCAAATCCATGCGACGCAAATTATTTAGCTTCTTACACTTGCGATATAAGTGATAAAGCTTCAAATGCAGGCGAAACAAACGAGTGAGCTTTAAATCCAAGCGTAACACATGATTTAACTTCAAATCAATGCGAAGTAGAAGATTTACCTTCAAATCCATGCGAAACAAATGGCTTAGCTTCAACTACTTGTGATATACATGATATAGCTTCAACTGCATGCGAAACAAACGAGTTAGCTTCAACTCCAAGCGAAACACATGATTTAGCTTCAAATCAATGCCAAGTAGAAGGCTCAGCATCAAATCCCTGCAACACAAATTATTTAGCTTCTTATACTTGCGATATAAGTGATAAAGCTTCAAATGCAGGCGAAACAAACGAGTGAGCTTTAAATCCAACCGTAACACATGATTTAACTTCAAATCAATGCGAAGTAGAAGATTTACCTTCAAATCCATGCGAAACAAATGGCTTAGCTTCAAATACTTGTGATATACATGCTTTAGCTTCAACTGCATGCGAAACAAACGAGTTAGCTTCAAATCCAAGCGAAACACATGATTTAGCTTCAAATCAATGGGAAGTAGAAGGCTTAGCATCAAATCCATGCGACACAAATTATTTAGCTTCGTATACTTGCGATATAAGTGATATAGCTTCAAATGCAGGTGAAACAAACGAGTGATCTTCAAATCCAAGCTTAACACATGATGTAACTTCATATCAATGGGGAAGTAGCAGAATTACCATCAAATCCATGCGAAACAAATGGTTTGGCTTCAAATACTTGTGATATACATGATTTAGCTTCAGCTGCATGCGAAACAAACGAGTTAGCTTCAAATCCAAGCGAAACACATGATTTAGCTTCAAATCAATGCGAAATAGAAGGCTTAGCATCAAATCCATGCAACACAAATTATTTAGCTTCAACTACTTGTGATATACATGATTTAGCTTCAACTGCATGCGAAACAAACGAGTTAGCTTCAAATCCAAGCGAAACACATGATTTAGCTTCAAATCAATGCGAAGTAGAAGGCTTAGCATCAAATCCATTCAACACAAATTATTTAGCTTCATATACTTGCGATATAAGTGATAAAGCTTCAAATGCAGGCGAAACAAACGAGTGAGCTTTAAATCCAAGCGTAACACATGTTTTAACTTCAAATCAATGCGAAGTAGAAGATTTACCTTCAAATCCATGCGAAACAAATGGCTTAGCTTTAACTACTTGTGATATACATGATTTAGCTTCAACTGCATGCGAAACAAACGAGTTAGCTTCAAATCCAAGCGAAACACATGATTTAGCTTCAAATCAATGCGAAATAGAAGGCTTAGCATCAAATTCATGCGACGCAAATTATTTAGCTTCGTATACTTGCGGTATAAGTGATATAGCTTCAAATGCAGGTGAAACAAACGAGTGAGCTTTAAATCCAAGCGTAACACATGATTTAACTTCAAATCAATGCGAAGTAGAAGATTTACCTTCAAATCCATGCGAAACAAATGGTTTAGCTTCAAATACTTGTGATACACATGATTTAGCTTCAACTGCATGCGAAACAAACGAGTTAGCTTCAAATCCAAGCGAAACACATGATTTAGCTTCAAATCAATTGCGACATAGAATTCTTAGCATCAAATCCATGCGACGCAAATTATTTAGCTTCGTATACTTGCGATATAAGTGATATAGCTTCAAATGCAGGTGAAACAAACGAGTGATCTTCAAATCCAAGCGTAACACATGATTTAACTTCAAATCAATGGGAAGTAGAAGATTTACCTTCAAATCCAAACGAAACAAATGGTTTAGCTTCAACTACTTGTGATATACATGATTTAGCTTCAACTGCATGCGAAACAAACGAGTTAGCTTCAAATCCAAGCGAAACACATGATTTAGCTTCAAATCAATGCGAAATAGACGTCTTAGCATCAAATCCATGCAACACAAATTATTTAGCTTCTTACACTTGCGATATCAGTGATAAAGCTTCAAATGCAGGCGAACAAACGAGTGAGCTTTAAATCCAAGCGTAACACATGATTTAACTTCAAATCAATGCGAAGTAGAAGATTTACCTTCAAATTCATGCGAAACAAATGGTTTAGCTTCAAATACTTGTGATACACATGATTTAGCTTCAACTGCATGCGAAACAAACGAGTTAGCTTCAAATCCAAGCGAAACACATGATTTAGCTTCAAATCAATTGCGAAATAGAATTCTTAGCATCAAATCCATGCGACGCAAATTATTTTGCTTCGTATACTTGCGATATAAGTGATATAGCTTCAAATGCAGGTGAAACAAACGAGAGATCTTCACATCCAAGCGTAACACATGATTTAACTTCAAATCAATGGGAAGTAGAAGATTTACCTTCAAATCCAAACGAAACAAATGGTTTAGCTTCAAATACTTGTGATACACATGATTTAGCTTCAACTGCATGCGAAACAAACGAGTTAGCTTCAAATCCAAGCGAAACACATGATTTAGCTTCAAATCAATTGCGAAATAGAATTCTTAGCATCAAATCCATGCGACGCAAATTATTTAGCTTCTTACACTTGCGATATAAGTGATAAAGCTTCAAATGCAGGCGAAACAAACGAGTGAGCTTTAAATCCAAGCGTAACACATGATTTAACTTCAAATCAATGCGAAGTAGAAGATTTACCTTCAAATCCATGCGAAACAAATGGCTTAGCTTCAACTACTTGTGATATACATGATATAGCTTCAACTGCATGCGAAACAAACGAGTTAGCTTCAACTCCAAGCGAAACACATGATTTAGCTTCAAATCAATGCGAAGTAGAAGGCTCAGCATCAAATCCATGCAACACAAATTATTTAGCTTCTTATACTTGCGATATAAGTGATAAAGCTTCAAATGCAGGCGAAACAAACGAGTGAGCTTTAAATCCAAGCGTAACACATGATTTAACTTCAAATCAATGCGAAGTAGAAGATTTACCTTCAAATCCATGCGAAACAAATGGCTTAGCTTCAACTACTTGTGATATACATGATATAGCTTCAACTGCATGCGAAACAAACGAGTTAGCTTCAACTCCAAGCGAAACACATGATTTAGCTTCAAATCAATGCGAAGTAGAAGGCTCAGCATCAAATCCATGCAACACAAATTATTTAGCTTCTTATACTTGCGATATAAGTGATAAAGCTTCAAATGCAGGCGAAACAAACGAGTGAGCTTCAAATCCAAGCGAAACACATGATTTAGATTCAAATCAATGCGAAATAGAAGGCTTAGCATCAAATCCATGCGACACAAATTATTTAGCTTCGTATACTTGCGATATAAGTGATATAGCTTCAAATGCAGGTGAAACAAACGAGTGATCTTCAAATCCAAGCTTAACACATGATGTAACTTCATATCAATGGGAAGTAGCAGAATTACCTTCAAATCCATGCGAAACAAATGGTTTGGCTTCGAATACTTGTGATATACATGATTTAGCTTCAGCTGCATGCGAAACAAACGAGTTAGCTTCAAATCCAAGCGAAACACATGATTTAGCTTCAAATCAATGCGAAATAGAAGGCTTAGCATCAAATCCATGCAACACAAATTATTTAGCTTCAACTACTTGTGATATACATGATTTAGCTTCAACTGCATGCGAAACAAACGAGTTAGCTTCAAATCCAAGCGAAACACATGATTTAGCTTCAAATCAATGCGAAGTAGAAGGCTTAGCATCAAATCCATTCAACACAAATTATTTAGCTTCATATACTTGCGATATAAGTGATAAAGCTTCAAATGCAGGCGAAACAAACGAGTGAGCTTTAAATCCAAGCGTAACACATGATTTAACTTCAAATCAATGCGAAGTAGAAGATTTACCTTCAAATCCATGCGAAACAAATGGCTTAGCTTTAACTACTTGTGATATACATGATTTAGCTTCAACTGCATGCGAAACAAACGAGTTAGCTTCAAATCCAAGCGAAACACATGATTTAGCTTCAAATCAATGCGAAATAGAAGGCTTAGCATCAAATTCATGCGACGCAAATTATTTAGCTTCGTATACTTGCGATATAAGTGATATAGCTTCAAATGCAGGTGAAACAAACGAGTGATCTTCAAATCCAAGCGTAACACATGATTTAACTTCAAATCAATGGGAAGTAGCAGATTTACCTTCAAATCCATGCGAAACAAATGGTTTGGCTTCAAATACTTGTGATATACATGATTTAGCTTCAGCTGCATGCGAAACAAACGAGTTAGCTTCAAATCCAAGCGAAACACATGATTTAGCTTCAAATCAATGCGAAATAGAAGGCTTAGCATCAAATCCATGCAACACAAATTATTTAGCTTCTTATACTTGCGATATAAGTGATAAAGCCTCAAATGCAGGCGAAACAAACGAGTGAGCTTTAAATCCAACCGTAACACATGATTTAACTTCAAATCAATGCGCAGTAGAAGATTTACCTTCAAATCCATGCGAAACAAATGGCTTAGCTTCAAATACTTGTGATATACATGATTTAGCTTCAACTGCATGCGAAACAAACGAGTTAGCTTCAAATCCAAGCGAAACACATGATTTAGCTTCAAATCAATGCGAAGCAGAAGGCTTAGCATCAAATCCATGCAACACAAATTATTTAGCTTCGTATACTTGCGATATAAGTGATATAGCTTCAAATGCAGGTGAAACAAACGAGTGATCTTCAAATCCAAGCTTAACACATGATGTAACTTCATATCAATGGGAAGTAGAAGCTTTACCTTCAAATCCATGCGAAACAAATGGCTTAGCTTCAACTACTTGTGATATACATGATTTAGCTTCAACTGCATGCGAAACAAACGAGTTAGCTTCAAATCCAAGCGAAACACATGATTTAGCTTCAAATCATTGCGAAATAGAAGGCCTAGCATCAAATCCATGCGACGCAAATTATTTAGCTTCGTATACTTGCGATATAAATGATATAGCTTCAAATGCAGGTGAAACAAACGAGTGATCTTCTAATCCAAGCGTAACACATGATTTAACTTCAAATCAATGGGAAGTAGCAGATTTTCCTTCAAATCCATGCGAAACAAATGGTTTGGCTTCAAATACTTGTGATATACATGATTTAGCTTCAGCTGCATGCGAAACAAACGAGTTAGCTTCAAATCCAAGCGAAACACATGATTTAGCTTCAAATCATTGCGAAATAGAAGGCCTAGCATCAAATCCATGCGACGCAAATTATTTAGCTTCGTATACTTGCGATATAAATGATATAGCTTCAAATGCAGGTGAAACAAACGAGTGATCTTCTAATCCAAGCGTAACACATGATTTAACTTCAAATCAATGGGAAGTAGCAGATTTTCCTTCAAATCCATGCGAAACAAATGGTTCGGCTTCAAATACTTGTGATATACATGATTTAGCTTCAACTGCATGCGAAACAAACGAGTTAGCTTCAAATCCAAGCGAAACACATGATTTAGCTTCAAATCAATGCGTAATAGAAGGCTTAGCATCAAATCCATGCAACACAAATTAATTAGCTTCTTATACTTGCGATATAAGTGATAAAGCTTCAAATGCAGGCGAAACAAACGAGTGAGCTTTAAATCCAACCGTAACACATGATTTAACTTCAAATCAATGCGAATTAGAAGATTTACCTTCAAATCCATGCGAAACAAATGGCTTAGCTTCAAACACTTGTGATATACATGATTTAGCTTCAACTGCATGCGAAACAAACGAGTTAGCTTCAAATCCAAGCGAAACACATGATTTAGCTTCAAATCAATGCGAAATAGAAGACTTAGCATCAAATCCATGCGACACAAATTATTTAGCTTCTTATACTTGCGATATAAGTGATAAAGCTTCAAATGCAGGTGAAACAAACGAGTGAGCTTTAAATCCAAGCGTAACACATGATTTAACTTCAAATCAGTGGGAAGTAGAAGATTTACCTTCAAATCCAAACGAAACAAATGGTTTAGCTTCAAATACTTATGATATACATGATTTATCTTCAGCTGCATGCGAAACAAACGATTTAGCTTCACACCCAAGGGAAACACATGATTTAGCTTCAAATCAATGCGAAGTAGAAGGCTTAGCATCAAATCCATGCAACACAAATTATTCAGCTTCTTATACTTGCGATATAAGTGATAAAGCTTCAAATGCAGGCGAAACAAACGAGTGAGCATTAAATCCAAGCGTAACACATGATTTAACTTCAAATCAATGCGAAGTAGAAGACTTACCTTCAAATCCATGCGAAACAAATGGCTTAGCTTCAAACACTTGTGATATACATGATTTAGCTTCAACTGCATGCGAAACAAACGAGTTAGCTTCAAATCCAAGCGAAACACATGATTTAGCTTCAAATCAATGCGAAATAGAAGGCTTAGCATCAAATCCATGCGTAACAAATTATTTAGCTTCACATACTTGCGGTATAAGTGATATAGCTTCAAATGCAGGTGAAACAAACGAGTGATATTCAAATCCAAGCCTAACACACGATTTAACTTCAAATCAATGCGAAGTAGAAGATTTAGGTTCAAATACATGCGAAACAAATGGTTTAGCTTCAAATACTTGTGATATACATGATTTAGCTTCAGCTGCATGGGAAACAAACGAGTTAGCTTCAAATCCAAGCGAAACACATGATTTAGCTTCAAATCAATGCGAAGTAGAAGGCTTAGCATCAAATCCATGCAACACAAATTATTCAGCTTCTTATACTTGCGATATAAGTGATAAAGCTTCAAATGCAGGCGAAACAAACGAGTGAGCATTAAATCCAAGCGTAACACATGATTTAACTTCAAATCAATGCGAAGTAGAAGACTTACCTTCAAATCCATGCGAAACAAATGGCTTAGCTTCAAATACCTTTGAAATACATGATTTAGCTTCAACTGCATGCGAATCAAACGAGTTAGCTTCAAATCCAAGCGAGACACATGATTTAGCTTCAAATCAATGCGAAATAGAAGGCTTAGCATCAAATCCATGCGACACGAATTATTTAGCTTCGTATACTTGCGATATAAGTGATATAGCTTCAAATGCAGGTGAAACAAACGAGTGATCTTCAAATCCAAGCGTAACACATGATTTAACTTCAAATCAATGGGAAGTAGCAGATTTACCTTCAAATCCTTGCGAAACAAATGGTTTAGCTTCAAATACTTGTGATATACATGATTTAGCTTCAGCTGCATGGGAAACAAACGAGTTAGCTTCAAATCCAAGCGAAACACATGATTTAGCTTCAAATCAATGCGAAGTAGAAGGCTTAGCATCAAATCCATGCAACACAAATTATTCAGCTTCGTATACTTGCGATATAAGTGATATAGCTTCAAATGCAGGTGAAACAAACGAGTGATCTTCAAATCCAAGCGTAACACATGATTTAACTTCAAATCAATGGGAAGTAGAAGATTTACCTTCAAATCCATGCGAAACAAATGGTTTAGCTTCAAATACTTGTGATATACATGAATTTGCTTCAGCTGTATGCGAAACAAACGAGTTAGCTTCAAATCCAAGCGAAACACATGATTGAGCTTGAAATCAATGCGAAATAGAAGGCTTAGCATCAAATCCATGCGACACAAATTATTTAGCTTCGTATACTTGCGATATAAGTGATATAGCTTCAAATGCAGGTGAAACAAACGAGTGATCTTCAAATCCAAGCGTAACACATGATTTAACTTCAAATCAATGGGAAGTAGCAGATTTACCTTCAAATCCATGCGAAACAAATGGTTTAGCTTCAAATACTTGTGATATACATGTTTTAGCTTCAACTGCATGCGGAACAAACGTGTTAGCTTCAAATCCAAGCGAAACACATGATTTAGCTTCAAATCAATGCGTAATAGAAGGCTTAGCATCAAATCCATGCAACACAAATTAATTAGCTTCTTATACTTGCGATATAAGTGATAAAGCTTCAAATGCAGGCGAAACAAACGAGTGAGCTTTAAATCCAACCGTAACACATGATTTAACTTCAAATCAATGCGAATTAGAAGATTTACCTTCAAATCCATGCGAAACAAATGGCTTAGCTTCAAACACTTGTGATATACATGATTTAGCTTCAACTGCATGCGAAACAAACGAGTTAGCTTCAAATCCAAGCGAAACACATGATTTAGCTTCAAATCAATGCGAAATAGAAGACTTAGCATCAAATCCATGCGACACAAATTATTTAGCTTCTTATACTTGCGATATAAGTGATAAAGCTTCAAATGCAGGTGAAACAAACGAGTGAGCTTTAAATCCAAGCGTAACACATGATTTAACTTCAAATCAGTGGGAAGTAGAAGATTTACCTTCAAATCCAAACGAAACAAATGGTTTAGCTTCAAATACTTATGATATACATGATTTATATTCAGCTGCATGCGAAACAAACGATTTAGCTTCACACCCAAGGGAAACACATGATTTAACTTCAAATCAATGCGAAATAGAAGGCTTAGCATCAAATCCATGCGTAACAAATTATTTAGCTTCACATACTTGCGGTATAAGTGATATAGCTTCAAATGCAGGTGAAACAAACGAGTGATATTCAAATCCAAGCCTAACACACGATTTAACTTCAAATCAATGCGAAGTAGAAGATTTAGGTTCAAATACATGCGAAACAAATGGTTTAGCTTCAAATACTTGTGATATACATGATTTAGCTTCAGCTGCATGGGAAACAAACGAGTTAGCTTCAAATCCAAGCGAAACACATGATTTAGCTTCAAATCAATGCGAAGTAGAAGGCTTAGCATCAAATCCATGCAACACAAATTATTCAGCTTCTTATACTTGCGATATAAGTGATAAAGCTTCAAATGCAGGCGAAACAAACGAGTGAGCATTAAATCCAAGCGTAACACATGATTTAACTTCAAATCAATGCGAAGTAGAAGACTTACCTTCAAATCCATGCGAAACAAATGGCTTAGCTTCAAATACCTTTGAAATACATGATTTAGCTTCAACTGCATGCGAATCAAACGAGTTAGCTTCAAATCCAAGCGAGACACATGATTTAGCTTCAAATCAATGCGAAATAGAAGGCTTAGCATCAAATCCATGCGACACGAATTATTTAGCTTCGTATACTTGCGATATAAGTGATATAGCTTCAAATGCAGGTGAAACAAACGAGTGATCTTCAAATCCAAGCGTAACACATGATTTAACTTCAAATCAATGGGAAGTAGCAGATTTACCTTCAAATCCATGCGAAACAAATGGTTTAGCTTCAAATACTTGTGATATACATGATTTAGCTTCAGCTGCATGGGAAACAAACGAGTTAGCTTCAAATCCAAGCGAAACACATGATTTAGCTTCAAATCAATGCGAAGTAGAAGGCTTAGCATCAAATCCATGCAACACAAATTATTCAGCTTCGTATACTTGCGATATAAGTGATATAGCTTCAAATGCAGGTGAAACAAACGAGTGATCTTCAAATCCAAGCGTAACACATGATTTAACTTCAAATCAATGGGAAGTAGAAGATTTACCTTCAAATCCATGCGAAACAAATGGTTTAGCTTCAAATACTTGTGATATACATGAATTTGCTTCAGCTGTATGCGAAACAAACGAGTTAGCTTCAAATCCAAGCGAAACACATGATTGAGCTTGAAATCAATGCGAAATAGAAGGCTTAGCATCAAATCCATGCGACACAAATTATTTAGCTTCGTATACTTGCGATATAAGTGATATAGCTTCAAATGCAGGTGAAACAAACGAGTGATCTTCAAATCCAAGCGTAACACATGATTTAACTTCAAATCAATGGGAAGTAGCAGATTTACCTTCAAATCCATGCGAAACAAATGGTTTAGCTTCAAATACTTGTGATATATATGTTTTAGCTTCAACTGCATGCGGAACAAACGTGTTAGCTTCAAATCCAAGCGAAACACATGATTTAGCTTCAAATCAATGCGAAGTAGAAGGCTTAGCATCAAATCCATGCAACACAAATTATTTAGCTTCTTATACTTGCGATATAAGTGATAAAGCATCAAATGCAGGCGAAACAAACGAGTGAGCTTTAAATCCAAGCGTAACACATGATTTAACTTCAAATCAATGCGAAGTAGAAGATTTACCTTCAAATCCATGCGAAACAAATGATTTAGCTTCAAATACTTGTGATATACATGCTTTAGCTCAACTGCATGCGAAACAAACGAGTTAGCTTGAAATCCAAGCGAAACACATGATTTAGCTTCAAATCAATGCGAAGTAGAAGGCTTCGCATCAAATCCATGCGACACAAATTATTTAGCTTCGTATACTTGCGATATAAGTGATATAGCTTCAAATGCAGGTGAAACAAACGAGTGATCTTCAAATCCAAGCGTAACACATGATTTAACTTCAAATCAATGGGAAGTAGCAGATTTACCTTCAAATCCATGCGAAACAAATGGTTTAGCTTCAAATACTTGTGATATACATGTTTTAGCTTCAACTGCATGCGGAACAAACGTGTTAGCTTCAAATCCAAGCGAAACACATGATTTAGCTTCAAATCAATGCGTAATAGAAGGCTTAGCATCAAATCCATGCAACACAAATTAATTAGCTTCTTATACTTGCGATATAAGTGATAAAGCTTCAAATGCAGGCGAAACAAACGAGTGAGCTTTAAATCCAACCGTAACACATGATTTAACTTCAAATCAATGCGAATTAGAAGATTTACCTTCAAATCCATGCGAAACAAATGGCTTAGCTTCAAACACTTGTGATATACATGATTTAGCTTCAACTGCATGCGAAACAAACGAGTTAGCTTCAAATCCAAGCGAAACACATGATTTAGCTTCAAATCAATGCGAAATAGAAGACTTAGCATCAAATCCATGCGACACAAATTATTTAGCTTCTTATACTTGCGATATAAGTGATAAAGCTTCAAATGCAGGTGAAACAAACGAGTGAGCTTTAAATCCAAGCGTAACACATGATTTAACTTCAAATCAGTGGGAAGTAGAAGATTTACCTTCAAATCCAAACGAAACAAATGGTTTAGCTTCAAATACTTATGATATACATGATTTATATTCAGCTGCATGCGAAACAAACGATTTAGCTTCACACCCAAGGGAAACACATGATTTAACTTCAAATCAATGCGAAATAGAAGGCTTAGCATCAAATCCATGCGTAACAAATTATTTAGCTTCACATACTTGCGGTATAAGTGATATAGCTTCAAATGCAGGTGAAACAAACGAGTGATATTCAAATCCAAGCCTAACACACGATTTAACTTCAAATCAATGCGAAGTAGAAGATTTAGGTTCAAATACATGCGAAACAAATGGTTTAGCTTCAAATACTTGTGATATACATGATTTAGCTTCAGCTGCATGGGAAACAAACGAGTTAGCTTCAAATCCAAGCGAAACACATGATTTAGCTTCAAATCAATGCGAAGTAGAAGGCTTAGCATCAAATCCATGCAACACAAATTATTCAGCTTCTTATACTTGCGATATAAGTGATAAAGCTTCAAATGCAGGCGAAACAAACGAGTGAGCATTAAATCCAAGCGTAACACATGATTTAACTTCAAATCAATGCGAAGTAGAAGACTTACCTTCAAATCCATGCGAAACAAATGGCTTAGCTTCAAATACCTTTGAAATACATGATTTAGCTTCAACTGCATGCGAATCAAACGAGTTAGCTTCAAATCCAAGCGAGACACATGATTTAGCTTCAAATCAATGCGAAATAGAAGGCTTAGCATCAAATCCATGCGACACGAATTATTTAGCTTCGTATACTTGCGATATAAGTGATATAGCTTCAAATGCAGGTGAAACAAACGAGTGATCTTCAAATCCAAGCGTAACACATGATTTAACTTCAAATCAATGGGAAGTAGCAGATTTACCTTCAAATCCATGCGAAACAAATGGTTTAGCTTCAAATACTTGTGATATACATGATTTAGCTTCAGCTGCATGGGAAACAAACGAGTTAGCTTCAAATCCAAGCGAAACACATGATTTAGCTTCAAATCAATGCGAAGTAGAAGGCTTAGCATCAAATCCATGCAACACAAATTATTCAGCTTCGTATACTTGCGATATAAGTGATATAGCTTCAAATGCAGGTGAAACAAACGAGTGATCTTCAAATCCAAGCGTAACACATGATTTAACTTCAAATCAATGGGAAGTAGAAGATTTACCTTCAAATCCATGCGAAACAAATGGTTTAGCTTCAAATACTTGTGATATACATGAATTTGCTTCAGCTGTATGCGAAACAAACGAGTTAGCTTCAAATCCAAGCGAAACACATGATTGAGCTTGAAATCAATGCGAAATAGAAGGCTTAGCATCAAATCCATGCGACACAAATTATTTAGCTTCGTATACTTGCGATATAAGTGATATAGCTTCAAATGCAGGTGAAACAAACGAGTGATCTTCAAATCCAAGCGTAACACATGATTTAACTTCAAATCAATGGGAAGTAGCAGATTTACCTCATATCCATGCGAAACAAATGGTTTAGCTTCAAATACTTGTGATATATATGTTTTAGCTTCAACTGCATGCGGAACAAACGTGTTAGCTTCAAATCCAAGCGAAACACATGATTTAGCTTCAAATCAATGCGAAGTAGAAGGCTTAGCATCAAATCCATGCAACACAAATTATTTAGCTTCTTATACTTGCGATATAAGTGATAAAGCATCAAATGCAGGCGAAACAAACGAGTGAGCTTTAAATCCAAGCGTAACACATGATTTAACTTCAAATCAATGCGAAGTAGAAGATTTACCTTCAAATCCATGCGAAACAAATGATTTAGCTTCAAATACTTGTGATATACATGCTTTAGCTCAACTGCATGCGAAACAAACGAGTTAGCTTGAAATCCAAGCGAAACACATGATTTAGCTTCAAATCAATGCGAAGTAGAAGGCTTCGCATCAAATCCATGCAACACAAATTATTTAGCTTCGTATACTTGCGATATAAGTGATATAGCTTCAAATGCACGTGAAACAAAACGAGTGATCTTCAAATCCAAGCTTAACACGTGATGTAACTTCATATCAATGGGAAGTAGCAGAATTACCTTCAAAACCATGCGAAACAAATGGTTTAGCTTCAAATACTTGTGATATACATGAATTTGCTTCAGCTGTATGCGAAACAAACGAGTTAGCTTCAAATCCAAGCGAAACACATGATTGAGCTTGAAATCAATGCGAAATAGAAGGCTTAGCATCAAATCCATGCGACACAAATTATTTAGCTTCGTATACTTGCGATATAAGTGATATAGCTTCAAATGCAGGTGAAACAAACGAGTGATCTTCAAATCCAAGCGTAACACATGATTTAACTTCAAATCAATGGGAAGTAGCAGATTTACCTTCAAATCCATGCGAAACAAATGGTTTAGCTTCAAATACTTGTGATATACATGATTTAGCTTCAGCTGCATGGGAAACAAACGAGTTAGCTTCAAATCCAAGCGAAACACATGATTTAGCTTCAAATCAATGCGAAGTAGAAGGCTTAGCATCAAATCCATGCAACACAAATTATTCAGCTTCGTATACTTGCGATATAAGTGATATAGCTTCAAATGCAGGTGAAACAAACGAGTGATCTTCAAATCCAAGCGTAACACATGATTTAACTTCATATCAATGGGAAGTAGCAGAATTACCTTCAAATCCATGCGAAACAAATGGTTTGGCTTCGAATACTTGTGATATACATGATTTAGCTTCAGCTGCATGCGAAACAAACGAGTTAGCTTCAAATCCAAGCGAAACACATGATTTAGCTTCAAATCAATGCGAAATAGAAGGCTTAGCATCAAATCCATGCAACACAAATTATTTAGCTTCAACTACTTGTGATATACATGATTTAGCTTCAACTGCATGCGAAACAAACGAGTTAGCTTCAAATCCAAGCGAAACACATGATTTAGCTTCAAATCAATGCGAAGTAGAAGGCTTAGCATCAAATCCATTCAACACAAATTATTTAGCTTCATATACTTGCGATATAAGTGATAAAGCTTCAAATGCAGGCGAAACAAACGAGTGAGCTTTAAATCCAAGCGTAACACATGATTTAACTTCAAATCAATGCGAAGTAGAAGATTTACCTTCAAATCCATGCGAAACAAATGGCTTAGCTTTAACTACTTGTGATATACATGATTTAGCTTCAACTGCATGCGAAACAAACGAGTTAGCTTCAAATCCAAGCGAAACACATGATTTAGCTTCAAATCAATTGAGAAATAGAATTCTTAGCATCAAATCCATGCGACGCAAATTATTTAGCTTCGTATACTTGCGATATAAGTGATATAGCTTCAAATGCAGGTGAAACAAACGAGAGATCTTCACATCCAAGCGTAACACATGATTTAACTTCAAATCAATGGGAAGTAGAAGATTTACCTTCAAATCCAAACGAAACAAATGGTTTAGCTTCAAATACTTGTGATACACATGATTTAGCTTCAACTGCATGCGAAACAAACGAGTTAGCTTCAAATCCAAGCGAAACACATGATTTAGCTTCAAATCAATTGCGAAATAGAATTCTTAGCATCAAATCCATGCGACGCAAATTATTTAGCTTCTTACACTTGCGATATAAGTGATAAAGCTTCAAATGCAGGCGAAACAAACGAGTGAGCTTTAAATCCAAGCGTAACACATGATTTAACTTCAAATCAATGCGAAGTAGAAGATTTACCTTCAAATCCATGCGAAACAAATGGCTTAGCTTCAACTACTTGTGATATACATGATATAGCTTCAACTGCATGCGAAACAAACGAGTTAGCTTCAACTCCAAGCGAAACACATGATTTAGCTTCAAATCAATGCGAAGTAGAAGGCTCAGCATCAAATCCATGCAACACAAATTATTTAGCTTCTTATACTTGCGATATAAGTGATAAAGCTTCAAATGCAGGCGAAACAAACGAGTGAGCTTTAAATCCAACCGAAACACATGATTTAACTTCAAATCAATGCGAAGTAGAAGATTTACCTTCAAATCCATGCGAAACAAATGGCTTAGCTTCAAATACTTGTGATATACATGCTTTAGCTTCAACTGCATGCGAAACAAACGAGTTAGCTTCAAATCCAAGCGAAACACATGATTTAGCTTCAAATCAATGGGAAGTAGAAGGCTTAGCATCAAATCCATGCGACACAAATTATTTAGCTTCGTATACTTGCGATATAAGTGATATAGCTTCAATGCAGGTGAAACAAACGAGTGATCTTCAAATCCAAGCTTAACACATGATGTAACTTCATATCAATGGGAAGTAGCAGAATTACCATCAAATCCATGCGAAACAAATGGTTTGGCTTCTAATACTTGTGATATACATGATTTAGCTTCAGCTGCATGCGAAACAAATGAGTTAGCTTCAAATCCAAGCGAAACACATGATTTAGCTTCAAATCAATGCGAAATAGAAGGCTTAGCATCAAATCCATGCAACACAAATTATTTAGCTTCAACTACTTGTGATATACATGATTTAGCTTCAACTGCATGCGAAACAAACGAGTTAGCTTCAAATCCAAGCGAAACACATGATTTAGCTTCAAATCAATGCGAAGTAGAAGGCTTAGCATCAAATCCATTCAACACAAATTATTTAGCTTCATATACTTGCGATATAAGTGATAAAGCTTCAAATGCAGGCGAAACAAACGAGTGAGCTTTAAATCCAAGCGTAACACATGATTTAACTTCAAATCAATGCGAAGTAGAAGATTTACCTTCAAATCCATGCGAAACAAATGGCTTAGCTTTAACTACTTGTGATATACATGATTTAGCTTCAACTGCATGCGAAACAAACGAGTTAGCTTCAAATCCAAGCGAAACACATGATTTAGCTTCAAATCAATGCGAAATAGAAGGCTTAGCATCAAATTCATGCGACGCAAATTATTTAGCTTCGTATACTTGCGATATAAGTGATATAGCTTCAAATGCAGGTGAAACAAACGAGTGATCTTCAAATCCAAGCGTAACACATGATTTAACTTCAAATCAATGGGAAGTAGCAGATTTACCTTCAAATCCATGCGAAACAAATGGTTTGGCTTCAAATACTTGTGATATACATGATTTAGCTTCAGCTGCATGCGAAACAAACGAGTTAGCTTCAAATCCAAGCGAAACACATGATTTAGCTTCAAATCAATGCGAAATAGAAGGCTTAGCATCAAATCCATGCAACACAAATTATTTAGCTTCTTATACTTGCGATATAAGTGATAAAGCCTCAAATGCAGGCGAAACAAACGAGTGAGCTTTAAATCCAACCGTAACACATGATTTAACTTCAAATCAATGCGCAGTAGAAGATTTACCTTCAAATCCATGCGAAACAAATGGCTTAGCTTCAAATACTTGTGATATACATGATTTAGCTTCAACTGCATGCGAAACAAACGAGTTAGCTTCAAATCCAAGCGAAACACATGATTTAGCTTCAAATCAATGGGAAGTAGAAGGCTTAGCATCAAATCCATGCAACACAAATTATTTAGCTTCTTATACTTGCGATATAAGTGATATAGATTCAAATGCAGGTGAAACAAACGAGTGATCTTCAAATCCAAGCGTAGCACATGATTTAACTTCAAAATCAATGGGAAGTAGAAGATTTACCTTCAAATCCAAACGAAACAAATGGTTTAGCTTCAACTACTTGTGATATACATGATTTAGCTTCAACTGCATGCGAAACAAACGAGTTAGCTTCAAATCCAAGCGAAACAAATGATTTAGCTTCAAATCAATGCGAAATAGAAGGCTTAGCATCAAATCCATGCAACACAAATTATTTAGCTTCTTATACTTGCGATATAAGTGATAAAGCTTCAAATGCAGGCGAAACAAACGAGTGAGCTTTAAATCCAACCGTAACACATGTTTTAACTTCAAATCAATGCGAAGTAGAAGCTTTACCTTCAAATCCATGCGAAACAAATGGTTTAACTTCAAATACTTGTGATATACATGCTTTAGCTTCAACTGCATGCGAAACAAACGAGTTAGCTTGAAATCCAAGCGAAACACATGATTTAGCTTCAAATCAATGCGAAGCAGAAGGCTTAGCATCAAATCCATGCAACACAAATTATTTAGCTTCGTATACTTGCGATATAAGTGATATAGCTTCAAATGCAGGTGAAACAAACGAGTGATCTTCAAATCCAAGCTTAACACATGATGTAACTTCATATCAATGGGAAGTAGCAGAATTACCTTCAAAACCATGCGAAACAAATGGTTTAGCTTCAAATACTTGTGATATACATGATTTAGCTTCAGCTGCATGCGAAACAAACGAGTTAGATTCAAATCCAAGCGAAATACATGATTTAGCTTCAAATCAATGCGAAGTAGAAGGCTTAGCATCAAATCCATTCAACACAAATTATTTAGCTTCATATACTTGCGATATAAGTGATAAAGCTTCAAATGCAGGCGAAACAAACGAGTGAGCTTTAAATCCAAGCGTAACACATGATTTAACTTCAAATCAATGCGAAGTAGAAGATTTACCTTCAAATCCATGCGAAACAAATGGCTTAGCTTCAACTACTTGTGATATACATGATTTAGCTTCAACTGCATGCGAAACAAACGAGTTAGCTTCAAATCCAAGCGAAACACATGATTTAGCTTCAAATCATTGCGAAATAGAAGGCCTAGCATCAAATCCATGCGACGCAAATTATTTAGCTTCGTATACTTGCGATATAAATGATATAGCTTCAAATGCAGGTGAAACAAACGAGTGATCTTCTAATCCAAGCGTAACACATGATTTAACTTCAAATCAATGGGAAGTAGCAGATTTTCCTTCAAATCCATGCGAAACAAATGGTTTGGCTTCAAATACTTGTGATATACATGATTTAGCTTCAACTGCATGCGAAACAAACGAGTTAGCTTCAAATCCAAGCGAAACACATGATTTAGCTTCAAATCAATGCGTAATAGAAGGCTTAGCATCAAATCCATGCAACACAAATTAATTAGCTTCTTATACTTGCGATATAAGTGATAAAGCTTCAAATGCAGGCGAAACAAACGAGTGAGCTTTAAATCCAACCGTAACACATGATTTAACTTCAAATCAATGCGAATTAGAAGATTTACCTTCAAATCCATGCGAAACAAATGGCTTAGCTTCAAACACTTGTGATATACATGATTTAGCTTCAACTGCATGCGAAACAAACGAGTTAGCTTCAAATCCAAGCGAAACACATGATTTAGCTTCAAATCAATGCGAAATAGAAGACTTAGCATCAAATCCATGCGACACAAATTATTTAGCTTCTTATACTTGCGATATAAGTGATAAAGCTTCAAATGCAGGTGAAACAACGAGTGAGCTTTAAATCCAAGCGTAACACATGATTTAACTTCAAATCAGTGGGAAGTAGAAGATTTACCTTCAAATCCAAACGAAACAAATGGTTTAGCTTCAAATACTTATGATATACATGATTTATCTTCAGCTGCATGCGAAACAAACGATTTAGCTTCACACCCAAGGGAAACACATGATTTAACTTCAAATCAATGCGAAATAGAAGGCTTAGCATCAAATCCATGCGTAACAAATTATTTAGCTTCACATACTTGCGGTATAAGTGATATAGCTTCAAATGCAGGTGAAACAAACGAGTGATATTCAAATCCAAGCCTAACACACGATTTAACTTCAAATCAATGCGAAGTAGAAGATTTAGGTTCAAATACATGCGAAACAAATGGTTTAGCTTCAAATACTTGTGATATACATGATTTAGCTTCAGCTGCATGGGAAACAAACGAGTTAGCTTCAAATCCAAGCGAAACACATGATTTAGCTTCAAATCAATGCGAAGTAGAAGGCTTAGCATCAAATCCATGCAACACAAATTATTCAGCTTCTTATACTTGCGATATAAGTGATAAAGCTTCAAATGCAGGCGAAACAAACGAGTGAGCATTAAATCCAAGCGTAACACATGATTTAACTTCAAATCAATGCGAAGTAGAAGACTTACCTTCAAATCCATGCGAAACAAATGGCTTAGCTTCAAATACCTTTGAAATACATGATTTAGCTTCAACTGCATGCGAATCAAACGAGTTAGCTTCAAATCCAAGCGAGACACATGATTTAGCTTCAAATCAATGCGAAATAGAAGGCTTAGCATCAAATCCATGCGACACGAATTATTTAGCTTCGTATACTTGCGATATAAGTGATATAGCTTCAAATGCAGGTGAAACAAACGAGTGATCTTCAAATCCAAGCGTAACACATGATTTAACTTCAAATCAATGGGAAGTAGCAGATTTACCTTCAAATCCATGCGAAACAAATGGTTTAGCTTCAAATACTTGTGATATACATGATTTAGCTTCAGCTGCATGGGAAACAAACGAGTTAGCTTCAAATCCAAGCGAAACACATGATTTAGCTTCAAATCAATGCGAAGTAGAAGGCTTAGCATCAAATCCATGCAACACAAATTATTCAGCTTCGTATACTTGCGATATAAGTGATATAGCTTCAAATGCAGGTGAAACAAACGAGTGATCTTCAAATCCAAGCGTAACACATGATTTAACTTCAAATCAATGGGAAGTAGAAGATTTACCTTCAAATCCATGCGAAACAAATGGTTTAGCTTCAAATACTTGTGATATACATGAATTTGCTTCAGCTGTATGCGAAACAAACGAGTTAGCTTCAAATCCAAGCGAAACACATGATTGAGCTTGAAATCAATGCGAAATAGAAGGCTTAGCATCAAATCCATGCGACACAAATTATTTAGCTTCGTATACTTGCGATATAAGTGATATAGCTTCAAATGCAGGTGAAACAAACGAGTGATCTTCAAATCCAAGCGTAACACATGATTTAACTTCAAATCAATGGGAAGTAGCAGATTTACCTTCAAATCCATGCGAAACAAATGGTTTAGCTTCAAATACTTGTGATATACATGTTTTAGCTTCAACTGCATGCGGAACAAACGTGTTAGCTTCAAATCCAAGCGAAACACATGATTTAGCTTCAAATCAATGCGTAATAGAAGGCTTAGCATCAAATCCATGCAACACAAATTAATTAGCTTCTTATACTTGCGATATAAGTGATAAAGCTTCAAATGCAGGCGAAACAAACGAGTGAGCTTTAAATCCAACCGTAACACATGATTTAACTTCAAATCAATGCGAATTAGAAGATTTACCTTCAAATCCATGCGAAACAAATGGCTTAGCTTCAAACACTTGTGATATACATGATTTAGCTTCAACTGCATGCGAAACAAACGAGTTAGCTTCAAATCCAGCGAAACACATGATTTAGCTTCAAATCAATGCGAAATAGAAGACTTAGCATCAAATCCATGCGACACAAATTATTTAGCTTCTTATACTTGCGATATAAGTGATAAAGCTTCAAATGCTGGTGAAACAAACGAGTGAGCTTTAAATCCAAGCGTAACACATGATTTAACTTCAAATCAGTGGGAAGTAGAAGATTTACCTTCAAATCCAAACGAAACAAATGGTTTAGCTTCAAATACTTATGATATACATGATTTATCTTCAGCTGCATGCGAAACAAACGATTTAGATTCACACCCAAGGGAAACACATGATTTAACTTCAAATCAATGCGAAATAGAAGGCTTAGCATCAAATCCATGCGTAACAAATTATTTAGCTTCACATACTTGCGGTATAAGTGATATAGCTTCAAATGCAGGTGAAACAAACGAGTGATATTCAAATCCAAGCCTAACACACGATTTAACTTCAAATCAATGCGAAGTAGAAGATTTAGGTTCAAATACATGCGAAACAAATGGTTTAGCTTCAAATACTTGTGATATACATGATTTAGCTTCAGCTGCATGGGAAACAAACGAGTTAGCTTCAAATCCAAGCGAAACACATGATTTAGCTTCAAATCAATGCGAAGTAGAAGGCTTAGCATCAAATCCATGCAACACAAATTATTCAGCTTCTTATACTTGCGATATAAGTGATAAAGCTTCAAATGCAGGCGAAACAAACGAGTGAGCATTAAATCCAAGCGTAACACATGATTTAACTTCAAATCAATGCGAAGTAGAAGACTTACCTTCAAATCCATGCGAAACAAATGGCTTAGCTTCAAATACCTTTGAAATACATGATTTAGCTTCAACTGCATGCGAATCAAACGAGTTAGCTTCAAATCCAAGCGAGACACATGATTTAGCTTCAAATCAATGCGAAATAGAAGGCTTAGCATCAAATCCATGCGACACGAATTATTTAGCTTCGTATACTTGCGATATAAGTGATATAGCTTCAAATGCAGGTGAAACAAACGAGTGATCTTCAAATCCAAGCGTAACACATGATTTAACTTCAAATCAATGGGAAGTAGCAGATTTACCTTCAAATCCATGCGAAACAAATGGTTTTAGCTTCAAATACTTGTGATATACATGATTTAGCTTCAGCTGCATGGGAAACAAACGAGTTAGCTTCAAATCCAAGCGAAACACATGATTTAGCTTCAAATCAATGCGAAGTAGAAGGCTTAGCATCAAATCCATGCAACACAAATTATTCAGCTTCGTATACTTGCGATATAAGTGATATAGCTTCAAATGCAGGTGAAACAAACGAGTGATCTTCAAATCCAAGCGTAACACATGATTTAACTTCAAATCAATGGGAAGTAGCAGATTTACCTTCAAATCCATGCGAAACAAATGGTTTAGCTTCAAATACTTGTGATATACATGTTTTAGCTTCAACTGCATGCGGAACAAACGTGTTAGCTTCAAATCCAAGCGAAACACATGATTTAGCTTCAAATCAATGCGTAATAGAAGGCTTAGCATCAAATCCATGCAACACAAATTAATTAGCTTCTTATACTTGCGATATAAGTGATAAAGCTTCAAATGCAGGCGAAACAAACGAGTGAGCTTTAAATCCAACCGTAACACATGATTTAACTTCAAATCAATGCGAATTAGAAGATTTACCTTCAAATCCATGCGAAACAAATGGCTTAGCTTCAAACACTTGTGATATACATGATTTAGCTTCAACTGCATGCGAAACAAACGAGTTAGCTTCAAATCCAAGCGAAACACATGATTTAGCTTCAAATCAATGCGAAATAGAAGACTTAGCATCAAATCCATGCGACACAAATTATTTAGCTTCTTATACTTGCGATATAAGTGATAAAGCTTCAAATGCTGGTGAAACAAACGAGTGAGCTTTAAATCCAAGCGTAACACATGATTTAACTTCAAATCAGTGGGAAGTAGAAGATTTACCTTCAAATCCAAACGAAACAAATGGTTTAGCTTCAAATACTTATGATATACATGATTTATCTTCAGCTGCATGCGAAACAAACGATTTAGATTCACACCCAAGGGAAACACATGATTTAACTTCAAATCAATGCGAAATAGAAGGCTTAGCATCAAATCCATGCGTAACAAATTATTTAGCTTCACATACTTGCGGTATAAGTGATATAGCTTCAAATGCAGGTGAAACAAACGAGTGATATTCAAATCCAAGCCTAACACACGATTTAACTTCAAATCAATGCGAAGTAGAAGATTTAGGTTCAAATACATGCGAAACAAATGGTTTAGCTTCAAATACTTGTGATATACATGATTTAGCTTCAGCTGCATGGGAAACAAACGAGTTAGCTTCAAATCCAAGCGAAACACATGATTTAGCTTCAAATCAATGCGAAGTAGAAGGCTTAGCATCAAATCCATGCAACACAAATTATTCAGCTTCTTATACTTGCGATATAAGTGATAAAGCTTCAAATGCAGGCGAAACAAACGAGTGAGCATTAAATCCAAGCGTAACACATGATTTAACTTCAAATCAATGCGAAGTAGAAGACTTACCTTCAAATCCATGCGAAACAAATGGCTTAGCTTCAAATACCTTTGAAATACATGATTTAGCTTCAACTGCATGCGAATCAAACGAGTTAGCTTCAAATCCAAGCGAGACACATGATTTAGCTTCAAATCAATGCGAAATAGAAGGCTTAGCATCAAATCCATGCGACACGAATTATTTAGCTTCGTATACTTGCGATATAAGTGATATAGCTTCAAATGCAGGTGAAACAAACGAGTGATCTTCAAATCCAAGCGTAACACATGATTTAACTTCAAATCAATGGGAAGTAGCAGATTTACCTTCAAATCCATGCGAAACAAATGGTTTAGCTTCAAATACTTGTGATATACATGATTTAGCTTCAGCTGCATGGGAAACAAACGAGTTAGCTTCAAATCCAAGCGAAACACATGATTTAGCTTCAAATCAATGCGAAGTAGAAGGCTTAGCATCAAATCCATGCAACACAAATTATTCAGCTTCGTATACTTGCGATATAAGTGATATAGCTTCAAATGCAGGTGAAACAAACGAGTGATCTTCAAATCCAAGCGTAACACATGATTTAACTTCAAATCAATGGGAAGTAGAAGATTTACCTTCAAATCCATGCGAAACAAATGGTTTAGCTTCAAATACTTGTGATATACATGAATTTGCTTCAGCTGTATGCGAAACAAACGAGTTAGCTTCAAATCCAAGCGAAACACATGATTGAGCTTGAAATCAATGCGAAATAGAAGGCTTAGCATCAAATCCATGCGACACAAATTATTTAGCTTCGTATACTTGCGATATAAGTGATATAGCTTCAAATGCAGGTGAAACAAACGAGTGATCTTCAAATCCAAGCGTAACACATGATTTAACTTCAAATCAATGGGAAGTAGCAGATTTACCTTCAAATCCATGCGAAACAAATGGTTTAGCTTCAAATACTTGTGATATACATGTTTTAGCTTCAACTGCATGCGGAACAAACGTGTTAGCTTCAAATCCAAGCGAAACACATGATTTAGCTTCAAATCAATGCGAAGTAGAAGGCTTAGCATCAAATCCATGCAACACAAATTATTTAGCTTCTTATACTTGCGATATAAGTGATAAAGCATCAAATGCAGGCGAAACAAACGAGTGAGCTTTAAATCCAAGCGTAACACATGATTTAACTTCAAATCAATGCGAAGTAGAAGATTTACCTTCAAATCCATGCGAAACAAATGATTTAGCTTCAAATACTTGTGATATACATGCTTTAGCTCAACTGCATGCGAAACAAACGAGTTAGCTTGAAATCCAAGCGAAACACATGATTTAGCTTCAAATCAATGCGAAGTAGAAGGCTTCGCATCAAATCCATGCAACACAAATTATTTAGCTTCGTATACTTGCGATATAAGTGATATAGCTTCAAATGCAGGTGAAACAAACGAGTGATCTTCAAATCCAAGCTTAACACGTGATGTAACTTCATATCAATGGGAAGTAGCAGAATTACCTTCAAAACCATGCGAAACAAATGGTTTAGCTTCAAATACTTGTGATATACATGAATTTGCTTCAGCTGTATGCGAAACAAACGAGTTAGCTTCAAATCCAAGCGAAACACATGATTGAGCTTGAAATCAATGCGAAATAGAAGGCTTAGCATCAAATCCATGCGACACAAATTATTTAGCTTCGTATACTTGCGATATAAGTGATATAGCTTCAAATGCAGGTGAAACAAACGAGTGATCTTCAAATCCAAGCGTAACACATGATTTAACTTCAAATCAATGGGAAGTAGCAGATTTACCTTCAAATCCATGCGAAACAAATGGTTTAGCTTCAAATACTTGTGATATACATGATTTAGCTTCAGCTGCATGGGAAACAAACGAGTTAGCTTCAAATCCAAGCGAAACACATGATTTAGCTTCAAATCAATGCGAAGTAGAAGGCTTAGCATCAAATCCATGCAACACAAATTATTCAGCTTCGTATACTTGCGATATAAGTGATATAGCTTCAAATGCAGGTGAAACAAACGAGTGATCTTCAAATCTAAGCGTAACACATGATTTAACTTCAAATCAATGGGAAGTAGAAGATTTACCTTCAAATCCATGCGAAACAAATGGTTTAGCTTCAAATACTTGTGATATACATGAATTTGCTTCAGCTGTATGCGAAACAAACGAGTTAGCTTCAAATCCAAGCGAAACACATGATTGAGCTTGAAATCAATGCGAAATAGAAGGCTTAGCATCAAATCCATGCGACACAAATTATTTAGCTTCGTATACTTGCGATATAAGTGATATAGCTTCAAATGCAGGTGAAACAAACGAGTGATCTTCAAATCCAAGCGTAACACATGATTTAACTTCAAATCAATGGGAAGTAGCAGATTTACCTTCAAATCCATGCGAAACAAATGGTTTAGCTTCAAATACTTGTGATATACATGTTTTAGCTTCAACTGCATGCGGAACAAACGTGTTAGCTTCAAATCCAAGCGAAACACATGATTTAGCTTCAAATCAATGCGAAGTAGAAGGCTTAGCATCAAATCCATGCAACACAAATTATTTAGCTTCTTATACTTGCGATATAAGTGATAAAGCATCAAATGAAGGCGAAACAAACGAGTGAGCTTTAAATCCAAGCGTAACACATGATTTAACTTCAAATCAATGCGAAGTAGAAGATTTACCTTCAAATCCATGCGAAACAAATGATTTAGCTTCAAATACTTGTGATATACATGATTTACCTTCAACTGCATGCGAAACTAACGAGTTAGCTTCAAATCCAAGCGAAACACATGATTTAGCTTCAAATCAATGCGAAGTAGAAGGCTTAGCATCAAATCCATGCAACACAAATTATTTAGCTTCTTATACTTGCGATATAAGTGATAAAGCTTAAAATGCAGGTGAAACAAACGAGTGAACTTTAAATCCAAGCGTAACACATGATTTAAATTCAAATCAATGCGAAGTAGAAGATTTACCTTCAAATCCATGCCAAACAAATGGATTAGCTTCAAATACTTTTGATATACATGATTTAGCTTCAACTGCATGCGAAACAAACGAGTTAGCTTCAAATCCAAACGAAACACATGATTTAGCTTCAAATCAATGCGAAATAGAAGGCTTAGCATCAATTCCATGCGACACAAATTATTTAGCTTCGTATACTTGCGATATAAGTGATATAGCTTCAAATGCAGGTGAAACAAACGAGTGATCTTCAATTCCAAGCGTAACACATGATTTAACTTCAAATCAATGGAAGTAGAAGATTTACCTTCAAATCCATGCGAAACAAATGGTTTAGCTTCAAATACTTGTGATATAAATGATTTAGCTTCAGCTGCATGCGAAACAAACGAGTTAGCTTCAAATCCAAGCGAAACACATGATTGAGCTTCAAATCAATGCGAAATAGAAGGCTTAGCATCAAATCCATGCGACACAAATTATTTAGCTTCGTATACTTGCGATATAAGTGATATAGCTTCAAGTGCAGGTGAAACAAACGAGTGATCTTCAAGTCCAAGCGTAACACATGATTTAACTTCAAATCAATGGTAAGTAGCAGATTTACCTTCAAATCCATGCGAAACAAATGGTTTAGCTTCAAATACTTGTGATGTTTTAGCTTCAACTGCATGCGGAACAAACGAGTTAGCTTCAAATCCAAGCGAAACACATGATTTAGCTTCAAATCAATGCGAAATAGAACGCTTAGCATCAAATCCATGCTACACAAATTATTTAGCTTCTTATACTTGCGATATAAGTGATAAAGCTTAAAATGCAGGTGAAACAAACGAGTGAGCTATAAATCCAAGCGTAACACATGATTTAACTTCAAATCAATGCGAAGTAGAAGATTTACCTTCAAATCCATGCGAAACAAATGGTTTAGCTTCAAATACTTGTGATATACATGATTTAGCTTCAACTGCATGCGAAACAAACGAGTTAGCTTCAAATCCAAGCGAAACACATGATTGAGCTTCAAATCAATGCGAAATAGAAGGCTTAGCATCAAATCCATGCGACACAAATTATTTAGCTTCGTATACTTGCGATATAAGTGATATAGTTTCAAATGCAGGTGAAACAAACGAGTGATCTTCAAAGCCAAGCGTAACACATGATTTAGCTTCAAATCACTGGGAAGTAGCAGATTTACCTTCAAATCCATGCGAAGCAAATGGTTTAGCTTCAAATACTTGTGATATACATGATTTAGCTTCAGCTGCATGGGAAACAAACGAGTTAGCTTCAAATCCAAGCGAAACACATGATTTAGATTCAAATCAATGCGAAATAGAAGGCTTAGCATCAAATCCATGCGACACAAATTATTTAGCTTCACATACTTGCGGTATAAGTGATATAGCTTCAAATGCAGGTGAAACAAACGAGTGATATTCAAATCCAAGCCTAGCACACGATTTAACTTCAAATCAATGCGAAGTAGAAGATTTAGGTTCAAATACATGCGAAACAAATGGTTTAGCTTCAAATACTTGTGATTTACATGATTTAGCTTCAGCTGCATGGGAAACAAACGAGTTATCTTCAAATCCAAGCGAAACACATGATTTAGCTGCAAATCAATGCGAAGTAGAAGGCTTAGCATCAAATCCATGCAACACAAATTATTCAGCTTCTTATACTTGCGATATAAGTGATAAAGCTTCAAATGCAGGCGAAACAAACGATTGAGCTTTAAATCCAAGCGTAACACATGACTTAACTTCAAATCAATGCGAAGTAGAAGATTTACCTTCAAATCCATGCGAAACAAATGGTATAGCTTCAAATACTTGTGATATACATGATTTAGCTTCAGCTGCATGCGAAACAAACGAGTTAGCTTCAAATCCAAGCGAGACACATGACTTAGCTTCAAATCAATGCGAAATAGAAGGCTTAGCATCAAATCCATGCAACACAAATTATTTAGCATCTTATACTTGCGATATAAGTGATAAAGCTTCAAATGCAGGTGAAACAAACGATTGAGCTTTAAATCCAAGCGTAACACATGACTTAACTTCAAATCAATGCGAAGTAGAAGATTTACCTTCAAATCCATGCGAAACAAATGGTATAGCTTCAAATACTTGTGATATACATGATTTAGCTTCAACTGCATGCGAAACAAACGAGTTAGCTTCAAATCCAAGCGTAACACATGATTAAACTTCAAATCAATGCGAAGTAGAAGATTTACCTTCAAATTCATGCGAAACAAATGGTTTAGCTTCAAATACTTGTGATATACATGATTTAGCTTCCGCTGCATGCGAAACAAACGAGTTAGCTTCAAATCCAAGCGAAACACATGATTGAGCTTCAAATCAATGCGAAATAGAAGGCTTAGCATCAAATCCATGCGACACAAATTATTTAGCTTCGTATACTTGCGATATAAGTGATATAGCTTCAAGTGCAGGTGAAACAAACGAGTGATCTTCAAATCCAAGCGTAACACATGATTTCACTTCAAATCAATGCGAAGTAGAAGATTTACCTTCAAATCCATGCGAAACAAATGGTTTAGCTTCAAATACTTGTGATATACATGATTTAGCTTCAACTGCATGCGAAACAAACGAGTTAGCTTCAAATCCAAGCGAAACACATGATTGAGCTTCAAATCAATGCGAAATAGAAGGCTTAGCATCAAATCCATGCGACACAAATTATTTAGCTTCGTATACTTGCGATATAAGTGATATAGTTTCAAATGCAGGTGAAACAAACGAGTGATCTTCAAAGCCAAGCGTAACACATGATTTAGCTTCAAATCACTGGGAAGTAGCAGATTTACCTTCAAATCCATGCGAAGCAAATGGTTTAGCTTCAAATACTTGTGATATACATGATTTAGCTTCAGCTGCATGCGAAACAAACGAGTTAGCTTCAAATCCAAGCGGGACACATGACTTAGCTTCAAATCAATGCGAAATAGAAGGCTTAGCATCAAATCCATGCAACACAAATTATTTAGCATCTTATACTTGCGATATAAGTGATAAAGCTTCAAATGCAGGTGAAACAAACGATTGAGCTTTAAATCCAAGCGTAACACATGACTTAACTTCAAATCAATGCGAAGTAGAAGATTTACCTTCAAATCCATGCGAAACAAATGGTATAGCTTCAAATACTTGTGATATACATGATTTAGCTTCAACTGCATGCGAAACAAACGAGTTAGCTTCAAATCCAAGCGTAACACATGATTAAACTTCAAATCAATGCGAAGTAGAAGATTTACCTTCAAATTCATGCGAAACAAATGGTTTAGCTTCAAATACTTGTGATATACATGATTTAGCTTCAGCTGCATGCGAAACAAACGAGTTAGCTTCATTTCCAAGCGAAACACATGATTTAGCTTCAAATCAATGAGAAGTAGAAGGCTTAGCATCAAATCCATGCAACACAAATTATTCAGCTTCTTATACTTGCGATATAAGTGATAAAGCTTCAAATGCAGGCGAAACAAACGATTGAGCTTTAAATCCAAGCGTAACACATGACTTAACTTCAAATCAATGCGAAGTAGAAGATTTACCTTCAAATCCATGCGAAACAAATGGTATAGCTTCAAATACTTGTGATATACATGATTTAGCTTCAGCTGCATGCGAAACAAACGAGTTAGCTTCAAATCCAAGCGAGACACATGACTTAGCTTCAAATCAATGCGAAATAGAATGCTTAGCATCAAATCCATGCAACACAAATTATTTAGCTTCTTATACTTGCGATATAAGTGATAAAGCTTCAAATGCAGGTGAAACAAACGATTGAGCTTTAAATCCAAGCGTAACACATGACTTAACTTCAAATCAATGCGAAGTAGAAGATTTACCTTCAAATCCATGCGAAACAAATGGTATAGCTTCAAATACTTGTGATATACATGATTTAGCTTCAACTGCATGCGAAACAAACGAGTTAGCTTCAAATCCAAGCGTAACACATGATTAAACTTCAAATCAATGCGAAGTAGAAGATTTACCTTCAAATTCATGCGAAACAAATGGTTTAGCTTCAAATACTTGTGATATACATGATTTAGCTTCAGCTGCATGCGAAACAAACGAGTTAGCTTCATTTCCAAGCGAAACACATGATTTAGCTTCAAATCAATGCGAGGTAGAAGGCTTTGCATCAAATCCATGCGACACGAATTATTTAGCTTCGTATACTTGCGATATAAGTGATATAGCTTCAAATGCAGGTGAAACAAACGAGTGATTTTCAAATCCAAGCGAAACACATGATTTAGCTTCAAATCAGTGGGAAGTAGAAGATTTACCTTCAAATCCAAACGAAACAAATGGTTTAGCTCCAAATACTTATGATATACATGATTTAGCTTCAGCTGCATGCGAAACAAACGATTTAGCTTCACACCCAAGGGAAACACATGATTTAACTTCAAATCAATGCGAAATAGAAGGCTTAGCATCAAATCCATGCAACACAAATTATTCAGCTTCGTATACTTGCGATATAAGTGATATAGCTTCAAATGCAGGTGAAACAAACGAGTGATCTTCAAATCCAAGCGTAACACATGATTTAACTTCAAATCAATGGGAAGTAGAAGATTTACCTTCAAATCCATGCGAAACAAATGGTTTAGCTTCAAATACTTGTGATATACATGAATTTGCTTCAGCTGTATGCGAAACATACGAGTTAGCTTCAAATCCAAGCGAAACACATGATTGAGCTTGAAATCAATGCGAAATAGAAGGCTTAGCATCAAATCCATGCGACACAAATTATTTAGCTTCGTATACTTGCGATATAAGTGATATAGCTTCAAATGCAGGTGAAACAAACGAGTGATCTTCAAATCCAAGCGTAACACATGATTTAACTTCAAATCAATGGGAAGTAGCAGATTTACCTTCAAATCCATGCGAAACAAATGGTTTAGCTTCAAATACTTGTGATATACATGATTTAGATTCAGCTGCATGGGAAACAAACGAGTTAGCTTCAAATCCAAGCGAAACACATGATTTAGCTTCAAATCAATGCGAAGTAGAAGGCTTAGCATCAAATCCATGCAACACAAATTATTCAGCTTCGTATACTTGCGATATAAGTGATATAGCTTCAAATGCAGGTGAAACAAACGAGTGATCTTCAAATCCAAGCGTAACACATGATTTAACTTCAAATCAATGGGAAGTAGAAGATTTACCTTCAAATCCATGCGAAACAAATGGTTTAGCTTCAAATACTTGTGATATACATGAATTTGCTTCAGCTGTATGCGAAACAAACGAGTTAGCTTCAAATCCAAGCGAAACACATGATTGAGCTTGAAATCAATGCGAAATAGAAGGCTTAGCATCAAATCCATGCGACACAAATTATTTAGCTTCGTATACTTGCGATATAAGTGATATAGCTTCAAATGCAGGTGAAACAAACGAGTGATCTTCAAATCCAAGCGTAACACATGATTTAACTTCAAATCAATGGGAAGTAGCAGATTTACCTTCAAATCCATGCGAAACAAATGGTTTAGCTTCAAATACTTGTGATATACATGTTTTAGCTTCAACTGCATGCGGAACAAACGTGTTAGCTTCAAATCCAAGCGAAACACATGATTTAGCTTCAAATCAATGCGAAGTAGAAGGCTTAGCATCAAATCCATGCAACACAAATTATTTAGCTTCTTATACTTGCGATATAAGTGATAAAGCATCAAATGCAGGCGAAACAAACGAGTGAGCTTTAAATCCAAGCGTAACACATGATTTAACTTCAAATCAATGCGAAGTAGAAGATTTACCTTCAAATCCATGCGAAACAAATGATTTAGCTTCAAATACTTGTGATATACATGATTTACCTTCAACTGCATGCGAAACTAACGAGTTAGCTTCAAATCCAAGCGAAACACATGATTTAGCTTCAAATCAATGCGAAGTAGAAGGCTTAGCATCAAATCCATGCAACACAAATTATTTAGCTTCTTATACTTGCGATATAAGTGATAAAGCTTAAAATGCAGGTGAAACAAACGAGTGAACTTTAAATCCAAGAGTAACACATGATTTAAATTCAAATCAATGCGAAGTAGAAGATTTACCTTCAAATCCATGCCAAACAAATGGATTAGCTCCAAATACTTTTGATATACATGATTTAGCTTCAACTGCATGCGAAACAAACGAGTTAGCTTCAAATCCAAGCGAAACACATGATTGAGCTTCAAATCAATGCGAAATAGAAGGCTTAGCATCAAATCCATGCGACACAAATTATTTAGCTTCGTATACTTGCGATATAAGTGATATAGCTTCAAGTGCAGGTGAAACAAACGAGTGATCTTCAAATCCAAGCGTAACACATGATTTAACTTCAAATCAATGGTAAGTAGCAGATTTACCTTCAAATCCATGCGAAACAAATGGTTTAGCTTCAAATACTTGTGATGTTTTAGCTTCAACTGCATGCGGAACAAACGAGTTAGCTTCAAATCCAAGCGAAACACATGATTTAGCTTCAAATCAATGCGAAATAGAACGCTTAGCATCAAATCCATGCTACACAAATTATTTAGCTTCTTATACTTGCGATATAAGTGATAAAGCTTAAAATGCAGGTGAAACAAACGAGTGAGCTATAAATCCAAGCGTAACACATGATTTAACTTCAAATCAATGCGAAGTAGAAGATTTACCTTCAAATCCATGCGAAACAAATGGTTTAGCTTCAAATACTTGTGATATACATGATTTAGCTTCAACTGCATGCGAAACTAACGAGTTAGCTTCAAATCCAAGCGAAACACATGATTTAGCTTCAAATCAATGCGAAGTAGAAGGCTTAGCATCAAATCCATGCAACACAAATTATTTAGCTTCTTATACTTGCGATATAAGTGATAAAGCTTAAAATGCAGGTGAAACAAACGAGTGAACTTTAAATCCAAGCGTAACACATGATTTAAATTCAAATCAATGCGAAGTAGAAGATTTACCTTCAAATCCATGCCAAACAAATGGATTAGCTTCAAATACTTTTGATATACATGATTTAGCTTTAACTGCATGCGAAACAAACGAGTTAGCTTCAAATCCAAACGAAACACATGATTTAGCTTCAAATCAATGCGAAATAGAAGGCTTAGCATCAATTCCATGCGACACAAATTATTTAGCTTCGTATACTTGCGATATAAGTGATATAGCTTCAAATGCAGGTGAAACAAACGAGTGATCTTCAATTCCAAGCGTAACACATGATTTAACTTCAAATCAATGGGAAGTAGAAGATTTACCTTCAAATCCATGCGAAACAAATGGTTTAGCTTCAAATACTTGTGATATAAATGATTTAGCTTCAGCTGCATGCGAAACAAACGAGTTAGCTTCAAATCCAAGCGAAACACACGATTGAGCATCAAATCAATGCGAAATAGAAGGCTTAGCATCAAATCCATGCGACACAAATTATTTAGTTTCGTATACTTGCGATATAAGTGATATAGTTTCAAATGCAGGTGAAACAAACGAGTGAGCTTTAAATCCAAGCGTAACACATGATTTAACTTCAAATCAATGCGAAGTAGAAGATTTACCTTCAAATCCATGCGAAACAAATGATTTAGCTTCAAATACTTGTGATATACATGATTTACCTTCAACTGCATGCGAAACTAACGAGTTAGCTTCAAATCCAAGCGAAACACATGATTTAGATTCAAATCAATGCGAAATAGAAGGCTTAGCATCAAATCCATGCGACACAAATTATTTAGCTTCGTATACTTGCGATATAAGTGATATAGCTTCAAATGCAGGTGAAACAAACGAGTGATCTTCAAATCCAAGCGTAACACATGATTTAACTTCAAATCAATGGGAAGTAGCAGATTTACCTTCAAATCCATGCGAAACAAATGGTTTAGCTTCAAATACTTGTGATATACATGATTTAGATTCAGCTGCATGGGAAACAAACGAGTTAGCTTCAAATCCAAGCGAAACACATGATTTAGCTTCAAATCAATGCGAAGTAGAAGGCTTAGCATCAAATCCATGCAACACAAATTATTCAGCTTCGTATACTTGCGATATAAGTGATATAGCTTCAAATGCAGGTGAAACAAACGAGTGATCTTCAAATCCAAGCGTAACACATGATTTAACTTCAAATCAATGGGAAGTAGAAGATTTACCTTCAAATCCATGCGAAACAAATGGTTTAGCTTCAAATACTTGTGATATACATGAATTTGCTTCAGCTGTATGCGAAACAAACGAGTTAGCTTCAAATCCAAGCGAAACACATGATTGAGCTTGAAATCAATGCGAAATAGAAGGCTTAGCATCAAATCCATGCGACACAAATTATTTAGCTTCGTATACTTGCGATATAAGTGATATAGCTTCAAATGCAGGTGAAACAAACGAGTGATCTTCAAATCCAAGCGTAACACATGATTTAACTTCAAATCAATGGGAAGTAGCAGATTTACCTTCAAATCCATGCGAAACAAATGGTTTAGCTTCAAATACTTGTGATATACATGTTTTAGCTTCAACTGCATGCGGAACAAACGTGTTAGCTTCAAATCCAAGCGAAACACATGATTTAGCTTCAAATCAATGCGAAGTAGAAGGCTTAGCATCAAATCCATGCAACACAAATTATTTAGCTTCTTATACTTGCGATATAAGTGATAAAGCATCAAATGCAGGCGAAACAAACGAGTGAGCTTTAAATCCAAGCGTAACACATGATTTAACTTCAAATCAATGCGAAGTAGAAGATTTACCTTCAAATCCATGCGAAACAAATGATTTAGCTTCAAATACTTGTGATATACATGATTTACCTTCAACTGCATGCGAAACTAACGAGTTAGCTTCAAATCCAAGCGAAACACATGATTTAGCTTCAAATCAATGCGAAGTAGAAGGCTTAGCATCAAATCCATGCAACACAAATTATTTAGCTTCTTATACTTGCGATATAAGTGATAAAGCTTAAAATGCAGGTGAAACAAACGAGTGAACTTTAAATCCAAGAGTAACACATGATTTAAATTCAAATCAATGCGAAGTAGAAGATTTACCTTCAAATCCATGCCAAACAAATGGATTAGCTCCAAATACTTTTGATATACATGATTTAGCTTCAACTGCATGCGAAACAAACGAGTTAGCTTCAAATCCAAGCGAAACACATGATTGAGCTTCAAATCAATGCGAAATAGAAGGCTTAGCATCAAATCCATGCGACACAAATTATTTAGCTTCGTATACTTGCGATATAAGTGATATAGCTTCAAGTGCAGGTGAAACAAACGAGTGATCTTCAAATCCAAGCGTAACACATGATTTAACTTCAAATCAATGGTAAGTAGCAGATTTACCTTCAAATCCATGCGAAACAAATGGTTTAGCTTCAAATACTTGTGATGTTTTAGCTTCAACTGCATGCGGAACAAACGAGTTAGCTTCAAATCCAAGCGAAACACATGATTTAGCTTCAAATCAATGCGAAATAGAACGCTTAGCATCAAATCCATGCTACACAAATTATTTAGCTTCTTATACTTGCGATATAAGTGATAAAGCTTAAAATGCAGGTGAAACAAACGAGTGAGCTATAAATCCAAGCGTAACACATGATTTAACTTCAAATCAATGCGAAGTAGAAGATTTACCTTCAAATCCATGCGAAACAAATGGTTTAGCTTCAAATACTTGTGATATACATGATTTAGCTTCAACTGCATGCGAAACTAACGAGTTAGCTTCAAATCCAAGCGAAACACATGATTTAGCTTCAAATCAATGCGAAGTAGAAGGCTTAGCATCAAATCCATGCAACACAAATTATTTAGCTTCTTATACTTGCGATATAAGTGATAAAGCTTAAAATGCAGGTGAAACAAACGAGTGAACTTTAAATCCAAGCGTAACACATGATTTAAATTCAAATCAATGCGAAGTAGAAAATTTACCTTCAAATCCATGCCAAACAAATGGATTAGCTTCAAATACTTTTGATATACATGATTTAGCTTTAACTGCATGCGAAACAAACGAGTTAGCTTCAAATCCAAACGAAACACATGATTTAGCTTCAAATCAATGCGAAATAGAAGGCTTAGCATCAATTCCATGCGACACAAATTATTTAGCTTCGTATACTTGCGATATAAGTGATATAGCTTCAAATGCAGGTGAAACAAACGAGTGATCTTCAATTCCAAGCGTAACACATGATTTAACTTCAAATCAATGGGAAGTAGAAGATTTACCTTCAAATCCATGCGAAACAAATGGTTTAGCTTCAAATACTTGTGATATAAATGATTTAGCTTCAGCTGCATGCGAAACAAACGAGTTAGCTTCAAATCCAAGCGAAACACACGATTGAGCATCAAATCAATGCGAAATAGAAGGCTTAGCATCAAATCCATGCGACAAAAATTATTTAGCTTCGTATACTTGCGATATAAGTGATATAGTTTCAAATGCAGGTGAAACAAACGAGTGATCTTCAAAGCCAAGCGTAACACATGATTTAGCTTCAAATCACTGGGAAGTAGCAGATTTACCTTCAAATCCATGCGAAGCAAATGGTTTAGCTTCAAATACTTGTGATATACATGATTTAGCTTCAGCTGCATGGGAAACAAACGAGTTAGCATCAAATCCAAGCGAAACACATGATTTAGATTCAAATCAATGCGAAATAGAAGGCTTAGCATCAAATCCATGCGACACAAATTATTTAGCTTCACATACTTGCGGTATAAGTGATATAGCTTCAAATGCAGGTGAAACAAACGAGTGATATTCAAATCCAAGCCTAGCACACGATTTAACTTCAAATCAATGCGAAGTAGAAGATTTAGGTTCAAATACATGCGAAACAAATGGTTTAGCTTCAAATACTTGTGATTTACATAATTTAACTTCAGCTGCATGGGAAACAAACGAGTTAGCTTCAAATCCAAGCGAAACACATGATTAAACTTCAAATCAATGCGAAGTAGAAGATTTACCTTCAAATTCATGCGAAACAAATGGTTTAGCTTCAAATACTTGTGATATACATGATTTAGCTTCCGCTGCATGCGAAACAAACGAGTTAGCTTCAAATCCAAGCGAAACACATGATTGAGCTTCAAATCAATGCGAAATAGAAGGCTTAGCATCAAATCCATGCGACACAAATTATTTAGCTTCGTATACTTGCGATATAAGTGATATAGCTTCAAGTGCAGGTGAAACAAACGAGTGATCTTCAAATCCAAGCGTAACACATGATTTCACTTCAAATCAATGCGAAGTAGAAGATTTACCTTCAAATCCATGCGAAACAAATGGTTTAGCTTCAAATACTTGTGATATACATGATTTAGCTTCAACTGCATGCGAAACAAACGAGTTAGCTTCAAATCCAAGCGAAACACATGATTGAGCTTCAAATCAATGCGAAATAGAAGGCTTAGCATCAAATCCATGCGACACAAATTATTTAGCTTCGTATACTTGCGATATAAGTGATATAGTTTCAAATGCAGGTGAAACAAACGAGTGATCTTCAAAGCCAAGCGTAACACATGATTTAGCTTCAAATCACTGGGAAGTAGCAGATTTACCTTCAAATCCATGCGAAGCAAATGGTTTAGCTTCAAATACTTGTGATATACATGATTTAGCTTCAGCTGCATGCGAAACAAACGAGTTAGCTTCAAATCCAAGCGGGACACATGACTTAGCTTCAAATCAATGCGAAATAGAAGGCTTAGCATCAAATCCATGCAACACAAATTATTTAGCATCTTATACTTGCGATATAAGTGATAAAGCTTCAAATGCAGGTGAAACAAACGATTGAGCTTTAAATCCAAGCGTAACACATGACTTAACTTCAAATCAATGCGAAGTAGAAGATTTACCTTCAAATCCATGCGAAACAAATGGTATAGCTTCAAATACTTGTGATATACATGATTTAGCTTCAACTGCATGCGAAACAAACGAGTTAGCTTCAAATCCAAGCGTAACACATGATTAAACTTCAAATCAATGCGAAGTAGAAGATTTACCTTCAAATTCATGCGAAACAAATGGTTTAGCTTCAAATACTTGTGATATACATGATTTAGCTTCAGCTGCATGCGAAACAAACGAGTTAGCTTCATTTCCAAGCGAAACACATGATTTAGCTTCAAATCAATGAGAAGTAGAAGGCTTAGCATCAAATCCATGCAACACAAATTATTCAGCTTCTTATACTTGCGATATAAGTGATAAAGCTTCAAATGCAGGCGAAACAAACGATTGAGCTTTAAATCCAAGCGTAACACATGACTTAACTTCAAATCAATGCGAAGTAGAAGATTTACCTTCAAATCCATGCGAAACAAATGGTATAGCTTCAAATACTTGTGATATACATGATTTAGCTTCAGCTGCATGCGAAACAAACGAGTTAGCTTCAAATCCAAGCGAGACACATGACTTAGCTTCAAATCAATGCGAAATAGAAGGCTTAGCATCAAATCCATGCAACACAAATTATTTAGCTTCTTATACTTGCGATATAAGTGATAAAGCTTCAAATGCAGGTGAAACAAACGATTGAGCTTTAAATCCAAGCGTAACACATGACTTAACTTCAAATCAATGCGAAGTAGAAGATTTACCTTCAAATCCATGCGAAACAAATGGTATAGCTTCAAATACTTGTGATATACATGATTTAGCTTCAACTGCATGCGAAACAAACGAGTTAGCTTCAAATCCAAGCGTAACACATGATTAAACTTCAAATCAATGCGAAGTAGAAGATTTACCTTCAAATTCATGCGAAACAAATGGTTTAGCTTCAAATACTTGTGATATACATGATTTAGCTTCAGCTGCATGCGAAACAAACGAGTTAGCTTCATTTCCAAGCGAAACACATGATTTAGCTTCAAATCAATGCGAGGTAGAAGGCTTTGCATCAAATCCATGCGACACGAATTATTTAGCTTCGTATACTTGCGATATAAGTGATATAGCTTCAAATGCAGGTGAAACAAACGAGTGATTTTCAAATCCAAGCGAAACACATGATTTAGCTTCAAATCAGTGGGAAGTAGAAGATTTACCTTCAAATCCAAACGAAACAAATGGTTTAGCTCCAAATACTTATGATATACATGATTTAGCTTCAGCTGCATGCGAAACAAACGATTTAGCTTCACACCCAAGGGAAACACATGATTTAACTTCAAATCAATGCGAAATAGAAGGCTTAGCATCAAATCCATGCAACACAAATTATTCAGCTTCGTATACTTGCGATATAAGTGATATAGCTTCAAATGCAGGTGAAACAAACGAGTGATCTTCAAATCCAAGCGTAACACATGATTTAACTTCAAATCAATGGGAAGTAGAAGATTTACCTTCAAATCCATGCGAAACAAATGGTTTAGCTTCAAATACTTGTGATATACATGAATTTGCTTCAGCTGTATGCGAAACATACGAGTTAGCTTCAAATCCAAGCGAAACACATGATTGAGCTTGAAATCAATGCGAAATAGAAGGCTTAGCATCAAATCCATGCGACACAAATTATTTAGCTTCGTATACTTGCGATATAAGTGATATAGCTTCAAATGCAGGTGAAACAAACGAGTGATCTTCAAATCCAAGCGTAACACATGATTTAACTTCAAATCAATGGGAAGTAGCAGATTTACCTTCAAATCCATGCGAAACAAATGGTTTAGCTTCAAATACTTGTGATATACATGATTTAGATTCAGCTGCATGGGAAACAAACGAGTTAGCTTCAAATCCAAGCGAAACACATGATTTAGCTTCAAATCAATGCGAAGTAGAAGGCTTAGCATCAAATCCATGCAACACAAATTATTCAGCTTCGTATACTTGCGATATAAGTGATATAGCTTCAAATGCAGGTGAAACAAACGAGTGATCTTCAAATCCAAGCGTAACACATGATTTAACTTCAAATCAATGGGAAGTAGAAGATTTACCTTCAAATCCATGCGAAACAAATGGTTTAGCTTCAAATACTTGTGATATACATGAATTTGCTTCAGCTGTATGCGAAACAAACGAGTTAGCTTCAAATCCAAGCGAAACACATGATTGAGCTTGAAATCAATGCGAAATAGAAGGCTTAGCATCAAATCCATGCGACACAAATTATTTAGCTTCGTATACTTGCGATATAAGTGATATAGCTTCAAATGCAGGTGAAACAAACGAGTGATCTTCAAATCCAAGCGTAACACATGATTTAACTTCAAATCAATGGGAAGTAGCAGATTTACCTTCAAATCCATGCGAAACAAATGGTTTAGCTTCAAATACTTGTGATATACATGTTTTAGCTTCAACTGCATGCGGAACAAACGTGTTAGCTTCAAATCCAAGCGAAACACATGATTTAGCTTCAAATCAATGCGAAGTAGAAGGCTTAGCATCAAATCCATGCAACACAAATTATTTAGCTTCTTATACTTGCGATATAAGTGATAAAGCATCAAATGCAGGCGAAACAAACGAGTGAGCTTTAAATCCAAGCGTAACACATGATTTAACTTCAAATCAATGCGAAGTAGAAGATTTACCTTCAAATCCATGCGAAACAAATGATTTAGCTTCAAATACTTGTGATATACATGATTTACCTTCAACTGCATGCGAAACTAACGAGTTAGCTTCAAATCCAAGCGAAACACATGATTTAGCTTCAAATCAATGCGAAGTAGAAGGCTTAGCATCAAATCCATGCAACACAAATTATTTAGCTTCTTATACTTGCGATATAAGTGATAAAGCTTAAAATGCAGGTGAAACAAACGAGTGAACTTTAAATCCAAGAGTAACACATGATTTAAATTCAAATCAATGCGAAGTAGAAGATTTACCTTCAAATCCATGCCAAACAAATGGATTAGCTTCAAATACTTTTGATATACATGATTTAGCTTCAACTGCATGCGAAACAAACGAGTTAGCTTCAAATCCAAGCGAAACACATGATTGAGCTTCAAATCAATGCGAAATAGAAGGCTTAGCATCAAATCCATGCGACACAAATTATTTAGCTTCGTATACTTGCGATATAAGTGATATAGCTTCAAGTGCAGGTGAAACAAACGAGTGATCTTCAAATCCAAGCGTAACACATGATTTAACTTCAAATCAATGGTAAGTAGCAGATTTACCTTCAAATCCATGCGAAACAAATGGTTTAGCTTCAAATACTTGTGATGTTTTAGCTTCAACTGCATGCGGAACAAACGAGTTAGCTTCAAATCCAAGCGAAACACATGATTTAGCTTCAAATCAATGCGAAATAGAACGCTTAGCATCAAATCCATGCTACACAAATTATTTAGCTTCTTATACTTGCGATATAAGTGATAAAGCTTAAAATGCAGGTGAAACAAACGAGTGAGCTATAAATCCAAGCGTAACACATGATTTAACTTCAAATCAATGCGAAGTAGAAGATTTACCTCAAATCCATGCGAAACAAATGGTTTAGCTTCAAATACTTGTGATATACATGATTTAGCTTCAACTGCATGCGAAACTAACGAGTTAGCTTCAAATCCAAGCGAAACACATGATTTAGCTTCAAATCAATGCGAAGTAGAAGGCTTAGCATCAAATCCATGCAACACAAATTATTTAGCTTCTTATACTTGCGATATAAGTGATAAAGCTTAAAATGCAGGTGAAACAAACGAGTGAACTTTAAATCCAAGCGTAACACATGATTTAAATTCAAATCAATGCGAAGTAGAAGATTTACCTTCAAATCCATGCCAAACAAATGGATTAGCTTCAATACTTTTGATATACATGATTTAGCTTAACTGCATGCGAAACAAACGAGTTAGCTTCAAATCCAAACGAAACACATGATTTAGCTTCAAATCAATGCGAAATAGAAGGCTTAGCATCATTTCCATGCGACACAAATTATTTAGCTTCGTATACTTGCGATATAAGTGATATAGCTTCAAATGCAGTGAAACAAACGAGTGATCTTCAATTCCAAGCGTAACACATGATTTAACTTCAAATCAATGGGAAGTAGAAGATTTACCTTCAATCCATGCGAAACAAATGGTTTAGCTTCAAATACTTGTGATATAAATGATTTAGCTCAGCTGCATGCGAAACAAACGAGTTAGCTTCAAATCCAAGCGAAACACACGATTGAGCATCAATCATGCGAAATAGAAGGCTTAGCATCAAATCCATGCGACACAAATTATTTAGCTTCGTATACTTGCGATATAATGATATAGTTTCAAATGCAGGTGAAACAAACGAGTGATCTTCAAAGCCAAGCGTAACACATGATTTAGCTTCAAATCACTGGGAAGTAGCAGATTTACCTTCAAATCCATGCGAAGCAAATGGTTTAGCTTCAAATACTTGTGATATACATGATTTAGCTTCAGCTGCATGGGAAACAAACGAGTTAGCATCAAATCCAAGCGAAACACATGATTTAGATTCAAATCAATGCGAAATAGAAGGCTTAGCATCAAATCCATGCGACACAAATTATTTAGCTTCACATACTTGCGGTATAAGTGATATAGCTTCAAATGCAGGTGAAACAAACGAGTGATATTCAAATCCAAGCCTAGCACACGATTTAACTTCAAATCAATGCGAAGTAGAAGATTTAGGTTCAAATACATGCGAAACAAATGGTTTAGCTTCAAATACTTGTGATTTACATAATTTAACTTCAGCTGCATGGGAAACAAACGAGTTAGCTTCAAATCCAAGCGAAACACATGATTTAGCTTCAAATCAATGCGAAGTAGAAGGCTTAGCATCAAATCCATGCAACACAAATTATTCAGCTTCTTATACTTGCGATATAAGTGATAAAGCTTCAAATGCAGGCGAAACAAACGATTGAGCTTTAAATCCAAGCGTAACACATGACTTAACTTCAAATCAATGCGAAGTAGAAGATTTACCTTCAAATCCATGCGAAACAAATGGTATAGCTTCAAATACTTGTGATATACATGATTTAGCTTCAGCTGCATGCGAAACAAACGAGTTAGCTTCAAATCCAAGCGAGACACATGACTTAGCTTCAAATCAATGCGAAATAGAAGGCTTAGCATCAAATCCATGCAACACAAATTATTTAGCTTCTTATACTTGCGATATAAGTGATAAAGCTTAAAATGCAGGTGAAACAAACGAGTGAACTTTAAATCCAAGCGTAACACATGATTTAAATTCAAATCAATGCGAAGTAGAAGATTTACCTTCAAATCCATGCCAAACAAATGGATTAGCTTCAAATACTTTTGATATACATGATTTAGCTTCAACTGCATGCGAAACAAACGAGTTAGCTTCAAATCCAAACGAAACACATGATTTAGCTTCAAATCAATGCGAAATAGAAGGCTTAGCATCAATTCCATGCGACACAAATTATTTAGCTTCGTATACTTGCGATATAAGTGATATAGCTTCAAATGCAGGTGAAACAAACGAGTGATCTTCAATTCCAAGCGTAACACATGATTTAACTTCAAATCAATGGGAAGTAGAAGATTTACCTTCAAATCCATGCGAAACAAATGGTTTAGCTTCAAATACTTGTGATATAAATGATTTAGCTTCAGCTGCATGCGAAACAAACGAGTTAGCTTCAAATCCAAGCGAAACACATGATTGAGCATCAAATCAATGCGAAATAGAAGGCTTAGCATCAAATCCATGCGACACAAATTATTTAGCTTCGTATACTTGCGATATAAGTGATATAGCTTCAAGTGCAGGTGAAACAAACGAGTGATCTTCAAATCCAAGCGTAACACATGATTTAACTTCAAATCAATGGTAAGTAGCAGATTTACCTTCAAATCCATGCGAAACAAATGGTTTAGCTTCAAATACTTGTGATGTTTTAGCTTCAACTGCATGCGGAACAAACGAGTTAGCTTCAAATCCAAGCGAAACACATGATTTAGCTTCAAATCAATGCGAAATAGAACGCTTAGCATCAAATCCATGCTACACAAATTATTTAGCTTCTTATACTTGCGATATAAGTGATAAAGCTTAAAATGCAGGTGAAACAAACGAGTGAGCTATAAATCCAAGCGTAACACATGATTTAACTTCAAATCAATGCGAAGTAGAAGATTTACCTTCAAATCCATGCGAAACAAATGGTTTAGCTTCAAATACTTGTGATATACATGATTTAGCTTCAACTGCATGCGAAACAAACGAGTTAGCTTCAAATCCAAGCGAAACACATGATTGAGCTTCAAATCAATGCGAAATAGAGGGCTTAGCATCAAATCCATGCGACACAAATTATTTAGCTTCGTATACTTGCGATATAAGTGATATAGTTTCAAATGCAGGTGAAACAAACGAGTGATCTTCAAAGCCAAGCGTAACACATGATTTAGCTTCAAATCACTGGGAAGTAGCAGATTTACCTTCAAATCCATGCGAAGCAAATGGTTTAGCTTCAAATACTTGTGATATACATGATTTAGCTTCAGCTGCATGGGAAACAAACTAGTTAGCTTCAAATCCAAGCGAAACACATGATTTAGATTCAAATCAATGCGAAATAGACGGCTTAGCATCAAATCCATGCGACACAAATTATTTAGCTTCACATACTTGCGGTATAAGTGATATAGCTTCAAATGCAGGTGAAACAAACGACTGATATTCAAATCCAAGCCTAGCACACGATTTAACTTCAAATCAATGCGAAGTAGAAGATTTAGGTTCAAATACATGCGAAACAAATGGTTTAGCTTCAAATACTTGTGATTTACATAATTTAACTTCAGCTGCATGGGAAACAAACGAGTTAGCTTCAAATCCAAGCGAAACACATGATTTAGCTTCAAATCAATGCGAAGTAGAAGGCTTAGCATCAAATCCATGCAACACAAATTATTCAGCTTCTTATACTTGCGATATAAGTGATAAAGCTTCAAATGCAGGCGAAACAAACGATTGAGCTTTAAATCCAAGCGTAACACATGACTTAACTTCAAATCAATGCGAAGTAGAAGATTTACCTTCAAATCCATGCGAAACAAATGGTATAGCTTCAAATACTTCTGATATACATGATTTAGCTTCAGCTGCATGCGAAACAAACGAGTTAGCTTCAAATCCAAGCGAGACACATGACTTAGCTTCAAATCAATGCGAAATAGAAGGCTTGGCATCAAATCCATGCAACACAAATTATTTAGCTTCTTATACTTGCGATATAAGTGATAAAGCTTAAAATGCAGGTGAAACAAACGAGTGAACTTTAAATCCAAGCGTAACACATGATTTAAATTCAAATCAATGCGAAGTAGAAGATTTACCTTCAAATCCATGCCAAACAAATGGATTAGCTTCAAATACTTTTGATATACACGATTTAGCTTCAACTGCATGCGAAACAAACGAGTTAGCTTCAAATCCAAACGAAACACATGATTTAGCTTCAAATCAATGCGAAATAGAAGGCTTAGCATCAATTCCATGCGACACAAATTATTTAGCTTCGTATACTTGCGATATAAGTGATAAAGCTTAAAATGCAGGTGAAACAAACGAGTGAGCTATAAATCCAAGCGAAACACATGATTGAGCTTCAAATCAATGCGAAATAGAGGGCTTAGCATCAAATCCATGCGACACAAATTATTTAGCTTCGTATACTTGCGATATAAGTGATATAGCTTCAAATGCAGGTGAAACAAACGAGTGATCTTCAATTCCAAGCGTAACACATGATTTAACTTCAAATCAATGGGAAGTAGAAGATTTACCTTCAAATCCATGCGAAACAAATGGTTTAGCTTCAAATACTTGTGATATAAATGATTTAGCTTCAGCTGCATGCGAAACAAACGAGTTAGCTTCAAATCCAAGCGAAACACATGATTGAGCATCAAATCAATGCGAAATAGAAGGCTTAGCATCAAATCCATGCGACACAAATTATTTAGCTTCGTATACTTGCGATATAAGTGATATAGCTTCAAGTGCAGGTGAAACAAACGAGTGATCTTCAAATCCAAGCGTAACACATGATTTAACTTCAAATCAATGGTAAGTAGCAGATTTACCTTCAAATCCATGCGAAACAAATGGTTTAGCTTCAAATACTTGTGATGTTTTAGCTTCAACTGCATGCGGAACAAACGAGTTAGCTTCAAATCCAAGCGAAACACATGATTTAGCTTCAAATCAATGCGAAATAGAACGCTTAGCATCAAATCCATGCTACACAAATTATTTAGCTTCTTATACTTGCGATATAAGTGATAAAGCTTAAAATGCAGGTGAAACAAACGAGTGAGCTATAAATCCAAGCGTAACACATGATTTAACTTCAAATCAATGCGAAGTAGAAGATTTACCTTCAAATCCATGCGAAACAAATGGTTTAGCTTCAAATACTTGTGATATACATGATTTAGCTTCAACTGCATGCGAAACAAACGAGTTAGCTTCAAATCCAAGCGAAACACATGATTTAGATTCAAATCAATGCGAAATAGACGGCTTAGCATCAAATCCATGCGACACAAATTATTTAGCTTCACATACTTGCGGTATAAGTGATATAGCTTCAAATGCAGGTGAAACAAACGACTGATATTCAAATCCAAGCCTAGCACACGATTTAACTTCAAATCAATGCGAAGTAGAAGATTTAGGTTCAAATACATGCGAAACAAATGGTTTAGCTTCAAATACTTGTGATATAAATGATTTAGCTTCAGCTGCATGCGAAACAAACGAGTTAGCTTCAAATCCAAGCGAAACACATGATTGAGCATCAAATCAATGCGAAATAGAAGGCTTAGCATCAAATCCATGCGACACAAATTATTTAGCTTCGTATACTTGCGATATAAGTGATATAGCTTCAAGTGCAGGTGAAACAAACGAGTGATCTTCAAATCCAAGCGTAACACATGATTTAACTTCAAATCAATGGTAAGTAGCAGATTTACCTTCAAATCCATGCGAAACAAATGGTTTAGCTTCAAATACTTGTGATGTTTTAGCTTCAACTGCATGCGGAACAAACGAGTTAGCTTCAAATCCAAGCGAAACACATGATTTAGCTTCAAATCAATGCGAAATAGAACGCTTAGCATCAAATCCATGCTACACAAATTATTTAGCTTCTTATACTTGCGATATAAGTGATAAAGCTTAAAATGCAGGTGAAACAAACGAGTGAGCTATAAATCCAAGCGTAACACATGATTTAACTTCAAATCAATGCGAAGTAGAAGATTTACCTTCAAATCCATGCGAAACAAATGGTTTAGCTTCAAATACTTGTGATATACATGATTTAGCTTCAACTGCATGCGAAACAAACGAGTTAGCTTCAAATCCAAGCGAAACACATGATTGAGCTTCAAATCAATGCGAAATAGAGGGCTTAGCATCAAATCCATGCGACACAAATTATTTAGCTTCGTATACTTGCGATATAAGTGATATAGTTTCAAATGCAGGTGAAACAAACGAGTGATCTTCAAAGCCAAGCGTAACACATGATTTAGCTTCAAATCACTGGGAAGTAGCAGATTTACCTTCAAATCCATGCGAAGCAAATGGTTTAGCTTCAAATACTTGTGATATACATGATTTAGCTTCAGCTGCATGGGAAACAAACTAGTTAGCTTCAAATCCAAGCGAAACACATGATTTAGATTCAAATCAATGCGAAATAGACGGCTTAGCATCAAATCCATGCGACACAAATTATTTAGCTTCACATACTTGCGGTATAAGTGATATAGCTTCAAATGCAGGTGAAACAAACGACTGATATTCAAATCCAAGCCTAGCACACGATTTAACTTCAAATCAATGCGAAGTAGAAGATTTAGGTTCAAATACATGCGAAACAAATGGTTTAGCTTCAAATACTTGTGATTTACATAATTTAACTTCAGCTGCATGGGAAACAAACGAGTTAGCTTCAAATCCAAGCGAAACACATGATTTAGCTTCAAATCAGTGCGAAGTAGAAGGCTTAGCATCAAATCCATGCAACACAAATTATTCAGCTTCTTATACTTGCGATATAAGTGATAAAGCTTCAAATGCAGGCGAAACAAACGATTGAGCTTTAAATCCAAGCGTAACACATGACTTAACTTCAAATCAATGCGAAGTAGAAGATTTACCTTCAAATCCATGCGAAACAAATGGTATAGCTTCAAATACTTGTGATATACATGATTTAGCTTCAGCTGCATGCGAAACAAACGAGTTAGCTTCAAATCCAAGCGAGACACATGACTTAGCTTCAAATCAATGCGAAATAGAAGGCTTAGCATCAAATCCATGCAACACAAATTATTTAGCTTCTTATACTTGCGATATAAGTGATAAAGCTTAAAATGCAGGTGAAACAAACGTGTGAACTTTAAATCCAAGCGTAACACATGATTTAAATTCAAATCAATGCGAAGTAGAAGATTTACCTTCAAATCCATGCCAAACAAATGGATTAGCTTCAAATACTTTTGATATACATGATTTAGCTTCAACTGCATGCGAAACAAACGAGTTAGCTTCAAATCCAAGCGAAACACATGATTGAGCTTCAAATCAATGCGAAATAGAGGGCTTAGCATCAAATCCATGCGACACAAATTATTTAGCTTCGTATACTTGCGATATAAGTGATATAGTTTCAAATGCAGGTGAAACAAACGAGTGATCTTCAAAGCCAAGCGTAACACATGATTTAGCTTCAAATCACTGGGAAGTAGCAGATTTACCTTCAAATCCATGCGAAGCAAATGGTTTAGCTTCAAATACTTGTGATATACATGATTTAGCTTCAGCTGCATGGGAAACAAACTAGTTAGCTTCAAATCCAAGCGAAACACATGATTTAGATTCAAATCAATGCGAAATAGACGGCTTAGCATCAAATCCATGCGACACAAATTATTTAGCTTCACATACTTGCGGTATAAGTGATATAGCTTCAAATGCAGGTGAAACAAACGACTGATATTCAAATCCAAGCCTAGCACACGATTTAACTTCAAATCAATGCGAAGTAGAAGATTTAGGTTCAAATACATGCGAAACAAATGGTTTAGCTTCAAATACTTGTGATTTACATAATTTAACTTCAGCTGCATGGGAAACAAACGAGTTAGCTTCAAATCCAAGCGAAACACATGATTTAGCTTCAAATCAATGCGAAGTAGAAGGCTTAGCATCAAATCCATGCAACACAAATTATTCAGCTTCTTATACTTGCGATATAAGTGATAAAGCTTCAAATGCAGGCGAAACAAACGATTGAGCTTTAAATCCAAGCGTAACACATGACTTAACTTCAAATCAATGCGAAGTAGAAGATTTACCTTCAAATCCATGCGAAACAAATGGTATAGCTTCAAATACTTGTGATATACATGATTTAGCTTCAGCTGCATGCGAAACAAACGAGTTAGCTTCAAATCCAAGCGAGACACATGACTTAGCTTCAAATCAATGCGAAATAGAAGGCTTAGCATCAAATCCATGCAACACAAATTATTTAGCTTCTTATACTTGCGATATAAGTGATAAAGCTTAAAATGCAGGTGAAACAAACGAGTGAACTTTAAATCCAAGCGTAACACATGATTTAAATTCAAATCAATGCGAAGTAGAAGATTTACCTTCAAATCCATGCCAAACAAATGGATTAGCTTCAAATACTTTTGATATACACGATTTAGCTTCAACTGCATGCGAAACAAACGAGTTAGCTTCAAATCCAAACGAAACACATGATTTAGCTTCAAATCAATGCGAAATAGAAGGCTTAGCATCAATTCCATGCGACACAAATTATTTAGCTTCGTATACTTGCGATATAAGTGATATAGCTTCAAATGCAGGTGAAACAAACGAGTGATCTTCAATTCCAAGCGTAACACATGATTTAACTTCAAATCAATGGGAAGTAGAAGATTTACCTTCAAATCCATGCGAAACAAATGGTTTAGCTTCAAATACTTCTGATATAAACGATTTAGCTTCAGCTGCATGCGAAACAAACGAGTTAGCTTCAAATCCAAGCGAAACACATGATTGAGCTTCAAATCAATGCGAAATAGAAGGCTTAGCATCAAATCCATGCGACACAAATTATTTAGCTTCGTATACTTGCGATATAAGTGATAAAGCTTAAAATGCAGGTGAAACAAACGAGTGAGCTATAAATCCAAGCGAAACACATGATTGAGCTTCAAATCAATGCGAAATAGAGGGCTTAGCATCAATTCCATGCGACACAAATTATTTAGCTTCGTATACTTGCGATATAAGTGATATACTTTCAAATGCAGGTGAAACAAACGAGTGATCTTCAAAGCCAAGCGTAACACATGGTTTAGCTTCAAATCAATGGTAAGTAGCAGATTTACCTTCAAATCCATGCGAAACAAATGGTTTAGCTTCAAATACTTGTGATGTTTTAGCTTCAACTGCATGCGGAACAAACGAGTTAGCTTCAAATCCAAGCGAAACACATGATTTAGCTTCAAATCAATGCGAAATAGAACGCTTAGCATCAAATCCATGCTACACAAATTATTTAGCTTCTTATACTTGCGATATAAGTGATAAAGCTTAAAATGCAGGTGAAACAAACGAGTGAGCTATAAATCCAAGCGTAACACATGATTTAACTTCAAATCAATGCGAAGTAGAAGATTTACCTTCAAATCCATGCGAAACAAATGGTTTAGCTTCAAATACTTGTGATATACATGATTTAGCTTCAACTGCATGCGAAACAAACGAGTTAGCTTCAAATCCAAGCGAAACACATGATTGAGCTTCAAATCAATGCGAAATAGAGGGCTTAGCATCAAATCCATGCGACACAAATTATTTAGCTTCGTATACTTGCGATATAAGTGATATAGTTTCAAATGCAGGTGAAACAAACGAGTGATCTTCAAAGCCAAGCGTAACACATGATTTAGCTTCAAATCACTGGGAAGTAGCAGATTTACCTTCAAATCCATGCGAAGCAAATGGTTTAGCTTCAAATACTTGTGATATACATGATTTAGCTTCAGCTGCATGGGAAACAAACTAGTTAGCTTCAAATCCAAGCGAAACACATGATTTAGATTCAAATCAATGCGAAATAGACGGCTTAGCATCAAATCCATGCGACACAAATTATTTAGCTTCACATACTTGCGGTATAAGTGATATAGCTTCAAATGCAGGTGAAACAAACGACTGATATTCAAATCCAAGCCTAGCACACGATTTAACTTCAAATCAATGCGAAGTAGAAGATTTAGGTTCAAATACATGCGAAACAAATGGTTTAGCTTCAAATACTTGTGATTTACATAATTTAACTTCAGCTGCATGGGAAACAAACGAGTTAGCTTCAAATCCAAGCGAAACACATGATTTAGCTTCAAATCAATGCGAAGTAGAAGGCTTAGCATCAAATCCATGCAACACAAATTATTTAGCTTCTTATACTTGCGATATAAGTGATAAAGCATCAAATGCAGGCGAAACAAACGAGTGAGCTTTAAATCCAAGCGTAACACATGATTTAACTTCAAATCAATGCGAAGTAGAAGATCTACCTTCAAATCCATGCGAAACAAATGATTTAGCTTCAAATACTTGTGATATACATGATTTACCTTCAACTGCATGCGAAACTAACGAGTTAGCTTCAAATCCAAGCGAAACACATGATTTAGCTTCAAATCAATGCGAAGTAGAAGGCTTAGCATCAAATCCATGCAACACAAATTATTTAGCTTCTTATACTTGCGATATAAGTGATAAAGCTTAAAATGCAGGTGAAACAAACGAGTGAACTTTAAATCCAAGAGTAACACATGATTTAAATTCAAATCAATGCGAAGTAGAAGATTTACCTTCAAATCCATGCCAAACAAATGGATTAGCTTCAAATACTTTTGATATACATGATTTAGCTTCAACTGCATGCGAAACAAACGAGTTAGCTTCAAATCCAAGCGAAACACATGATTGAGCTTCAAATCAATGCGAAATAGAAGGCTTAGCATCAAATCCATGCGACACAAATTATTTAGCTTCGTATACTTGCGATATAAGTGATATAGCTTCAAGTGCAGGTGAAACAAACGAGTGATCTTCAAATCCAAGCGTAACACATGATTTAACTTCAAATCAATGGTAAGTAGCAGATTTACCTTCAAATCCATGCGAAACAAATGGTTTAGCTTCAAATACTTGTGATGTTTTAGCTTCAACTGCATGCGGAACAAACGAGTTAGCTTCAAATCCAAGCGAAACACATGATTTAGCTTCAAATCAATGCGAAATAGAACGCTTAGCATCAAATCCATGCTACACAAATTATTTAGCTTCTTATACTTGCGATATAAGTGATAAAGCTTAAAATGCAGGTGAAACAAACGAGTGAGCTATAAATCCAAGCGTAACACATGATTTAACTTCAAATCAATGCGAAGTAGAAGATTTACCTTCAAATCCATGCGAAACAAATGGTTTAGCTTCAAATACTTGTGATATACATGATTTAGCTTCAACTGCATGCGAAACTAACGAGTTAGCTTCAAATCCAAGCGAAACACATGATTTAGCTTCAAATCAATGCGAAGTAGAAGGCTTAGCATCAAATCCATGCAACACAAATTATTTAGCTTCTTATACTTGCGATATAAGTGATAAAGCTTAAAATGCAGGTGAAACAAACGAGTGAACTTTAAATCCAAGCGTAACACATGATTTAAATTCAAATCAATGCGAAGTAGAAGATTTACCTTCAAATCCATGCCAAACAAATGGATTAGCTTCAAATACTTTTGATATACATGATTTAGCTTTAACTGCATGCGAAACAAACGAGTTAGCTTCAAATCCAAACGAAACACATGATTTAGCTTCAAATCAATGCGAAATAGAAGGCTTAGCATCAATTCCATGCGACACAAATTATTTAGCTTCGTATACTTGCGATATAAGTGATATAGCTTCAAATGCAGGTGAAACAAACGAGTGATCTTCAATTCCAAGCGTAACACATGATTTAACTTCAAATCAATGGGAAGTAGAAGATTTACCTTCAAATCCATGCGAAACAAATGGTTTAGCTTCAAATACTTGTGATATAAATGATTTAGCTTCAGCTGCATGCGAAACAAACGAGTTAGCTTCAAATCCAAGCGAAACACACGATTGAGCATCAAATCAATGCGAAATAGAAGGCTTAGCATCAAATCCATGCGACACAAATTATTTAGCTTCGTATACTTGCGATATAAGTGATATAGTTTCAAATGCAGGTGAAACAAACGAGTGATCTTCAAAGCCAAGCGTAACACATGATTTAGCTTCAAATCACTGGGAAGTAGCAGATTTACCTTCAAATCCATGCGAAGCAAATGGTTTAGCTTCAAATACTTGTGATATACATGATTTAGCTTCAGCTGCATGGGAAACAAACGAGTTAGCTTCAAATCCAAGCGAAACACATGATTTAGATTCAAATCAATGCGAAATAGAAGGCTTAGCATCAAATCCATGCGACACAAATTATTTAGCTTCACATACTTGCGGTATATGTGATATAGCTTCAAATGCAGGTGAAACAAACGAGTGATATTCAAATCCAAGCCTAGCACACGATTTAACTTCAAATCAATGCGAAGTAGAAGATTTAGGTTCAAATACATGCGAAACAAATGGTTTAGCTTCAAATACTTGTGATTTACATAATTTAACTTCAGCTGCATGGGAAACAAACGAGTTAGCTTCAAATCCAAGCGAAACACATGATTTAGCTTCAAATCAATGCGAAGTAGAAGGCTTAGCATCAAATCCATGCAACACAAATTATTTAGCTTCTTATACTTGCGATATAAGTGATAAAGCTTAAAATGCAGGTGAAACAAACGAGTGAACTTTAAATCCAAGCGTAACACATGATTTAAATTCAAATCAATGCGAAGTAGAAGATTTACCTTCAAATCCATGCCAAACAAATGGATTAGCTTCAAATACTTTTGATATACATGATTTAGCTTCAACTGCATGCGAAACAAACGAGTTAGCTTCAAATCCAAACGAAACACATGATTTAGCTTCAAATCAATGCGAAATAGAAGGCTTAGCATCAATTCCATGCGACACAAATTATTTAGCTTCGTATACTTGCGATATAAGTGATATAGCTTCAAATGCAGGTGAAACAAACGAGTGATCTTCAATTCCAAGCGTAACACATGATTTAACTTCAAATCAATGGGAAGTAGAAGATTTACCTTCAAATCCATGCGAAACAAATGGTTTAGCTTCAAATACTTGTGATATAAATGATTTAGCTTCAGCTGCATGCGAAACAAACGAGTTAGCTTCAAATCCAAGCGAAACACATGATTGAGCATCAAATCAATGCGAAATAGAAGGCTTAGCATCAAATCCATGCGACACAAATTATTTAGCTTCGTATACTTGCGATATAAGTGGTATAGCTTCAAGTGCAGGTGAAACAAACGAGTGATCTTCAAATCCAAGCGTAACACATGATTTAACTTCAAATCAATGGTAAGTAGCAGATTTACCTTCAAATCCATGCGAAACAAATGGTTTAGCTTCAAATACTTGTGATGTTTTAGCTTCAACTGCATGCGGAACAAACGAGTTAGCTTCAAATCCAAGCGAAACACATGATTTAGCTTCAAATCAATGCGAAATAGAACGCTTAGCATCAAATCCATGCTACACAAATTATTTAGCTTCTTATACTTGCGATATAAGTGATAAAGCTTAAAATGCAGGTGAAACAAACGAGTGAGCTATAAATCCAAGCGTAACACATGATTTAACTTCAAATCAATGCGAAGTAGAAGATTTACCTTCAAATCCATGCGAAACAAATGGTTTAGCTTCAAATACTTGTGATATACATGATTTAGCTTCAACTGCATGCGAAACAAACGAGTTAGCTTCAAATCCAAGCGAAACACATGATTGAGCTTCAAATCAATGCGAAATAGAGGGCTTAGCATCAAATCCATGCGACACAAATTATTTAGCTTCGTATACTTGCGATATAAGTGATATAGTTTCAAATGCAGGTGAAACAAACGAGTGATCTTCAAAGCCAAGCGTAACACATGATTTAGCTTCAAATCACTGGGAAGTAGCAGATTTACCTTCAAATCCATGCGAAGCAAATGGTTTAGCTTCAAATACTTGTGATATACATGATTTAGCTTCAGCTGCATGGGAAACAAACTAGTTAGCTTCAAATCCAAGCGAAACACATGATTTAGATTCAAATCAATGCGAAATAGACGGCTTAGCATCAAATCCATGCGACACAAATTATTTAGCTTCACATACTTGCGGTATAAGTGATATAGCTTCAAATGCAGGTGAAACAAACGACTGATATTCAAATCCAAGCCTAGCACACGATTTAACTTCAAATCAATGCGAAGTAGAAGATTTAGGTTCAAATACATGCGAAACAAATGGTTTAGCTTCAAATACTTGTGATTTACATAATTTAACTTCAGCTGCATGGGAAACAAACGAGTTAGCTTCAAATCCAAGCGAAACACATGATTTAGCTTCAAATCAATGCGAAGTAGAAGGCTTAGCATCAAATCCATGCAACACAAATTATTCAGCTTCTTATACTTGCGATATAAGTGATAAAGCTTCAAATGCAGGCGAAACAAACGATTGAGCTTTAAATCCAAGCGTAACACATGACTTAACTTCAAATCAATGCGAAGTAGAAGATTTACCTTCAAATCCATGCGAAACAAATGGTATAGCTTCAAATACTTGTGATATACATGATTTAGCTTCAGCTGCATGCGAAACAAACGAGTTAGCTTCAAATCCAAGCGAGACACATGACTTAGCTTCAAATCAATGCGAAATAGAAGGCTTAGCATCAAATCCATGCAACACAAATTATTTAGCTTCTTATACTTGCGATATAAGTGATAAAGCTTAAAATGCAGGTGAAACAAACGAGTGAACTTTAAATCCAAGCGTAACACATGATTTAAATTCAAATCAATGCGAAGTAGAAGATTTACCTTCAAATCCATGCCAAACAAATGGATTAGCTTCAAATACTTTTGATATACACGATTTAGCTTCAACTGCATGCGAAACAAACGAGTTAGCTTCAAATCCAAACGAAACACATGATTTAGCTTCAAATCAATGCGAAATAGAAGGCTTAGCATCAATTCCATGCGACACAAATTATTTAGCTTCGTAAACTTGCGATATAAGTGATAAAGCTTAAAATGCAGGTGAAACAAACGAGTGAGCTATAAATCCAAGCGAAACACATGATTGAGCTTCAAATCAATGCGAAATAGAGGGCTTAGCATCAAATCCATGCGACACAAATTATTTAGCTTCGTATACTTGCGATATAAGTGATATAGCTTCAAATGCAGGTGAAACAAACGAGTGATCTTCAATTCCAAGCGTAACACATGATTTAACTTCAAATCAATGGGAAGTAGAAGATTTACCTTCAAATCCATGCGAAACAAATGGTTTAGCTTCAAATACTTGTGATATAAATGATTTAGCTTCAGCTGCATGCGAAACAAACGAGTTAGCTTCAAATCCAAGCGAAACACATGATTGAGCATCAAATCAATGCGAAATAGAAGGCTTAGCATCAAATCCATGCGACACAAATTATTTAGCTTCGTATACTTGCGATATAAGTGATATAGCTTCAAGTGCAGGTGAAACAAACGAGTGATCTTCAAATCCAAGCGTAACACATGATTTAACTTCAAATCAATGGTAAGTAGCAGATTTACCTTCAAATCCATGCGAAACAAATGGTTTAGCTTCAAATACTTGTGATGTTTTAGCTTCAACTGCATGCGGAACAAACGAGTTAGCTTCAAATCCAAGCGAAACACATGATTTAGCTTCAAATCAATGCGAAATAGAACGCTTAGCATCAAATCCATGCTACACAAATTATTTAGCTTCTTATACTTGCGATATAAGTGATAAAGCTTAAAATGCAGGTGAAACAAACGAGTGAGCTATAAATCCAAGCGTAACACATGATTTAACTTCAAATCAATGCGAAGTAGAAGATTTACCTTCAAATCCATGCGAAACAAATGGTTTAGCTTCAAATACTTGTGATATACATGATTTAGCTTCAACTGCATGCGAAACAAACGAGTTAGCTTCAAATCCAAGCGAAACACATGATTGAGCTTCAAATCAATGCGAAATAGAGGGCTTAGCATCAAATCCATGCGACACAAATTATTTAGCTTCGTATACTTGCGATATAAGTGATATAGTTTCAAATGCAGGTGAAACAAACGAGTGATCTTCAAAGCCAAGCGTAACACATGATTTAGCTTCAAATCACTGGGAAGTAGCAGATTTACCTTCAAATCCATGCGAAGCAAATGGTTTAGCTTCAAATACTTGTGATATACATGATTTAGCTTCAGCTGCATGGGAAAGAAACTAGTTAGCTTCAAATCCAAGCGAAACACATGATTTAGATTCAAATCAATGCGAAATAGACGGCTTAGCATCAAATCCATGCGACACAAATTATTTAGCTTCACATACTTGCGGTATAAGTGATATAGCTTCAAATGCAGGTGAAACAAACGACTGATATTCAAATCCAAGCCTAGCACACGATTTAACTTCAAATCAATGCGAAGTAGAAGATTTAGGTTCAAATACATGCGAAACAAATGGTTTAGCTTCAAATACTTGTGATATAAATGATTTAGCTTCAGCTGCATGCGAAACAAACGAGTTAGCTTCAAATCCAAGCGAAACACATGATTGAGCATCAAATCAATGCGAAATAGAAGGCTTAGCATCAAATCCATGCGACACAAATTATTTAGCTTCGTATACTTGCGATATAAGTGATATAGCTTCAAGTGCAGGTGAAACAAACGAGTGATCTTCAAATCCAAGCGTAACACATGATTTAACTTCAAATCAATGGTAAGTAGCAGATTTACCTTCAAATCCATGCGAAACAAATGGTTTAGCTTCAAATACTTGTGATGTTTTAGCTTCAACTGCATGCGGAACAAACGAGTTAGCTTCAAATCCAAGCGAAACACATGATTTAGCTTCAAATCAATGCGAAATAGAACGCTTAGCATCAAATCCATGCTACACAAATTATTTAGCTTCTTATACTTGCGATATAAGTGATAAAGCTTAAAATGCAGGTGAAACAAACGAGTGAGCTATAAATCCAAGCGTAACACATGATTTAACTTCAAATCAATGCGAAGTAGAAGATTTACCTTCAAATCCATGCGAAACAAATGGTTTAGCTTCAAATACTTGTGATATACATGATTTAGCTTCAACTGCATGCGAAACAAACGAGTTAGCTTCAAATCCAAGCGAAACACATGATTGAGCTTCAAATCAATGCGAAATAGAGGGCTTAGCATCAAATCCATGCGACACAAATTATTTAGCTTCGTATACTTGCGATATAAGTGATATAGTTTCAAATGCAGGTGAAACAAACGAGTGATCTTCAAAGCCAAGCGTAACACATGATTTAGCTTCAAATCACTGGGAAGTAGCAGATTTACCTTCAAATCCATGCGAAGCAAATGGTTTAGCTTCAAATACTTGTGATATACATGATTTAGCTTCAGCTGCATGGGAAACAAACTAGTTAGCTTCAAATCCAAGCGAAACACATGATTTAGATTCAAATCAATGCGAAATAGACGGCTTAGCATCAAATCCATGCGACACAAATTATTTAGCTTCACATACTTGCGGTATAAGTGATATAGCTTCAAATGCAGGTGAAACAAACGACTGATATTCAAATCCAAGCCTAGCACACGATTTAACTTCAAATCAATGCGAAGTAGAAGATTTAGGTTCAAATACATGCGAAACAAATGGTTTAGCTTCAAATACTTGTGATTTACATAATTTAACTTCAGCTGCATGGGAAACAAACGAGTTAGCTTCAAATCCAAGCGAAACACATGATTTAGCTTCAAATCAATGCGAAGTAGAAGGCTTAGCATCAAATCCATGCGACACAAATTATTTAGCTTCGTATACTTGCGATATAAGTGATATAGCTTCAAGTGCAGGTGAAACAAACGAGTGATCTTCAAATCCAAGCGTAACACATGATTTAACTTCAAATCAATGGTAAGTAGCAGATTTACCTTCAAATCCATGCGAAACAAATGGTTTAGCTTCAAATACTTGTGATGTTTTAGCTTCAACTGCATGCGGAACAAACGAGTTAGCTTCAAATCCAAGCGAAACACATGATTTAGCTTCAAATCAATGCGAAATAGAACGCTTAGCATCAAATCCATGCTACACAAATTATTTAGCTTCTTATACTTGCGATATAAGTGATAAAGCTTAAAATGCAGGTGAAACAAACGAGTGAGCTATAAATCCAAGCGTAACACATGATTTAACTTCAAATCAATGCGAAGTAGAAGATTTACCTTCAAATCCATGCGAAACAAATGGTTTAGCTTCAAATACTTGTGATATACATGATTTAGCTTCAACTGCATGCGAAACAAACGAGTTAGCTTCAAATCCAAGCGAAACACATGATTGAGCTTCAAATCAATGCGAAATAGAGGGCTTAGCATCAAATCCATGCGACACAAATTATTTAGCTTCGTATACTTGCGATATAAGTGATATAGTTTCAAATGCAGGTGAAACAAACGAGTGATCTTCAAAGCCAAGCGTAACACATGATTTAGCTTCAAATCACTGGGAAGTAGCAGATTTACCTTCAAATCCATGCGAAGCAAATGGTTTAGCTTCAAATACTTGTGATATACATGATTTAGCTTCAGCTGCATGGGAAACAAACTAGTTAGCTTCAAATCCAAGCGAAACACATGATTTAGATTCAAATCAATGCGAAATAGACGGCTTAGCATCAAATCCATGCGACACAAATTATTTAGCTTCACATACTTGCGGTATAAGTGATATAGCTTCAAATGCAGGTGAAACAAACGACTGATATTCAAATCCAAGCCTAGCACACGATTTAACTTCAAATCAATGCGAAGTAGAAGATTTAGGTTCAAATACATGCGAAACAAATGGTTTAGCTTCAAATACTTGTGATTTACATAATTTAACTTCAGCTGCATGGGAAACAAACGAGTTAGCTTCAAATCCAAGCGAAACACATGATTTAGCTTCAAATCAATGCGAAGTAGAAGGCTTAGCATCAAATCCATGCAACACAAATTATTCAGCTTCTTATACTTGCGATATAAGTGATAAAGCTTCAAATGCAGGCGAAACAAACGATTGAGCTTTAAATCCAAGCGTAACACATGACTTAACTTCAAATCAATGCGAAGTAGAAGATTTACCTTCAAATCCATGCGAAACAAATGGTATAGCTTCAAATACTTGTGATATACATGATTTAGCTTCAGCTGCATGCGAAACAAACGAGTTAGCTTCAAATCCAAGCGAGACACATGACTTAGCTTCAAATCAATGCGAAATAGAAGGCTTAGCATCAAATCCATGCAACACAAATTATTTAGCTTCTTATACTTGCGATATAAGTGATAAAGCTTAAAATGCAGGTGAAACAAACGAGTGAACTTTAAATCCAAGCGTAACACATGATTTAAATTCAAATCAATGCGAAGTAGAAGATTTACCTTCAAATCCATGCCAAACAAATGGATTAGCTTCAAATACTTTTGATATACACGATTTAGCTTCAACTGCATGCGAAACAAACGAGTTAGCTTCAAATCCAAACGAAACACATGATTTAGCTTCAAATCAATGCGAAATAGAAGGCTTAGCATCAAATCCATGCAACACAAATTATTCAGCTTCTTATACTTGCGATATAAGTGATAAAGCTTCAAATGCAGGCGAAACACATGATTGAGCATCAAATCAATGCGAAATAGAAGGCTTAGCATCAAATCCATGCGACACAAATTATTTAGCTTCGTATACTTGCGATATAAGTGATATAGCTTCAAGTGCAGGTGAAACAAACGAGTGATCTTCAAATCCAAGCGTAACACATGATTTAACTTCAAATCAATGGTAAGTAGCAGATTTACCTTCAAATCCATGCGAAACAAATGGTTTAGCTTCAAATACTTGTGATGTTTTAGCTTCAACTGCATGCGGAACAAACGAGTTAGCTTCAAATCCAAGCGAAACACATGATTTAGCTTCAAATCAATGCGAAATAGAACGCTTAGCATCAAATCCATGCTACACAAATTATTTAGCTTCTTATACTTGCCATATAAGTGATAAAGCTTAAAATGCAGGTGAAACAAACGAGTGAGCTATAAATCCAAGCGTAACACATGATTTAACTTCAAATCAATGCGAAGTAGAAGATTTACCTTCAAATCCATGCGAAACAAATGGTTTAGCTTCAAATACTTGTGCTATACATGATTTAGCTTCAACTGCATGCGAAACAAACGAGTTAGCTTCAAATCCAAGCGAAACACATGATTGAGCTTCAAATCAATGCGAAATAGAGGGCTTAGCATCAAATCCATGCGACACAAATTATTTAGCTTCGTATACTTGCGATATAAGTGATATAGTTTCAAATGCAGGTGAAACAAACGAGTGATCTTCAAAGCCAAGCGTAACACATGATTTAGCTTCAAATCACTGGGAAGTAGCAGATTTACCTTCAAATCCATGCGAAGCAAATGGTTTAGCTTCAAATACTTGTGATATACATGATTTAGCTTCAGCTGCATGGGAAACAAACTAGTTAGCTTCAAATCCAAGCGAAACACATGATTTAGATTCAAATCAATGCGAAATAGACGGCTTAGCATCAAATCCATGCGACACAAATTATTTAGCTTCACATACTTGCGGTATAAGTGATATAGCTTCAAATGCAGGTGAAACAAACGACTGATATTCAAATCCAAGCCTAGCACACGATTTAACTTCAAATCAATGCGAAGTAGAAGATTTAGGTTCAAATACATGCGAAACAAATGGTTTAGCTTCAAATACTTGTGATTTACATAATTTAACTTCAGCTGCATGGGAAACAAACGAGTTAGCTTCAAATCCAAGCGAAACACATGATTTAGCTTCAAATCAATGCGAAGTAGAAGGCTTAGCATCAAATCCATGCGACACAAATTATTTAGCTTCGTATACTTGCGATATAAGTGATATAGCTTCAAGTGCAGGTGAAACAAACGAGTGATCTTCAAATCCAAGCGTAACACATGATTTAACTTCAAATCAATGGTAAGTAGCAGATTTACCTTCAAATCCATGCGAAACAAATGGTTTAGCTTCAAATACTTGTGATGTTTTAGCTTCAACTGCATGCGGAACAAACGAGTTAGCTTCAAATCCAAGCGAAACACATGATTTAGCTTCAAATCAATGCGAAATAGAACGCTTAGCATCAAATCCATGCTACACAAATTATTTAGCTTCTTATACTTGCGATATAAGTGATAAAGCTTAAAATGCAGGTGAAACAAACGAGTGAGCTATAAATCCAAGCGTAACACATGATTTAACTTCAAATCAATGCGAAGTAGAAGATTTACCTTCAAATCCATGCGAAACAAATGGTTTAGCTTCAAATACTTGTGATATACATGATTTAGCTTCAACTGCATGCGAAACAAACGAGTTAGCTTCAAATCCAAGCGAAACACATGATTGAGCTTCAAATCAATGCGAAATAGAGGGCTTAGCATCAAATCCATGCGACACAAATTATTTAGCTTCGTATACTTGCGATATAAGTGATATAGTTTCAAATGCAGGTGAAACAAACGAGTGATCTTCAAAGCCAAGCGTAACACATGATTTAGCTTCAAATCACTGGGAAGTAGCAGATTTACCTTCAAATCCATGCGAAGCAAATGGTTTAGCTTCAAATACTTGTGATATACATGATTTAGCTTCAGCTGCATGGGAAACAAACTAGTTAGCTTCAAATCCAAGCGAAACACATGATTTAGATTCAAATCAATGCGAAATAGACGGCTTAGCATCAAATCCATGCGACACAAATTATTTAGCTTCACATACTTGCGGTATAAGTGATATAGCTTCAAATGCAGGTGAAACAAACGACTGATATTCAAATCCAAGCCTAGCACACGATTTAACTTCAAATCAATGCGAAGTAGAAGATTTAGGTTCAAATACATGCGAAACAAATGGTTTAGCTTCAAATACTTGTGATTTACATAATTTAACTTCAGCTGCATGGGAAACAAACGAGTTAGCTTCAAATCCAAGCGAAACACATGATTTAGCTTCAAATCAATGCGAAGTAGAAGGCTTAGCATCAAATCCATGCAACACAAATTATTCAGCTTCTTATACTTGCGATATAAGTGATAAAGCTTCAAATGCAGGCGAAACAAACGATTGAGCTTTAAATCCAAGCGTAACACATGACTTAACTTCAAATCAATGCGAAGTAGAAGATTTACCTTCAAATCCATGCGAAACAAATGGTATAGCTTCAAATACTTGTGATATACATGATTTAGCTTCAGCTGCATGCGAAACAAACGAGTTAGCTTCAAATCCAAGCGAGACACATGACTTAGCTTCAAATCAATGCGAAATAGAAGGCTTAGCATCAAATCCATGCAACACAAATTATTTAGCTTCTTATACTTGCGATATAAGTGATAAAGCTTAAAATGCAGGTGAAACAAACGAGTGAACTTTAAATCCAAGCGTAACACATGATTTAAATTCAAATCAATGCGAAGTAGAAGATTTACCTTCAAATCCATGCCAAACAAATGGATTAGCTTCAAATACTTTTGATATACACGATTTAGCTTCAACTGCATGCGAAACAAACGAGTTAGCTTCAAATCCAAACGAAACACATGATTTAGCTTCAAATCAATGCGAAATAGAAGGCTTAGCATCAAATCCATGCAACACAAATTATTCAGCTTCTTATACTTGCGATATAAGTGATAAAGCTTCAAATGCAGGCGAAACACATGATTGAGCATCAAATCAATGCGAAATAGAAGGCTTAGCATCAAATCCATGCGACACAAATTATTTAGCTTCGTATACTTGCGATATAAGTGATATAGCTTCAAGTGCAGGTGAAACAAACGAGTGATCTTCAAATCCAAGCGTAACACATGATTTAACTTCAAATCAATGGTAAGTAGCAGATTTACCTTCAAATCCATGCGAAACAAATGGTTTAGCTTCAAATACTTGTGATGTTTTAGCTTCAACTGCATGCGGAACAAACGAGTTAGCTTCAAATCCAAGCGAAACACATGATTTAGCTTCAAATCAATGCGAAATAGAACGCTTAGCATCAAATCCATGCTACACAAATTATTTAGCTTCTTATACTTGCGATATAAGTGATAAAGCTTAAAATGCAGGTGAAACAAACGAGTGAGCTATAAATCCAAGCGTAACACATGATTTAACTTCAAATCAATGCGAAGTAGAAGATTTACCTTCAAATCCATGCGAAACAAATGGTTTAGCTTCAAATACTTGTGCTATACATGATTTAGCTTCAACTGCATGCGAAACAAACGAGTTAGCTTCAAATCCAAGCGAAACACATGATTGAGCTTCAAATCAATGCGAAATAGAGGGCTTAGCATCAAATCCATGCGACACAAATTATTTAGCTTCGTATACTTGCGATATAAGTGATATAGTTTCAAATGCAGGTGAAACAAACGAGTGATCTTCAAAGCCAAGCGTAACACATGATTTAGCTTCAAATCACTGGGAAGTAGCAGATTTACCTTCAAATCCATGCGAAGCAAATGGTTTAGCTTCAAATACTTGTGATATACATGATTTAGCTTCAGCTGCATGGGAAACAAACTAGTTAGCTTCAAATCCAAGCGAAACACATGATTTAGATTCAAATCAATGCGAAATAGACGGCTTAGCATCAAATCCATGCGACACAAATTATTTAGCTTCACATACTTGCGGTATAAGTGATATAGCTTCAAATGCAGGTGAAACAAACGACTGATATTCAAATCCAAGCCTAGCACACGATTTAACTTCAAATCAATGCGAAGTAGAAGATTTAGGTTCAAATACATGCGAAACAAATGGTTTAGCTTCAAATACTTGTGATATAAATGATTTAGCTTCAGCTGCATGCGAAACAAACGAGTTAGCTTCAAATCCAAGCGAAACACATGATTGAGCATCAAATCAATGCGAAATAGAAGGCTTAGCATCAAATCCATGCGACACAAATTATTTAGCTTCGTATACTTGCGATATAAGTGATATAGCTTCAAGTGCAGGTGAAACAAACGAGTGATCTTCAAATCCAAGCGTAACACATGATTTAACTTCAAATCAATGGTAAGTAGCAGATTTACCTTCAAATCCATGCGAAACAAATGGTTTAGCTTCAAATACTTGTGATGTTTTAGCTTCAACTGCATGCGGAACAAACGAGTTAGCTTCAAATCCAAGCGAAACACATGATTTAGCTTCAAATCAATGCGAAATAGAACGCTTAGCATCAAATCCATGCTACACAAATTATTTAGCTTCTTATACTTGCGATATAAGTGATAAAGCTTAAAATGCAGGTGAAACAAACGAGTGAGCTATAAATCCAAGCGTAACACATGATTTAACTTCAAATCAATGCGAAGTAGAAGATTTACCTTCAAATCCATGCGAAACAAATGGTTTAGCTTCAAATACTTGTGATATACATGATTTAGCTTCAACTGCATGCGAAACAAACGAGTTAGCTTCAAATCCAAGCGAAACACATGATTGAGCTTCAAATCAATGCGAAATAGAGGGCTTAGCATCAAATCCATGCGACACAAATTATTTAGCTTCGTATACTTGCGATATAAGTGATATAGTTTCAAATGCAGGTGAAACAAACGAGTGATCTTCAAAGCCAAGCGTAACACATGATTTAGCTTCAAATCACTGGGAAGTAGCAGATTTACCTTCAAATCCATGCGAAGCAAATGGTTTAGCTTCAAATACTTGTGATATACATGATTTAGCTTCAGCTGCATGGGAAACAAACTAGTTAGCTTCAAATCCAAGCGGAACACATGATTTAGATTCAAATCAATGCGAAATAGACGGCTTAGCATCAAATCCATGCGACACAAATTATTTAGCTTCACATACTTGCGGTATAAGTGATATAGCTTCAAATGCAGGTGAAACAAACGACTGATATTCAAATCCAAGCCTAGCACACGATTTAACTTCAAATCAATGCGAAGTAGAAGATTTAGGTTCAAATACATGCGAAACAAATGGTTTAGCTTCAAATACTTGTGATTTACATAATTTAACTTCAGCTGCATGGGAAACAAACGAGTTAGCTTCAAATCCAAGCGAAACACATGATTTAGCTTCAAATCAATGCGAAGTAGAAGGCTTAGCATCAAATCCATGCAACACAAATTATTCAGCTTCTTATACTTGCGATATAAGTGATAAAGCTTCAAATGCAGGCGAAACAAACGATTGAGCTTTAAATCCAAGCGTAACACATGACTTAACTTCAAATCAATGCGAAGTAGAAGATTTACCTTCAAATCCATGCGAAACAAATGGTATAGCTTCAAATACTTGTGATATACATGATTTAGCTTCAGCTGCATGCGAAACAAACGAGTTAGCTTCAAATCCAAGCGAGACACATGACTTAGCTTCAAATCAATGCGAAATAGAAGGCTTAGCATCAAATCCATGCTACACAAATTATTTAGCTTCTTATACTTGCGATATAAGTGATAAAGCTTAAAATGCAGGTGAAACAAACGAGTGAGCTATAAATCCAAGCGTAACACATGATTTAACTTCAAATCAATGCGAAGTAGAAGATTTACCTTCAAATCCATGCGAAACAAATGGTTTAGCTTCAAATACTTGTGATATACATGATTTAGCTTCAACTGCATGCGAAACAAACGAGTTAGCTTCAAATCCAAGCGAAACACATGATTGAGCTTCAAATCAATGCGAAATAGAGGGCTTAGCATCAAATCCATGCGACACAAATTATTTAGCTTCGTATACTTGCGATATAAGTGATATAGTTTCAAATGCAGGTGAAACAAACGAGTGATCTTCAAAGCCAAGCGTAACACATGATTTAGCTTCAAATCACTGGGAAGTAGCAGATTTACCTTCAAATCCATGCGAAGCAAATGGTTTAGCTTCAAATACTTGTGATATACATGATTTAGCTTCAGCTGCATGGGAAACAAACTAGTTAGCTTCAAATCCAAGCGAAACACATGATTTAGATTCAAATCAATGCGAAATAGACGGCTTAGCATCAAATCCATGCGACACAAATTATTTAGCTTCACATACTTGCGGTATAAGTGATATAGCTTCAAATGCAGGTGAAACAAACGACTGATATTCAAATCCAAGCCTAGCACACGATTTAACTTCAAATCAATGCGAAGTAGAAGATTTAGGTTCAAATACATGCGAAACAAATGGTTTAGCTTCAAATACTTGTGATTTACATAATTTAACTTCAGCTGCATGGGAAACAAACGAGTTAGCTTCAAATCCAAGCGAAACACATGATTTAGCTTCAAATCAATGCGAAGTAGAAGGCTTAGCATCAAATCCATGCAACACAAATTATTCAGCTTCTTATACTTGCGATATAAGTGATAAAGCTTCAAATGCAGGCGAAACAAACGATTGAGCTTTAAATCCAAGCGTAACACATGACTTAACTTCAAATCAATGCGAAGTAGAAGATTTACCTTCAAATCCATGCGAAACAAATGGTATAGCTTCAAATACTTGTGATATACATGATTTAGCTTCAGCTGCATGCGAAACAAACGAGTTAGCTTCAAATCCAAGCGAGACACATGACTTAGCTTCAAATCAATGCGAAATAGAAGGCTTAGCATCAAATCCATGCAACACAAATTATTTAGCTTCTTATACTTGCGATATAAGTGATAAAGCTTAAAATGCAGGTGAAACAAACGAGTGAACTTTAAATCCAAGCGTAACACATGATTTAAATTCAAATCAATGCGAAGTAGAAGATTTACCTTCAAATCCATGCCAAACAAATGGATTAGCTTCAAATACTTTTGATATACACGATTTAGCTTCAACTGCATGCGAAACAAACGAGTTAGCTTCAAATCCAAACGAAACACATGATTTAGCTTCAAATCAATGCGAAATAGAAGGCTTAGCATCAATTCCATGCGACACAAATTATTTAGCTTCGTATACTTGCGATATAAGTGATATAGCTTCAAATGCAGGTGAAACAAACGAGTGATCTTCAATTCCAAGCGTAACACATGATTTAACTTCAAATCAATGGGAAGTAGAAGATTTACCTTCAAATCCATGCGAAACAAATGGTTTAGCTTCAAATACTTGTGATATAAACGATTTAGCTTCAGCTGCATGCGAAACAAACGAGTTAGCTTCAAATCCAAGCGAAACACATGATTGAGCTTCAAATCAATGCGAAATAGAAGGCTTAGCATCAAATCCATGCGACACAAATTATTTAGCTTCGTATACTTGCGATATAAGTGATAAAGCTTAAAATGCAGGTGAAACAAACGAGTGATCTTCAAAGCCAAGCGTAACACATGATTTAGCTTCAAATCACTGGGAAGTAGCAGATTTACCTTCAAATCCATGCGAAGCAAATGGTTTAGCTTCAAATACTTGTGATATACATGATTTAGCTTCAGCTGCATGGGAAACAAACGAGTTAGCTTCAAATCCAAGCGAAACACATGATTTAGATTCAAATCAATGCGAAATAGAAGGCTTAGCATCAAATCCATGCGACACAAATTATTTAGCTTCACATACTTGCGGTATAAGTGATATAGCTTCAAATGCAGGTGAAACAAACGAGTGATATTCAAATCCAAGCCTAGCACACGATTTAACTTCAAATCAATGCGAAGTAGAAGATTTAGGTTCAAATACATGCGAAACAAATGGTTTAGCTTCAAATACTTTTAATATACATGACTTAGCTTCAACTGCATGCGAAACAAACGAGTTAGCTTCAAATCCAAGCGAAACACATGATTTAGCTTCAAATCAATGCGAAAAAGAAGGCTTAGCATCAAATCCATGCAACACAAATTATTCAGCTTCTTATACTTGCGATATAAGTGATAAAGCTTCAAATGCAGGCGAAACAAACGATTGAGCTTTAAATCCAAGCGTAACACATGACTTAACTTCAAATCAATGCGAAGTAGAAGATTTACCTTCAAATCCATGCGAAACAAATGGTATAGCTTCAAATACTTGTGATATACATGATTTAGCTTCAGCTGCATGCGAAACAAACGAGTTAGCTTCAAATCCAAGCGAGACACATGACTTAGCTTCAAATCAATGCGAAATAGAAGGCTTAGCATCAAATCCATGCAACACAAATTATTTAGCTTCTTATACTTGCGATATAAGTGATAAAGCTTCAAATGCAGGTGAAACAAACGATTGAGCTTTAAATCCAAGCGTAACACATGACTTAACTTCAAATCAATGCGAAGTAGAAGATTTACCTTCAAATCCATGCGAAACAAATGGTATAGCTTCAAATACTTGTGATATACATGATTTAGCTTCAACTGCATGCGAAACAAACGAGTTAGCTTCAAATCCAAGCGTAACACATGATTAAACTTCAAATCAATGCGAAGTAGAAGATTTACCTTCAAATTCATGCGAAACAAATGGTTTAGCTTCAAATACTTGTGATATACATGATTTAGCTTCAGCTGCATGCGAAACAAACGAGTTAGCTTCATTTCCAAGCGAAACATATGATTTAGCTTCAAATCAATGCGAGGTAGAAGGCTTTGCATCAAATCCATGCGACACGAATTATTTAGCTTCGTATACTTGCGATATAAGTGATATAGCTTCAAATGCAGGTGAAACAAACGAGTGATTTTCAAATCCAAGCGAAACACATGATTTAGCTTCAAATCAATGCGAAATAGAAGGCTTAGCATCAAATCCATGCGACACAAATTATTTAGCTTCTTATACTTGCGATATAAGTGATAAAGCTTCAAATGCAGGCGAAACAAACGAGTGATCTTCAAATCCAAGCGTAACACTTGATTTAACTTCAAATCAATGAGAAGTAGAAGATTTACCTTCAAATCCATGCGAAACAAATGGTTTAGCTTCAAATACTTGTGATATACATGATTTAGCTTCAGCTGCATGCGAAACAAACGAGTTAGCTTCAAATCCAAGCGAAATACATGATTTAGCTTCAAATCAATGCGTAGTAGAAGGCTTAGCATCAAATCCATGCGACACGAATTATTTAGCTTCGTATACTTGCGATATAAGTGATATAGCTTCAAATGCAGGTGAAACAAACGAGTGATCTTCAAATCCAAGCGTAACACTTGACTTAACTTCAAATCAATGGGAAGTAGAAGATTTAAATTCTAATCCATGCGAAACAAATGGTTTAGCTTCAAATACTTGTGATATACATGATTTATCTTCAGCTGCATGCGAAACAAACGAGTTAGCTTCAAATCCAAGCGAAACACATGATTTAGCTTGAAATCAATGCGATGTAGAAGGCTTAGCATCAAATCCCTGCACCACAAATTATTTAGCTGCGTATACTTGCGATATAAGTGATATAGCTTCAAATGCTGGTGAAACAAACGAGTGATCTTCAAATCCAAGCGTAACACTTGATTTGACTTCAAATCAATGGGAAGTAGAAGATTTACCTTCAAATCCATGCGAAACAAATGGTTTAGCTTCAAATACTTTTAATATACATGACTTAGCTTCAACTGCATGCGAAACAAACGAGTTAGCTTCAAATCCAAGCGAAACACATGATTTAGCTTCAAATCAATGCGAAAAAGAAGGCTTAGCATCAAATCCATGCGACACAAATTATTTAGTTTCGCATACTTGCGATATAAGTGATATAGCTTCAAATGCAGGTGAAACAAACGAGTGATCTTCAAATCCAAGCGTAACACATGATTTAACTTCAAATCAATGGGAAGTAGAAGATTTACCTTCAAATCTATGCGGAACAAATGGTTTAGCTTCAAATACTTTTAATATACATGACTTAGCTTCAACTGCATGCGAAACAAACGAGTTAGCTTCAAATCCAAGCGAAACACATGATTTAGCTTCAAATCAATGCGAAAAAGAAGGCTTAGCATCAAATCCATGCGACACAAATTATTTAGTTTCGCATACTTGCGATATAAGTGATATAGCTTCAAATGCAGGTGAAACAAACGAGTGATCTTCAAATCCAAGCGTAACACATGATTTAACTTCAAATCAATGGGAAGTAGAAGATTTACCTTCAAATCTATGCGAAACAAATGGTTTAGCTTCAAATACTTATGATATACATGAATTTGTTTCAGCTGCATGCGAAACAAACGAGTTAGCTTCAAATCCAAGCGAAACACATGATTTAGCTTGAAATCAATGCGAAATAGAAGGCTTAGCATCAAATCCATGCGACACAAATTATTTAGCTTCGTATACTTTCGATATAAGTGATATAGCTTCAAATGCAGGTGAGAAAAACGAGTGATCTTCAAATCCAAGCGTAACACTTGATTTAACTTCAAATCAATGAGAAGTAGAAGATTTACCTTCAAATCCATGCGAAACAAATGGTTTAGCTGCAAATACTTGTGATATACATGATTTAGCTTCAGCTGCATGCGAAACAAACGAGTTAGCTTCAAATCCAAGCGAAACACATGATTTAGCTTGAAATCAATGCGATGTAGAAGGCTTAGCATCAAATCCCTGCACCACAAATTATTTAGCTTCGTATACTTGCGATATAAGTGATATAGCTTCAAATGCTGGTGAAACAAATGAGTGATCTTCAAATCCAAGCGTAACACTTGATTTGACTTCAAATCAATGGGAAGTAGAAGATTTACCTTCAAATCCATGCGAAACAAATGGTTTAGCTTCAAATACTTTTAATATACATGACTTAGCTTCAACTGCATGCGAAACAAACGAGTTAGCTTCAAATCCAAGCGAAACACATGATTTAGCTTCAAATCAATGCGAAAAAGAAGGCTTAGCATCAAATCCATGCGACACAAATTATTTAGTTTCGCATACTTGCGATATAAGTGATATTGCTTCAAATGCAGGTGAAACAAACGAGTGATCTTCAAATCCAAGCGTAACACATGATTTAACTTCAAATCAATGGGAAGTAGAAGATTTACCTTCAAATCTATGCGAAACAAATGGTTTAGCTTCAAATACTTATGATATACATGAATTTGTTTCAGCTGCATGCGAAACAAACGAGTTAGCTTCAAATCCAAGCGAAACACATGATTTAGCTTGAAATCAATGCGATGTAGAAGGCTTAGCATCAAATCCATGCGACACAAATTATTTAGCTTCGTACACTTGCGATATAGGTGATAAAGCAACAAATGCAGGAGAAACAAACGAGTGAGCTTTAAATCCAAGCGTAACACATGATTTAACTTCAAATCAATTCGAAGTAGAAGATTTACCTTCAAATCCATGCGAAACAAATGGCTTAGCTTCAAATACCTATGATATACATGATTTAGCTTCAGCTGCATGCGAAACAAACGAGTTAGCTTCAAATCCGAGCGAAACCAATGATTTAGCTTCAAATCAATGCGAAGTAGAAGGCTTAGCATCAAATCCATGCGACACAAATTATTTAGCTTTGTACACTTGCGATATAAGTGATATAGATTCAAATGCAGGTGAAACGAACGAGTGATCTGCAAATCCAAGCGTAACACTTGATTTAACTTCAAATCAATGGGAAGTAGAAGATTTACCTTCAAATCTATGCGAAACAAATGGTTTAGCTTCAAATACTTGTGATATACATGAATTTGCTTCAGCTGCATGCGAAACAAACGAGTTAGTTTCAAATCCAAGCGAAACACATGATTTAGCTTCAAATCAATGCGAAATAGAAGGCATAGCATCAATTCCATGCAACACAAATTATTTAGCTTCTTATACTTGCGATATAAGTGATAAAGCTTCAAATGCAGGCGACACAAACGAGTGAGCTTTAAATCCAACCGTAACACATGTTTTAACTTCAAATCAATGCGAAGTAGAAGGCTTAGCATCAAATCCATGCGACACGAATTATTTAGTTTCATATACTTGCGATATAAGTGATATAGCTTCAAATGCAGGTGAAACAAACGAGTGATCTTCAAATCCAAGCGTAACACATGATTTAACTTCAAATCAATGCGCAGTAGAAGATTTAGGTTCAAATCCATGCGAAACAAATGGTTTAGCTTCAAATACTTGTGATATACATGATTTAGTTTCAACTGCATGCGAAACAAACGAGTTAGCTTCAAATCCAAGCGAAACACATGATTTAGCTTCAAATCAATGCGAAATAGAAGGCTTAGCATCAAATCCATGCGACACAAATTATTTAGCTTCGTATACTTGCGATATAAGTGACATAGCTACAAATGCAGGTGAAACAAACGAGTGATCTTCAAATCCAAGCGTAACACATGATTTAACTTCAAATCAATGGGAAGCAGAAGATATACCTTCAAATCCATGCGAAAGAAATGGTTTAGCTTCAAATACTTGTGATATACATGATTTAGCTTCAACTGCATGCGAAACAAACGAGTTAGCTTCAAATCCAAGCGAAGCACGTGATTTAGCTTCAAATCAATGCGAAATAGAAGGCTTAGCATCAAATCCATGCGACACAAATTATTTAGCTTCGTATACTTGCGATATAAGTGACATAGCTACAAATGCAGGTGAAACAAACGAGTGATCTTCAAATCCAAGCGTAACACATGATTTAACTTCAAATCAATGGGAAGCAGAAGATTTACCTTCAAATCCATGCGAAAGAAATGGTTTAGCTTCAAATACTTGTGATATACATGATTTAGCTTCAACTGCATGCGAAACAAACGAGTTAGCTTCAAATCCAAGCGAAGCACATGATTTAGCTTCAAATCAATGTGAAGTAGAAGATTAACCTTCAAATCCATGCGAAACAAATGGTTTAGCTTCAAATACTTGTGATATACATGATTTAGCTTCAACTGCATGCGAAACAAACGAGTTAGCTTCAAATCCAAGCGAAACACATGATTTAGCTTCAAATCAATGCGAAATAGAAGGCTTAGCATCAAATCCATGCGACACAAATTATTTAGCTTCGTATACTTGCGATATAAGTGATATAGCTTCAAATGCAGGTGAAACAAACGAGTGATCTTCAAATCCAAGCGTAACACATGATTTAACTTCAAATCAATGGGAAGTAGAAGATTTATCTTCAAATCCATGCGAAACAAATGGCTTAGCTTCAAATACTTGTGATATACATGATTTAGCTTCAACTGCATGCGAAACAAACGAGTTAGCTTCAAATCCAAGCGAGACACATGATTTAGCTTCAAATCAATGCGAAGTAGAAGGCTTAGCATCAGATCCATGCAACACAAATTATTTAGCTTCTTATACTTGCGATATAAGTGATAAAGCTTCAAATGCAGGCGAAACAAACGAGTGAGCTTTAAATCCAAGCGTAACACATGATTTAACTTCAAATCAATGCGAAGTAGAAGGCTTAGCATCAAATCCATGCGACACGAATTATTTAGTTTCATATACTTGCGATATAAGTGATATAGCTTCAAATGCAGGTGAAACAAACGAGTGATCTTCAAATCCAAGCGTAACACATGATTTAACTTCAAATCAATGCGCAGTAGAAGATTTAGGTTCAAATCCATGCGAAACAAATGGTTTAGCTTCAAATACTTGTGATATACATGATTTAGTTTCAACTGCATGCGAAACAAACGAGTTAGCTTCAAATCCAAGCGAAACACATGATTTAGCTTCAAATCAATGCGAAATAGAAGGCTTAGCATCAAATCCATGCGACACAAATTATTTAGCTTCGTATACTTGCGATATAAGTGACATAGCTACAAATGCAGGTGAAACAAACGAGTGATCTTCAAATCCAAGCGTAACACATGATTTAACTTCAAATCAATGGGAAGCAGAAGATATACCTTCAAATCCATGCGAAAGAAATGGTTTAGCTTCAAATACTTGTGATATACATGATTTAGCTTCAACTGCATGCGAAACAAACGAGTTAGCTTCAAATCCAAGCGAAGCACGTGATTTAGCTTCAAATCAATGCGAAATAGAAGGCTTAGCATCAAATCCATGCGACACAAATTATTTAGCTTCGTATACTTGCGATATAAGTGACATAGCTACAAATGCAGGTGAAACAAACGAGTGATCTTCAAATCCAAGCGTAACACATGATTTAACTTCAAATCAATGGGAAGCAGAAGATTTACCTTCAAATCCATGCGAAAGAAATGGTTTAGCTTCAAATACTTGTGATATACATGATTTAGCTTCAACTGCATGCGAAACAAACGAGTTAGCTTCAAATCCAAGCGAAGCACATGATTTAGCTTCAAATCAATGTGAAGTAGAAGATTAACCTTCAAATCCATGCGAAACAAATGGTTTAGCTTCAAATACTTGTGATATACATGATTTAGCTTCAACTGCATGCGAAACAAACGAGTTAGCTTCAAATCCAAGCGAAACACATGATTTAGCTTCAAATCAATGCGAAATAGAAGGCTTAGCATCAAATCCATGCGACACAAATTATTTAGCTTCGTATACTTGCGATATAAGTGACATAGCTACAAATGCAGGTGAAACAAACGAGTGATCTTCAAATCCAAGCGTAACACATGATTTAACTTCAAATCAATGGGAAGCAGAAGATATACCTTCAAATCCATGCGAAAGAAATGGTTTAGCTTCAAATACTTGTGATATACATGATTTAGCTTCAACTGCATGCGAAACAAACGAGTTAGCTTCAAATCCAAGCGAAGCACGTGATTTAGCTTCAAATCAATGCGAAATAGAAGGCTTAGCATCAAATCCATGCGACACAAATTATTTAGCTTCGTATACTTGCGATATAAGTGACATAGCTACAAATGCAGGTGAAACAAACGAGTGATCTTCAAATCCAAGCGTAACACATGATTTAACTTCAAATCAATGGGAAGCAGAAGATTTACCTTCAAATCCATGCGAAAGAAATGGTTTAGCTTCAAATACTTGTGATATACATGATTTAGCTTCAACTGCATGCGAAACAAACGAGTTAGCTTCAAATCCAAGCGAAGCACATGATTTAGCTTCAAATCAATGTGAAGTAGAAGATTAACCTTCAAATCCATGCGAAACAAATGGTTTAGCTTCAAATACTTGTGATATACATGATTTAGCTTCAACTGCATGCGAAACAAACGAGTTAGCTTCAAATCCAAGCGAAACACATGATTTAGCTTCAAATCAGTGCGAAGTAGAAGATTTACCTTCAAATCCATGCGAAACAAATGGTTTAGCTTCAAATACTTGTGATATACATGACTTAGCTTCAACTGCATGAGAAACAAACGAGTTAGCTTCAAATCCAAGCGAAACACATGATTTAGCTTCAAATCAATGCGAAATAGAAGGCTTAGCATCAAATCCATGCGACACAAATTATTTAGCTTCGTATACTTGCGATATAAGTGATATAGCTTCAAATGCAGGTGAAACAAACGAGTGATCTTCAAATCCAAGCGTAACACATGATTTAACTTCAAATCAATGGGAAGTAGAAGATTTATCTTCAAATCCATGCGAAACAAATGGCTTAGCTTCAAATACTTGTGATATACATGATTTAGCTTCAACTGCATGCGAAACAAACGAGTTAGCTTCAAATCCAAGCGAGACACATGATTTAGCTTCAAATCAATGCGAAGTAGAAGGCTTAGCATCAGATCCATGCAACACAAATTATTTAGCTTCTTATACTTGCGATATAAGTGATAAAGCTTCAAATGCAGGCGAAACAAACGAGTGAGCTTTAAATCCAAGCGTAACACATGATTTAACTTCAAATCAATGCGAAGTAGAAGATTTACCTTCAAATCCATGCGAAACAAATGGTTTAGCTTCAAATACTTGTGATATACATGATTTAGCTTCAACTGCATGAGAAACAAACGAGTTAGCTTCAAACCCAAGCGAAACCAATGATTTAGCTTCAAATCAATGCGAAGTAGAAGGCTTAGCATCAAATCCATGCGACACGAATTATTTAGCTTCGTATACTTGCGATATAAGTGATATAGCTTCAAATGCAGGTGAAACAAACGAGTGATCTTCAAATCCAAGCGAAACACATGATTTAGCTTCAAATCAATGCGAAATAGAAGGCTTAGCATCAAATCCATGCGACACAAATTATTTAGCTTCTTATACTTGCGATATAAGTGATAAAGCTTCAAATGCAGGCGAAACAAACGAGTGAGCTTTAAATCCAAGCGTAACACATGATTTAACTTCAAATCAATGCGAAGTAGAAGATTTAACTTCAAATCCATGCGAAACGAATGGCTTAGCTTCACACACCTTTGAAATACATGATTTAGCTTCAACTGCATGCGAAACAAACGAGTTAGCTTCAAATCCAAGCGAGACACATGACTTAGCTTCAAATCAATGCGAAATAGAAGGCTTAGCATCAAATCCATGCAACACAAAGTATTTAGCTTCTTATACTTGCGATATAAGTGATAAAGCTTCAAATGCAGGCGAAACAAACGAGTAAGCTTTAGATCCAAGCGTAACACATGACTTAACTTCAAATCAATGCGAAGTAGAAGATTTACCTTCAAATCCATGCGAAACAAATGGTATAGCTTCAAATACTTGTGATATACATGATTTAGCTTCAACTGCATGCGAAACAAACGAGTTAGCTTCAAATCCAAGCGTAACACATGATTAAACTTCAAATCAATGCGAAGTAGAAGATTTACCTTCAAATCCATGCGAAACAAATGGTTTAGCTTCAAATACTTGTGATATACATGATTTAGCTTCAGCTGCATGCGAAACAAACGAGTTAGCTTCATTTCCAAGCGAAACACATGATTTAGCTTCAAATCAATGCGAAGTAGAAGGCTTTGCATCAAATCCATGCGACACGAATTATTTAGCTTCGTATACTTGCTATATAAGTGATATAGCTTCAAATGCAGGTGAAACAAACGAGTGATCTTCAAATCCAAGTGTAACACATGATTTAACTTCAAATCAATGGGAAGTAGCAGATTTACCTTCAAATCCATGCGAAACAAATGGTTTAGCTTCAAATACTTGTGATATACATGATTTATCTTCAGCTGCATGCGAAACAAACGAGTTAGCTTCAAATCCAAGCGAGACACATGATTTAGCTTCAAATCAATGCGAAATAGAACGCTTAGCATCAAATCCATGCTACACAAATTATTTAGCTTCTTATACTTGCGATATAAGTGATATAGCTTCAAATGCTGGTGAAACAAACGAGTGATCTTCAAATCCAAGCGTAACACTTGATTTGACTTCAAATCAATGGGAAGTAGAAGATTTACCTTCAAATCCATGCGAAACAAATGGTTTAGCTTCAAATACTTTTGATATACATGACTTAGCTTCAACTGCATGCGAAACAAACGAGTTAGCTTCAAATCCAAGCGAAACACATGATTTAGCTTCAAATCAATGCGAAAAAGAAGGCATAGCATCAAATCCATGCGACACAAATTATTTAGTTTCGTATACTTGCGATATAAGTGATATAGCTTCAAATGCAGGTGAAACAAACGAGTGATCTTCAAATCCAAGCGTAACACATGATTTAATTTCAAATCAATGGGAAGTAGGAGATTTACCTTCAAATCTATGCGAAACAAATGGTTTAGCTTCAAATACTTGTGATATACATGAATTTGCTTCAGCTGCATGCGAAACAAACGAGTTAGCTTCAAATCCAAGCGAAACACATGATTTAGCTTCAAATCAATGCGAAATAGAAGGCTTAGTATCAATTCCATGCGACACAAATTATTTAGCTTCATATACTTGCGATATAAGTGATAAAGCATCAAATGCAGGCGAAACAAACGAGTGAGCTTTAAATCCAAGCGTAACACATGATTTAACTTCAAATCAATTCGGAGTAGATGATTTACCTTCAAATCCATGCGAAACAATTGGCTTAGCTTCAAATACCTATGATATACATGATTTAGCTTCAGCTGCATGCGAAACAAACGAGTTAGCTTCAAATCCGAGCGAAACCAATGATTTAGCTTCAAATCAATGCGAAGTAGAAGGCTTAGCATCAAATCCATGCGACACAAATTATTTAGCTTTGTACACTTGCGATATAAGTGATATAGCTTCAAATGCAGGTGAAACGAACGAGTGATCTGCAAATCCAAGCGTAACACATGATTTAACTTCAAATCAATGGGAAGTAGAAGATTTACCTTCAAATCTATGCGAAACAAATGGTTTAGCTTCAAATACTTGTGATATACATGAATTTGCTTCAGCTGCATGCGAAACAAACGAGTTAGCTTCAAATCCAAGCGAAACACATGATTTAGCTTCAAATCAATGCGAAATAGAAGGCTTAGCATCAATTCCATGCGACACAAATTATTTAGCTTCATATACTTGCGATATAAGTGATAAAGCATCAAATGCAGGCGAAAGAAACGAGTGAGCTTTAAATCCAAAAGTAACACATGATTAAACTTCAAATCAATGCGAAGTAGAAGATTAAACTTCAAATCCATGCGAAGCAAATGGTTTAGCTTCAAGTACTTGTGATATACATGATTTAGCTGCAACTGCATGCGAAACAAACGAGTTAGCTTCAAACCCAAGCGAAACACATGATTTAGCTTCAAATCAATGCGAAGTAGAAGGCTTAGCATCAAATCCATGCGACACGAATTATTTAGTTTCATATACTTGCGATATAAGTGATATAGCTTCAAATGCAGGTGAAACAAACGAATGATCTTCAAATCCAAGCGTAACACATGATTTAACTTCAAATCAATGCGCAGTAGAAGATTTAGGTTCAAATCCATGCGAAACAAATGGTTTAGCTTCAAATACTTGTGATATACATGATTTAGTTTCAACTGCATGCGAAACAAACGAGTTAGCTTCAAATCCAAGCGAAACACATGATTTAGCTTCAAATCAATGCGAAATAGAAGGCTTAGCATCAAATCCATGCGACACAAATTATTTAGCTTCGTATACTTGCAATATAAGTCACATAGCTACAAATGCAGGTGAAACAAACGAGTGATCTTCAAATCCAAGCGTAACACATGATCTAACTTCAAATCAATGGGAAGTAGAAGATTTACCTTCAAATCCATGCGAAACAAATGGTTCAGCTTCAAATATTTGTGATATTCATGATTTAGCTTCAGCTGCATGCGAAACAAACGAGTTAGCTTCAAATCCAAGCGAAACACATGATTGAGCTTCAAATCAATGCGAAATAGAAGGCCTAGCATCAAATCCATGCGACACAAATTATTTAGCTTCGTATACTTGCGATATAAGTGATATAGCTTCAAATGCAGGTGAAACAAACGAGTGATCTTCAAATCCAAGCGTAACACATGATTTAACTTCAAATCAATGGGAAGTAGAAGATTTACCTTCAAATCCATGCGAAACAAATGGTTTAGCTTCAAATACTTGTGATATACATGATTTAGCTTCAGCTGCATGCGAAACAAACGACTTAGCTTCAAATCCAAGCGAAACACATGATTGAGCTTCAAATCAATGCGAAATAGAAGGCTTAGCATCAAATCCATGCGACACAAATTATTTAGCTTCGTATACTTGAGATATAAGTGATAAAGCTTCAAATGCATGTGAAACAAACGAGTGAGCATTAAATCCAAGCGTAACACATGATTTAACTTCAAATCAATGGGAAGTAGAAGATTTACCTTCAAATCCATGCGAAACAAATGGTTTAGCTTCAAATACTTGTGATATACATGATTTAGCTTCAGCTGCATGCGATACAAACGAGTTAGCTTCAAATACAAGCGAAACACATGATTTAGCTTCAAATCAATGCGAAGTAGTAGGCTTAGCATCAAATCCATGCAACACAAATTATTTAGCTTCTTATACTTGCGATATAAGTGATAAAGTTTCAAATGCAGGTGGAACAAACGAGAGATCTTCAAATCCAACCGTAATACTTGATTTAACTTCAAATCAATGGGAAGCAGAAGATTTACCTTCAAATCCATGCGAAAGAAATGGTTTAGCTTCAAATACTTGTGATATACATGATTTAGCTTCAACTGCATGCGAAACAAACGAGTTAGCATCAAATCCAAGCGAAGCACGTGATTTAGCTTCAAATCAATGCGAAGTAGAAGTCGTAGCATCAAATCCATGCAACACAAATTATTTAGCTTCTTATACTTGCGATATAAGTGATAAAGCTTCAAATGCAGGCGAAACAAACGAGTGAGCTTTAAATCCAAGCGTAACACATGATTTAACTTCAAATCAATGCGAAGTAGAAGATTTACCTTCAAATCCATGCGAAACAAATGGCTTAGCTTCAAATACTTGTGATATACATGATTTAGCTTCAACTGCATGCGAAACAAACGAGTTAGCTTCAAATCTAAGCGAAGCACATGATTTAGCTTCAAATCAATGCGAAGTAGAAGACTTAGCATCAAATCCATGCAACACAAATTATTTAGCTTCTTATACTTGCGATATAAGTGATAAAGCTTCAAATGCAGGTGAAACAAACGAGTGAGCTTTAAATCCAAGCGTAACACATGATTTAACTTCAAATCAATGCGAAGTAGAAGATTTACCTTCAAATCCATGCGAAACAAATGGTTTAGCTTCAAATACTTGTGATATACATGACTTAGCTTCAACTGCATGAGAAACAAACGAGTTAGCTTCAAATCCAAGCGAAACACATGATTTAGCTTCAAATCAATGCGAAATAGAAGGCTTAGCATCAAATCCATGCGACACAAATTATTTAGCTTCGTATACTTGCGATATAAGTGATATAGCTTCAAATGCAGGTGAAACAAACGAGTGATCTTCAAATCCAAGCGTAACACATGATTTAACTTCAAATCAATGGGAAGTAGAAGATTTATCTTCAAATCCATGCGAAACAAATGGCTTAGCTTCAAATACTTGTGATATACATGATATAGCTTCAACTGCATGCGAAACAAACGAGTTAGCTTCAAATCCAAGCGAGACACATGATTTAGCTTCAAATCAATGCGAAGTAGAAGGCTTAGCATCAAATCCATGCAACACAAATTATTTAGCTTCTTATACTTGCGATATAAGTGATAAAGCATCAAGTGCAGGCGAAACAAACGAGTGAGCTTTAAATCCAAGCGTAACACACGATTTAACTTCAAATCAATGCGAAGTAGATGATTAACCTTCAAATCCATGCGAAACAAATGGTTTAGCTTCAAGTATTTGTGATATACATGATTTAGCTGCAACTGCATGCGAAACAAACGAGTTAGCTTCAAATCCAAGCGAAACACATGATTTAGCTTCAAATCAATGCGAAGTAGAAGGCTTAGCATCAAATCCATGCGACACAAATTATTTAGCTTCTTATACTTGCGATATAAGTGATAAAGCTTCAAATGCAGGTGAAACAAACGAGTGATCTTCAAATCCAAGCGTAACACATGATTTAATTTCAAATCAATGGGAAGTAGAAGATTTACCTTCAAATCCATGCGAAACAAACGGTTTAGCTTCAAATACTTGTGATATACATGATTTAGCTTCAGCTGCATGCGAAACAATCGAGTTAGCTTCAAATCCAAGCGAAATACATGATTTAGCTTCAAATCAATGCGAAGTAGAGGGCTTAGCATCAAATCCATGCGACACAAATTATTTAGCTTCGTATACTTGCGATATAAGTGATAAAGCTTCAAATGCAGGCGAAACAAACGAGTGTGCTTTAAATCCAAGCGTAACAAATGATTTAACTTCAAATCAATGCGAAGTAGAAGATTTACCTTCAAATCCATGCGAAACAAATGGCATAGCTTCAAATACTTGTGATATACATGATTTAGCTTCAACTGCATGAGAAACAAACGAGTTAGCTTCAAATCCAAGCGAAACACATGATTTAGCTTCAAATCAATGCGAAATAGAAGGCTTAGCATCAAATCCATGCGACACAAATTATTTAGCTTCGTATACTTGCGATATAAGTGATATAGCTTCAAATGCAGGTGAAACAAACGAGTGATCTTCAAATCCAAGCGTAACACATGATTTAATTTCAAATCAATGGGAAGTAGAAGATTTACCTTCAAATCCATGCGAAACAAACGGTTTAGCTTCAAATACTTGTGATATACATGATTTAGCTTCAGCTGCATGCGAAACAATCGAGTTAGCTTCAAATCCAAGCGAAATACATGATTTAGCTTCAAATCAATGCGAAGTAGAAGGCTTAGCATCAAATCCATGCGACACAAATTATTTAGCTTCGTATACTTGCGATATAAGTGATAAAGCTTCAAATGCAGGCGAAACAAACGAGTGAGCTTTAAATCCAAGCGTAACAAATGATTTAACTTCAAATCAATGCGAAGTAGAAGATTTACCTTCAAATCCATGCGAAACAAATGGCTTAGCTTCAAATACTTGTGATATACATGATTTAGCTTCAACTGCATGCGAAACAAACGAGTTAGCTTCAAATCTAAGCGAAGCACATGATTTAGCTTCAAATCAATGCGAAGTAGAAGACTTAGCATCAAATCCATGCAACACAGATTATTTAGCTTCTTATACTTGCGATATAAGTGATAAAGCTTCAAATGCAGGTGAAACAAACGATTGAGCTTTAAATCCAAGCGTAACACATGATTTAACTTCAAATCAATGCGAAGTAGAAGATTTACCTTCAAATCCATGCGAAACAAATGGTTTAGCTTCAAATACTTGTGATATACATGATTTAGCTTCAACTGCATGAGAAACAAACGAGTTAGCTTCAAATCCAAGCGAAACACATGATTTAGCTTCAAATCAATGCGAAATAGAAGGTTTAGCATCAAATCCATGCGACACAAATTATTTAGCTTCGTATACTTGCGATATAAGTGATATAGCTTCAAATGCAGGTGAAACAAACGAGTGATCTTCAAATCCAAGCGTAACACATGATTTAACTTCAAATCAATGCGCAGTAGAAGATTTAGGTTCAAATCCATGCGAAACAAATGGTTTAGCTTCAAATACTTGTGATATACATGATTTAGTTTCAACTGCATGCGAAACAAACGAGTTAGCTTCAAATCCAAGCGAAACACATGATTTAGCTTCAAATCAATGCGAAATAGAAGGCTTAGCATCAAATCCATGCGACACAAATTATTTAGCTTCGTATACTTGCAATATAAGTCACATAGCTACAAATGCAGGTGAAACAAACGAGTGATCTTCAAATCCAAGCGTAACACATGATTTAACTTCAAATCAATGGGAAGTAGAAGATTTACCTTCAAATCCATGCGAAACAAATGGTTCAGCTTCAAATATTTGTGATATACATGATTTAGCTTCAGCTGCATGCGAAACAAACGAGTTATCTTCAAATTCAAGCGAAACACATGATTTAGCTTCAAATCAATGCGAAATAGAAGGCTTAGCATCAAATCCATGCGACACAAATTATTTAGCTTCTTATACTTGCGATATAAGTGATAAAGCTTCAAATGCAGGTGAAACAAACGAGTGATCTTCAAATCCAAGCGTAACACATGATTTAATTTCAAATCAATGGGAAGTAGAAGATTTACCTTCAAATCCATGCGAAACAAACGGTTTAGCTTCAAATACTTGTGATATACATGATTTAGCTTCAGCTGCATGCGAAACAATCGAGTTAGCTTCAAATCCAAGCGAAATACATGATTTAGCTTCAAATCAATGCGAAGTAGAGGGCTTAGCATCAAATCCATGCGACACAAATTATTTAGCTTCGTATACTTGCGATATAAGTGATAAAGCTTCAAATGCAGGCGAAACAAACGAGTGAGCTTTAAATCCAAGCGTAACAAATGATTTAACTTCAAATCAATGCGAAGTAGAAGATTTACCTTCAAATCCATGCGAAGTAGAAGATTTACCTTCAAATCCATGCGAAACAAATGGCATAGCTTCAAATACTTGTGATATACATGATTTAGCTTCAACTGCATGCGAAACAAACGAGTTAGCTTCAAATCTAAGCGAAGCACATGATTTAGCTTCAAATCAATGCGAAGTAGAAGACTTAGCATCAAATCCATGCAAAACAGATTATTTAGCTTCTTATACTTGCGATATAAGTGATAAAGCTTCAAATGCAGGTGAAACAAACGATTGAGCTTTAAATCCAAGCGTAACACATGATTTAACTTCAAATCAATGCGAAGTAGAAGATTTACCTTCAAATCCATGCGAAACAAATGGTTTAGCTTCAAATACTTGTGATATACATGATTTAGCTGCAACTGCATGCGAAACAAACGAGTTAGCTTCAAATCCAAGCGAAACACATGATTTAGCTTCAAATCAATGCGAAGTAGAAGGCTTAGCATCAAATCCATGCGACACAAATTATTTAGCTTCTTATACTTGCGATATAAGTGATAAAGCTTCAAATGCAGGTGAAACAAACGAGTGATCTTCAAATCCAAGCGTAACACATGATTTAATTTCAAATCAATGGGAAGTAGAAGATTTACCTTCAAATCCATGCGAAACAAACGGTTTAGCTTCAAATACTTGTGATATACATGATTTAGCTTCAGCTGCATGCGAAACAATCGAGTTAGCTTCAAATCCAAGCGAAATACATGATTTAGCTTCAAATCAATGCGAAGTAGAGGGCTTAGCATCAAATCAATGCGACACAAATTATTTAGCTTCGTATACTTGCGATATAAGTGATAAAGCTTCAAATGCAGGCGAAACAAACGAGTGAGCTTTAAATCCAAGCGTAACAAATGATTTAACTTCAAATCAATGCGAAGTAGAAGATTTACCTTCAAATCCATGCGAAACAAATGGCATAGCTTCAAATACTTGTGATATACATGATTTAGCTTCAACTGCATGCGAAACAAACGAGTTAGCTTCAAATCTAAGCGAAGCACATGATTTAGCTTCAAATCAATGCGAAGTAGAAGACTTAGCATCAAATCCATGCAACACAGATTATTTAGCTTCTTATACTTGCGATATAAGTGATAAAGCTTCAAATGCAGGTGAAACAAACGATTGAGCTTTAAATCCAAGCGTAACACATGATTTAACTTCAAATCAATGCGAAGTAGAAGATTTACCTTCAAATCCATGCGAAACAAATGGTTTAGCTTCAAATACTTGTGATATACATGATTTAGCTGCAACTGCATGCGAAACAAACGAGTTAGCTTCAAATCCAAGCGAAACACATGATTTAGCTTCAAATCAATGCGAAGTAGAAGGCTTAGCATCAAATCCATGCGACACAAATTATTTAGCTTCTTATACTTGCGATATAAGTGATAAAGCTTCAAATGCAGGTGAAACAAACGAGTGATCTTCAAATCCAAGCGTAACACATGATTTAATTTCAAATCAATGGGAAGTAGAAGATTTACCTTCAAATCCATGCGAAACAAACGGTTTAGCTTCAAATACTTGTGATATACATGATTTAGCTTCAGCTGCATGCGAAACAATCGAGTTAGCTTCAAATCCAAGCGAAATACATGATTTAGCTTCAAATCAATGCGAAGTAGAGGGCTTAGCATCAAATCAATGCGACACAAATTATTTAGCTTCGTATACTTGCGATATAAGTGATAAAGCTTCAAATGCAGGCGAAACAAACGAGTGAGCTTTAAATCCAAGCGTAACAAATGATTTAACTTCAAATCAATGCGAAGTAGAAGATTTACCTTCAAATCCATGCGAAACAAATGGCATAGCTTCAAATACTTGTGATATACATGATTTAGCTTCAACTGCATGCGAAACAAACGAGTTAGCTTCAAATCTAAGCGAAGCACATGATTTAGCTTCAAATCAATGCGAAGTAGAAGACTTAGCATCAAATCCATGCAACACAGATTATTTAGCTTCTTATACTTGCGATAAAAGTGATAAAGCTTCAAATGCAGGTGAAACAAACGATTGAGCTTTAAATCCAAGCGTAACACATGATTTAACTTCAAATCAATGCGAAGTAGAAGATTTACCTTCAAATCCATGCGAAACAAATGGTTTAGCTTCAAATACTTGTGATATACATGATTTAGCTGCAACTGCATGCGAAACAAACGAGTTAGCTTCAAATCCAAGCGAAACACATGATTTAGCTTCAAATCAATGCGAAGTAGAAGGCTTAGCATCAAATCCATGCGACACAAATTATTTAGCTTCTTATACTTGCGATATAAGTGATAAAGCTTCAAATGCAGGTGAAACAAACGAGTGATCTTCAAATCCAAGCGTAACACATGATTTAATTTCAAATCAATGGGAAGTAGAAGATTTACCTTCAAATCCATGCGAAACAAACGGTTTAGCTTCAAATACTTGTGATATACATGATTTAGCTTCAGCTGCATGCGAAACAATCGAGTTAGCTTCAAATCCAAGCGAAATACATGATTTAGCTTCAAATCAATGCGAAGTAGAGGGCTTAGCATCAAATCCATGCGACACAAATTATTTAGCTTCGTATATTGCGATATAAGTGATAAAGCTTCAAATGCAGGCGAAACAAACGAGTGAGCTTTAAATCCAAGCGTAACAAATGATTTAACTTCAAATCAATGCGAAGTAGAAGATTTACCTTCAAATCCATGCGAAACAAATGGCATAGCTTCAAATACTTGTGATATACATGATTTAGCTTCAACTGCATGCGAAACAAACGAGTTAGCTTCAAATCTAAGCGAAGCACATGATTTAGCTTCAAATCAATGCGAAGTAGAAGACTTAGCATCAAATCCATGCAACACAGATTATTTAGCTTCTTATACTTGCGATATAAGTGATAAAGCTTCAAATGCAGGTGAAACAAACGATTGAGCTTTAAATCCAAGCGTAACACATGATTTAACTTCAAATCAATGCGAAGTAGAAGATTTACCTTCAAATCCATGCGAAACAAATGGTTTAGCTTCAAATACTTGTGATATACATGATTTAGCTGCAACTGCATGCGAAACAAACGAGTTAGCTTCAAATCCAAGCGAAACACATGATTTAGCTTCAAATCAATGCGAAGTAGAAGGCTTAGCATCAAATCCATGCGACACAAATTATTTAGCTTCTTATACTTGCGATATAAGTGATAAAGCTTCAAATGCAGGTGAAACAAACGAGTGATCTTCAAATCCAAGCGTAACACATGATTTAATTTCAAATCAATGGGAAGTAGAAGATTTACCTTCAAATCCATGCGAAACAAACGGTTTAGCTTCAAATACTTGTGATATACATGATTTAGCTTCAGCTGCATGCGAAACAATCGAGTTAGCTTCAAATCCAAGCGAAATACATGATTTAGCTTCAAATCAATGCGAAGTAGAGGGCTTAGCATCAAATCAATGCGACACAAATTATTTAGCTTCGTATACTTGCGATATAAGTGATAAAGCTTCAAATGCAGGCGAAACAAACGAGTGAGCTTTAAATCCAAGCGTAACAAATGATTTAACTTCAAATCAATGCGAAGTAGAAGATTTACCTTCAAATCCATGCGAAACAAATGGCATAGCTTCAAATACTTGTGATATACATGATTTAGCTTCAACTGCATGCGAAACAAACGAGTTAGCTTCAAATCTAAGCGAAGCACATGATTTAGCTTCAAATCAATGCGAAGTAGAAGACTTAGCATCAAATCCATGCAACACAGATTATTTAGCTTCTTATACTTGCGATATAAGTGATAAAGCTTCAAATGCAGGTGAAACAAACGATTGAGCTTTAAATCCAAGCGTAACACATGATTTAACTTCAAATCAATGCGAAGTAGAAGATTTACCTTCAAATCCATGCGAAACAAATGGTTTAGCTTCAAATACTTGTGATATACATGATTTAGCTGCAACTGCATGCGAAACAAACGAGTTAGCTTCAAATCCAAGCGAAACACATGATTTAGCTTCAAATCAATGCGAAGTAGAAGGCTTAGCATCAAATCCATGCGACACAAATTATTTAGCTTCTTATACTTGCGATATAAGTGATAAAGCTTCAAATGCAGGTGAAACAAACGAGTGATCTTCAAATCCAAGCGTAACACATGATTTAATTTCAAATCAATGGGAAGTAGAAGATTTACCTTCAAATCCATGCGAAACAAACGGTTTAGCTTCAAATACTTGTGATATACATGATTTAGCTTCAGCTGCATGCGAAACAATCGAGTTAGCTTCAAATCCAAGCGAAATACATGATTTAGCTTCAAATCAATGCGAAGTAGAGGGCTTAGCATCAAATCCATGCGACACAAATTATTTAGCTTCGTATACTTGCGATATAAGTGATAAAGCTTCAAATGCAGGCGAAACAAACGAGTGAGCTTTAAATCCAAGCGTAACAAATGATTTAACTTCAAATCAATGCGAAGTAGAAGATTTACCTTCAAATCCATGCGAAACAAATGGCATAGCTTCAAATACTTGTGATATACATGATTTAGCTTCAACTGCATGCGAAACAAACGAGTTAGCTTCAAATCTAAGCGAAGCACATGATTTAGCTTCAAATCAATGCGAAGTAGAAGACTTAGCATCAAATCCATGCAACACAGATTATTTAGCTTCTTATACTTGCGATATAAGTGATAAAGCTTCAAATGCAGGTGAAACAAACGATTGAGCTTTAAATCCAAGCGTAACACATGATTTAACTTCAAATCAATGCGAAGTAGAAGATTTACCTTCAAATCCATGCGAAACAAATGGTTTAGCTTCAAATACTTGTGATATACATGATTTAGCTTCAACTGCATGAGAAACAAACGAGTTAGCTTCAAATCCAAGCGAAACACATGATTTAGCTTCAAATCAATGCGAAATAGAAGGCTTAGCATCAAATCCATGCGACACAAATTATTTAGCTTCGTATACTTGCGATATAAGTGATATAGCTTCAAATGCAGGTGAAACAAACGAGTGATCTTCAAATCCAAGCGTAACACATGATTTAATTTCAAATCAATGGGAAGTAGAAGATTTACCTTCAAATCCATGCGAAACAAACGGTTTAGCTTCAAATACTTGTGATATACATGATTTAGCTTCAGCTGCATGCGAAACAATCGAGTTAAGCTTCAAATCCAAGCGAAATACATGATTTAGCTTCAAATCAATGCGAAGTAGAAGGCTTAGCATCAAATCCATGCGACACAAATTATTTAGCTTCGTATACTTGCGATATTAGTGATAAAGCTTCAAATGCAGGCGAAACAAACGAGTGAGCTTTAAATCCAAGCGTAACAAATGATTTAACTTCAAATCAATGCGAAGTAGAAGATTTACCTTCAAATCCATGCGAAACAAATGGCTTAGCTTCAAATACTTGTGATATACATGATTTAGCTTCAACTGCATGCGAAACAAACGAGTTAGCTTCAAATCTAAGCGAAGCACATGATTTAGCTTCAAATCAATGCGAAGTAGAAGACTTAGCATCAAATCCATGCAACACAGATTATTTAGCTTCTTATACTTGCGATATAAGTGATAAAGCTTCAAATGCAGGTGAAACAAACGATTGAGCTTTAAATCCAAGCGTAACACATGATTTAACTTCAAATCAATGCGAAGTAGAAGATTTACCTTCAAATCCATGCGAAACAAATGGTTTAGCTTCAAATACTTGTGATATACATGATTTAGCTTCAACTGCATGAGAAACAAACGAGTTAGCTTCAAATCCAAGCGAAACACATGATTTAGCTTCAAATCAATGCGAAATAGAAGGCTTAGCATCAAATCCATGCGACACAAATTATTTAGCTTCGTATACTTGCGATATAAGTGATATAGCTTCAATGCAGGTGAAACAAACGAGTGATCTTCAAATCCAAGCGTAACACATGATTTAATTTCAAATCAATGGGAAGTAGAAGATTTACCTTCAAATCCATGCGAAACAAACGGTTTAGCTTCAAATACTTGTGATATACATGATTTAGCTTCAGCTGCATGCGAAACAATCGAGTTAAGCTTCAAATCCAAGCGAAATACATGATTTAGCTTCAAATCAATGCGAAGTAGAAGGCTTAGCATCAAATCCATGCGACACAAATTATTTAGCTTCGTATACTTGCGATATAAGTGATAAAGCTTCAAATGCAGGCGAAACAAACGAGTGAGCTTTAAATCCAAGCGTAACAAATGATTTAACTTCAAATCAATGCGAAGTAGAAGATTTACCTTCAAATCCATGCGAAACAAATGGCTTAGCTTCAAATACTTGTGATATACATGATTTAGCTTCAACTGCATGCGAAACAAACGAGTTAGCTTCAAATCTAAGCGAAGCACATGATTTAGCTTCAAATCAATGCGAAGTAGAAGACTTAGCATCAAATCCATGCAACACAGATTATTTAGCTTCTTATACTTGCGATATAAGTGATAAAGCTTCAAATGCAGGTGAAACAAACGATTGAGCTTTAAATCCAAGCGTAACACATGATTTAACTTCAAATCAATGCGAAGTAGAAGATTTACCTTCAAATCCATGCGAAACAAATGGTTTAGCTTCAAATACTTGTGATATACATGATTTAGCTTCAACTGCATGAGAAACAAACGAGTTAGCTTCAAATCCAAGCGAAACACATGATTTAGCTTCAAATCAATGCGAAATAGAAGGCTTAGCATCAAATCCATGCGACACAAATTATTTAGCTTCGTATACTTGCGATATAAGTGATATAGCTTCAAATGCAGGTGAAACAAACGAGTGATCTTCAAATCCAAGCGTAACACATGATTTAACTTCAAATCAATGCGCAGTAGAAGATTTAGGTTCAAATCCATGCGAAACAAATGGTTTAGCTTCAAATACTTGTGATATACATGATTTAGTTTCAACTGCATGCGAAACAAACGAGTTAGCTTCAAATCCAAGCGAAACACATGATTTAGCTTCAAATCAATGCGAAATAGAAGGCTTAGCATCAAATCCATGCGACACAAATTATTTAGCTTCGTATACTTGCAATATAAGTCACATAGATACAAATTCAGGTGAAACAAACGAGTGATCTTCAAATCCAAGCGTAACACATGATTTAACTTCAAATCAATGAGAAGTAGAAGATTTACCTTCAGATCCATGCGAAACAAATGGTTCAGCTTCAAATATTTGTGATATACATGATTTAGCTTCAGCTGCATGCGAAACAAACGAGTTAGCTTCAAATCCAAGCGAAACACATGATTGAGCTTCAAATCAATGCGAAATAGAAGGCTTAGCATCAAATCCATGCGACACAAATTATTTAGCTTCGTATACTTGCGATATAAGTGATATAGCTTCAAATGCAGGTGAAACAAACGAGTGATCTTCAAATCCAAGCGTAACACATGATTTAACTTCAAATCAATGGGAAGTAGAAGATTTACCTTCAAATCCATGCGAAACAAATGGTTTAGCTTCAAATACTTGTGATATACATGATTTAGCTTCAGCTGCATGCGAAACAAACGACTTAGCTTCAAATCCAAGCGAAACACATGATTGAGCTTCAAATCAATGCGAAATAGAAGGCTTAGCATCAAATCCATGCGACACAAATTATTTAGCTTCGTATACTTGAGATATAAGTGATAAAGCTTCAAATGCATGTGAAACAAACGAGTGAGCATTAAATCCAAGAGTAACACATGATTTAACTTCAAATCAATGGGAAGTAGAAGATTTACCTTCAAATCCATGCGAAACAACTGGTTTAGCTTCAAATACTTGTGATATACATGATTTAGCTTCAGCTGCATGCGATACAAACGAGTTAGCTTCTAATACAAGCGAAACACATGATTTAGCTTCAAATCAATGCGAAATAGAAGGCTTAGCATCAAATCCATGCGACACAAATTATTTAGCTTCGTATACTTGCAATATAAGTCACATAGCTACAAATGCAGGTGAAACAAACGAGTGATCTTCAAATCCAAGCGTAACACATGATTTAACTTCAAATCAATGCGAAGTAGAAGATTTACCTTCAAATCCATGCGAAACAAATGGTTTAGCTTCAAATACTTGTGATATACATGATTTAGCTTCAACTGCATGAGAAACAAACGAGTTAGCTTCAAATCCAAGCGAAACACATGATTTAGCCTCAAATCAATGCGAAGTAGAAGGCTTAGCATCAAATCCATGCAACACAAATTATTTAGCTTCTTATACTTGCGATATAAGTGATAAAGTTTCAAATGCAGGTGGAACAAACGAGAGATCTTCAAATCCAACCGTAATACTTGATTTAACTTCAAATCAATGGGAAGCAGAAGATTTACCTTCAAATCCATGCGAAAGAAATGGTTTAGCTTCAAATACTTGTGATATACATGATTTAGCTTCAACTGCATGCGAAACAAACGAGTTAGCATCAAATCCAAGCGAAGCACGTGATTTAGCTTCAAATCAATGCGAAATAGAAGGCTTAGCATCAAATCCATGCGACACAAATTATTTAGCTTCGTATACTTGCGATATAAGTGATATAGCTTCAAATGCAGGTGAAACAAACGAGTGATCTTCAAATCCAAGCGTAACACATGATTTAATTTCAAATCAATGGGAAGTAGAAGATTTACCTTCAAATCCATGCGAAACAAACGGTTTAGCTTCAAATACTTGTGATATACATGATTTAGCTTCAGCTGCATGCGAAACAATCGAGTTAGCTTCAATTCCAAGCGAAATACATGATTTAGCTTCAAATCAATGCGAAGTAGAAGGCTTAGCATCAAATCCATGCGACACAAATTATTTAGCTTCGTATACTTGCGATATAAGTGATAAAGCTTCAAATGCAGGCGAAACAAACGAGTGAGCTTTAAATCCAAGCGTAACAAATGATTTAACTTCAAATCAATGCGAAGTAGAAGATTTACCTTCAAATCCATGCGAAACAAATGGCTTAGCTTCAAATACTTGTGATATACATGATTTAGCTTCAACTGCATGCGAAACAAACGAGTTAGCTTCAAATCTAAGCGAAGCACATGATTTAGCTTCAAATCAATGCGAAGTAGAAGACTTAGCATCAAATCCATGCAACACAGATTATTTAGCTTCTTATACTTGCGATATAAGTGATAAAGCTTCAAATGCAGGTGAAACAAACGATTGAGCTTTAAATCCAAGCGTAACACATGATTTAACTTCAAATCAATGCGAAGTAGAAGATTTACCTTCAAATCCATGCGAAACAAATGGTTTAGCTTCAAATACTTGTGATATACATGATTTAGCTTCAACTGCATGAGAAACAAACGAGTTAGCTTCAAATCCAAGCGAAACACATGATTTAGCTTCAAATCATTGCGAAATAGAAGGCTTAGCATCAAATCCATGCGACACAAATTATTTAGCTTCGTATACTTGCGATATAAGTGATATAGCTTCAAATGCAGGTGAAACAAACGAGTGATCTTCAAATCCAAGCGTAACACATGATTTAACTTCAAATCAATGCGCAGTAGAAGATTTAGGTTCAAATCCATGCGAAACAAATGGTTTAGCTTCAAATACTTGTGATATACATGATTTAGTTTCAACTGCATGCGAAACAAACGAGTTAGCTTCAAATCCAAGCGAAACACATGATTTAGCTTCAAATCAATGCGAAATAGAAGGCTTAGCATCAAATCCATGCGACACAAATTATTTAGCTTCGTATACTTGCAATATAAGTCACATAGCTACAAATGCAGGTGAAACAAACGAGTGATCTTCAAATCCAAGCGAAACACATGATTTAGCTTCAAATCAATGCGAAATAGAAGGCTTAGCATCAAATCCATGCGACACAAATTATTTAGCTTCGTATACTTGCAATATAAGTCACATAGCTACAAATGCAGGTGAAACAAACGAGTGATCTTCAAATCCAAGCGTAACACATGATTTAACTTCAAATCAATGGGAAGTAGAAGATTTACCTTCAGATCCATGCGAAACAAATGGTTCAGCTTCAAATATTTGTGATATACATGATTTAGCTTCAGCTGCATGCGAAACAAACGAGTTAGCTTCAAATCCAAGCGAAACACATGATTGAGCTTCAAATCAATGCGAAATAGAAGGCTTAGCATCAAATCCATGCGACACAAATTATTTAGCTTCGTATACTTGCGATATAAGTGATATAGCTTCAAATGCAGGTGAAACAAACGAGTGATCTTCAAATCCAAGCGTAACACATGATTTAACTTCAAATCAATGGGAAGTAGAAGATTTATCTTCAAATCCATGCGAAACAAATGGCTTAGCTTCAAATATTTGTGATATACATGATTTAGCTTCAACTGCATGCGAAACAAACGAGTTAGCTTCAAATCCAAGCGAGACACATGATTTAGCTTCAAATCAATGCGAAGTAGAAGGCTTAGCATCAAATCCATGCGACACAAATTATTTAGCTTCGTATACTTGCGATATAAGTGATAAAGCTTCAAATGCAGGCGAAACAAACGAGTGAGCTTTAAATCCAAGCGTAACAAATGATTTAACTTCAAATCAATGCGAAGTAGAAGATTTACCTTCAAATCCATGCGAAACAAATGGCTTAGCTTCAAATACTTGTGATATACATGATTTAGCTTCAACTGCATGCGAAACAAACGAGTTAGCTTCAAATCTAAGCGAAGCACATGATTTAGCTTCAAATAAATGCGAAGTAGAAGACTTAGCATCAAATCCATGCAACGCAGATTATTTAGCTTCTTATACTTGCGATATAAGTGATAAAGCTTCAAATGCAGGTGAAACAAACGATTGAGCTTTAAATCCAAGCGTAACAAATGATTTAACTTCAAATCAATGCGAAGTAGAAGATTTACCTTCAAATCCATGCGAAACAAATGGTTTAGCTTCAAATACTTGTGATATACATGATTTAGCTTCAACTGCATGAGAAACAAACGAGTTAGCTTCAAATCCAAGCGAAACACATGATTTAGCTTAAAATCAATGCGAAATAGAAGGCTTAGCATCAAATCCATGCGACACAAATTATTTAGCTTCGTATACTTGCGATATAAGTGATATAGCTTCAAATGCAGGTGAAACAAACGAGTGATCTTCAAATCCAAGCGTAACACATGATTTAATTTCAAATCAATGGGAAGTAGAAGATTTACCTTCAAATCCATGCGAAACAAACGGTTTAGCTTCAAATACTTGTGATATACATGATTTAGCTTCAGCTGCATGCGAAGCAATCGAGTTAGCTTCAAATCCAAGCGAAATACATGATTTAGCTTCAAATCAATGCGAAGTAGATGGCTTAGCATCAAATCCATGCGACACAAATTATTTAGCTTCGTATACTTGCGATATAAGTGATAAAGCTTCAAATGCAGGTGAAACAAACGAGTGATCTTCAAATCCAAGCGTAACACATGATTTAACTTCAAATCAATGGGAAGTAGAAGATTTATCTTCAAATCCATGCGAAACAAATGGCTTAGCTTCAAATACTTGTGATATACATGATTTAGCTTCAACTGCATGCGAAACAAACGAGTTACCTTCAAATCAAAGCGAGACACATAATTTAGCTTCAAATCAGTGCGAAGTAGAAGATTTACCTTCAAATCCATGCGAAACAAATGGTTTAGCTTCTAATACTTGTGATATACATGATTTAGCTGCAACTGCATGCGAAACAAACGAGTTAGCTTCAAATCCAAGCGAAACACATGATTTAGCTTCAAATCAATGCGAAGTAGAAGGCTTAGCATCAAATCCATGCGACACAAATTATTTAGCTTCTTATACTTGCGATATAAGTGATAAAGCTTCAAATGCAGGTGAAACAAACGAGTGATCTTCAAATCCAAGCGTAACACATGATTTAATTTCAAATCAATGGGAAGTAGAAGATTTATCTTCAAATCCATGCGAAACAAATGGTTTAGCTTCAAATTCTTGTGATATACACGATTTAGCATCAGCTGCATGCGAAACAAACGAGTTAGCTTCAAATCCAAGCGAAGCACATGATTTAGCTTCAAATCAATGCGAAGTAGAAGATTAACCTTCAAATCCATGCGAAACAAACGGTTTAGCTTCAAATACTTGTGATATACATGATTTAGCTTCAGCTGCATGCGAAACAATCGAGTTAGCTTCAAATCCAAGCGAAATACATGATTTAGCTTCAAATCAATGCGAAGTAGATGGCTTAGCATCAAATCCATGCGACACAAATTATTTAGCTTCGTATACTTGCAATATAAGTGATATAGCTTCAAATGCAGGTGAAACAAACGAGTGATCTTCAAATCCAAGCGTAACACATGATTTAACTTCAAATCAATGGGAAGTAGAAGATTTATCTTCAAATCCGTGCGAAACAAATGGCTTAGCTTCAAATACTTGTGATATACATGATTTAGCTTCAACTGCATGCGAAACAAACGAGTTAGCTTCAAATCCAAGCGAGACACATGATTTAGCTTCAAATCAATGCGAAGTAGAAGGCTTAGCATCAAATCCATGCAACACAAATTATTTAGCTTCTTATACTTGCGATATAAGTGATAAAGCATCAAGTGCAGGCGAAACAAACGAGTGAGCTTTAAATCCAAGCATAACACACGATTTAACTTCAAATCAATGCGAAGTAGATGATTAACCTTCAAATCCATGCGAAACAAATGGTTTAGCTTCAAGTATTTGTGATATACATGATTTAGCTGCAACTGCATGCGAAACAAACGAGATAGCTTCAAATCCAAGCGAAACACATGATTTAGCTTCAAATCAATGCGAAGTAGAAGGCTTAGCATCAAATCCATGCGACACAAATTATTTAGCTTCTTATACTTGCGATATAAGTGATAAAGCTTCAAATGCAGGTGAAACAAACGAGTGATCTTCAAATCCAAGCGTAACACATGATTTAATTTCAAATCAATGGGAAGTAGAAGATTTACCTTCAAATCCATGCGAAACAAACGGTTTAGCTTCAAATACTTGTGATATACATGATTTAGCTTCAGCTGCATGCGAAACAATCGAGTTAGCTTCAAATCCAAGCGAAATACATGATTTAGCTTCAAATCAATCCGAAGTAGAAGGCTTAGCATCAAATCCATGCGACACAAATTATTTAGCTTCGTATACTTGCGATATAAGTGATAAAGCTTCAAATGCAGGCGAAACAAACGAGTGAGCTTTAAATCCAAGCGTAACAAATGATTTAACTTCAAATCAATGCGAAGTAGAAGATTTACCTTCAAATCCATGCGAAACAAATGGCTTAGCTTCAAATACTTGTGATATACATGATTTAGCTTCAACTGCATGCGAAACAAACGAGTTAGCTTCAAATCTAAGGGAAGCACATGATTTAGCTTCAAATCAATGCGAAGTAGAAGACTTAGCATCAAATCCATGCAACACAGATTATTTAGCTTCTTATACTTGCGATATAAGTGATAAAGCTTCAAATGCAGGTGAAACAAACGATTGAGCTTTAAATCCAAGCGTAACACATGATTTAACTTCAAATCAATGCGAAATAGAAGATTTACCTTCAAATCCATGCGAAACAAATGGTTTAGCTTCAAATACTTGTGATATACATGATTTAGCTTCAACTGCATGAGAAACAAACGAGTTAGCTTCAAATCCAAGCGAAACACATGATTTAGCTTCAAATCAATGCGAAATAGAAGGCTTAGCATCAAATCCATGCGACACAAATTATTTAGCTTCTTATACTTGCGATATAAGTGATAAAGCTTCAAATGCAGGTGAAACAAACGAGTGATCATCAAATCCAAGCGTAACACATGATTTAATTTCAAATCAATGGGATGTAGAAGATTTACCTTCAAATCCATGCGAAACAAACGGTTTAGCTTCAAATACTTGTGATATTCATGATTTAGCTTCAGCTGCATGCGAAAGAATCGAGTTAGCTTCAAATCCAAGCGAAATACATGATTTAGCTTCAAATCAATGCGAAGTAGAAGACTTAGCATCAAATCCATGCAACACAGATTATTTAGCTTCTTATACTTGCGATATAAGTGATAAAGCTTCAAATGCAGGTGAAACAAACGATTGAGCTTTAAATCCAAGCGTAACACATGATTTAACTTCAAATCAATGCGAAATAGAAGATTTACCTTCAAATCCATGCGAAACAAATGGTTTAGCTTCAAATACTTGTGATATACATGATTTAGCTTCAACTGCATGAGAAACAAACGAGTTAGCTTCAAATCCAAGCGAAACACATGATTTAGCTTCAAATCAATGCGAAATAGAAGGCTTAGCATCAAATCCATGCGACACAAATTATTTAGCTTCTTATACTTGCGATATAAGTGATAAAGCTTCAAATGCAGGTGAAACAAACGAGTGATCATCAAATCCAAGCGTAACACATGATTTAATTTCAAATCAATGGGATGTAGAAGATTTACCTTCAAATCCATGCGAAACAAACGGTTTAGCTTCAAATACTTGTGATATTCATGATTTAGCTTCAGCTGCATGCGAAAGAATCGAGTTAGCTTCAAATCCAAGCGAAATACATGATTTAGCTTCAAATCAATGCGAAGTAGAAGGCTTAGTATCAAATCCATGCGACACAAATTATTTAGCTTCGTATACTTGCGATATAACTGATAAAGCTTCAAATGCAGGCGAAACAAACGAGTGAGCTTTAAATCCAAGCGTAACAAATGATTTAACTTCAAATCAATGCGAAGCAGAAGATTTACCTTCAAATCCATGCGAAACAAATGGCTTAGCTTCAAATACTTGTGATATACATGATTTAGCTTCAACTGCATGAGAAACAAACGAGTTAGCTTCAAATACAAGCGAAACACATGATTTAGCTTCAAATCAATGCGAAATAGAAGGCTTAGCATCAAATCCATGCGACACAATTTATTTAGCTTCGTATACTTGCGATATAAGTGATATAGCTTCAAATGCAGGTGAAACAAACGAGTGATCTTCAAATCCAAGCGTAACACATGATTTAACTTCAAATCAATGGGAAGTAGAAGATTTATCTTCAAATCCATGCGAAACAAATGGCTTAGCTTCAAATACTTGTGATATACATGATTTAGCTTCAACTGCATGCGAAACAAACGAGTTACCTTCAAATCAAAGCGAGACACATAATTTAGCTTCAAATCAGTGCGAAGTAGAAGATTTACCTTCAAATCCATGCGAAACAAATGGTTTAGCTTCTAATACTTGTGATATACATGATTTAGCTGCAACTGCATGCGAAACAAACGAGTTAGCTTCAAATCCAAGCGAAACACATGATTTAGCTTCAAATCAATGCGAAGTAGAAGGCTTAGCATCAAATCCATGCGACACAAATTATTTAGCTTCTTATACTTGCGATATAAGTGATAAAGCTTCAAATGCAGGTGAAACAAACGAGTGATCTTCAAATCCAAGCGTAACACATGATTTAATTTCAAATCAATGGGAAGTAGAAGATTTATCTTCAAATCCATGCGAAACAAATGGTTTAGCTTCAAATTCTTGTGATATACATGATTTAGCATCAGCTGCATGCGAAACAAACGAGTTAGCTTCAAATCCAAGCGAAGCACATGATTTAGCTTCAAATCAATGCGAAGTAGAAGATTAACCTTCAAATCCATGCGAAACAAACGGTTTAGCTTCAAATACTTGTGATATACATGATTTAGCTTCAGCTGCATGCGAAACAATCGAGTTAGCTTCAAATCCAAGCGAAATACATGATTTAGCTTCAAATCAATGCCAAGTAGATGGCTTAGCATCAAATCCATGCGACACAAATTATTTAGCTTCGTATACTTGCAATATAAGTGATATAGCTTCAAATGCAGGTGAAACAAACGAGTGATCTTCAAATCCAAGCGTAACACATGATTTAACTTCAAATCAATGGGAAGTAGAAGATTTATCTTCAAATCCGTGCGAAACAAATGGCTTAGCTTCAAATACTTGTGATATACATGATTTAGCTTCAACTGCATGCGAAACAAACGAGTTAGCTTCAAATCCAAGCGAGACACATGATTTAGCTTCAAATCAATGCGAAGTAGAAGGCTTAGCATCAAATCCATGCAACACAAATTATTTAGCTTCTTATACTTGCGATATAAGTGATAAAGCATCAAGTGCAGGCGAAACAAACGAGTGAGCTTTAAATCCAAGCATAGAACACGATTTAACTTCAAATCAATGCGAAGTAGATGATTAACCTTCAAATCCATGCGAAACAAATGGTTTAGCTTCAAGTATTTGTGATATACATGATTTAGCTGCAACTGCATGCGAAACAAACGAGATAGCTTCAAATCCAAGCGAAACACATGATTTAGCTTCAAATCAATGCGAAGTAGAAGGCTTAGCATCAAATCCATGCGACACAAATTATTTAGCTTCTTATACTTGCGATATAAGTGATAAAGCTTCAAATGCAGGTGAAACAAACGAGTGATCTTCAAATCCAAGCGTAACACATGATTTAATTTCAAATCAATGGGAAGTAGAAGATTTACCTTCAAATCCATGCGAAACAAACGGTTTAGCTTCAAATACTTGTGATATACATGATTTAGCTTCAGCTGCATGCGAAACAATCGAGTTAGCTTCAAATCCAAGCGAAATACATGATTTAGCTTCAAATCAATCCGAAGTAGAAGGCTTAGCATCAAATCCATGCGACACAAATTATTTAGCTTCGTATACTTGCGATATAAGTGATAAAGCTTCAAATGCAGGCGAAACAAACGAGTGAGCTTTAAATCCAAGCGTAACAAATGATTTAACTTCAAATCAATGCGAAGTAGAAGATTTACCTTCAAATCCATGCGAAACAAATGGCTTAGCTTCAAATACTTGTGATATACATGATTTAGCTTCAACTGCATGCGAAACAAACGAGTTAGCTTCAAATCTAAGGGAAGCACATGATTTAGCTTCAAATCAATGCGAAGTAGAAGACTTAGCATCAAATCCATGCAACACAGATTATTTAGCTTCTTATACTTGCGATATAAGTGATAAAGCTTCAAATGCAGGTGAAACAAACGATTGAGCTTTAAATCCAAGCGTAACACATGATTTAACTTCAAATCAATGCGAAATAGAAGATTTACCTTCAAATCCATGCGAAACAAATGGTTTAGCTTCAAATACTTGTGATATACATGATTTAGCTTCAACTGCATGAGAAACAAACGAGTTAGCTTCAAATCCAAGCGAAACACATGATTTAGCTTCAAATCAATGCGAAATAGAAGGCTTAGCATCAAATCCATGCGACACAAATTATTTAGCTTCTTATACTTGCGATATAAGTGATAAAGCTTCAAATGCAGGTGAAACAAACGAGTGATCATCAAATCCAAGCGTAACACATGATTTAATTTCAAATCAATGGGATGTAGAAGATTTACCTTCAAATCCATGCGAAACAAACGGTTTAGCTTCAAATACTTGTGATATTCATGATTTAGCTTCAGCTGCATGCGAAAGAATCGAGTTAGCTTCAAATCCAAGCGAAATACATGATTTAGCTTCAAATCAATGCGAAGTAGAAGGCTTAGCATCAAATCCATGCGACACAAATTATTTAGCTTCGTATACTTGCGATATAAGTGATAAAGCTTCAAATGCAGGCGAAACAAACGAGTGAGCTTTAAATCCAAGCGTAACAAATGATTTAACTTCAAATCAATGCGAAGTAGTAGATTTACCTTCAAATCCATGCGAAACAAATGGCTTAGCTTCAAATACTTGTGATATACATGATTTAGCTTCAACTGCATGCGAAACAAACGAGTTAGCTTCAAATCTAAGCGAAGAACATGATTTAGCTTCAAATCAATGCGAAGTAGAAGACTTAGCATCAAATCCATGCAACACAGATTATTTAGCTTCTTATACTTGCGATATAAGTGATAAAGCTTCAAATGCAGGTGAAACAAACGATTGAGCTTTAAATCCAAGCGTAACACATGATTTAACTTCAAATCAATGCGAAGTAGAAGATTTACCTTCAAATCCATGCGAAACAAATGGTTTAGCTTCAAATACTTGTGATATACATGATTTAGCTTCAACTGCATGAGAAACAAACGAGTGATCTTCAAATCCAAGCGTAACACATGATTTAATTTCAAATCAATGGGAAGTAGAAGATTTATCTTCAAATCCATGCGAAACAAATGGTTTAGCTTCAAATTCTTGTGATATACATGATTTAGCATCAGCTGCATGCGAAACAAACGAGTTAGCTTCAAATCCAAGCGAAGCACATGATTTAGCTTCAAATCAATGCGAAGTAGAAGATTAACCTTCAAATCCATGCGAAACAAACGGTTTAGCTTCAAATACTTGTGATATACATGATTTAGCTTCAGCTGCATGCGAAACAATCGTGTTAGCTTCAAATCCAAGCGAAATACATGATTTAGCTTCAAATCAATGCGAAGTAGAAGGCTTAGCATCAAATCCATGCGACACAAATTATTTAGCTTCGTATACTTGCGATATAAGTGATAAAGCTTCAAATGCAGGCGAAACAAACGAGTGAGCTTTAAATCCAAGCGTAACAAATGATTTAACTTCAAATCAATGCGAAGTAGAAGATTTACCTTCAAATCCATGCGAAACAAATGGCTTAGCTTCAAATACTTGTGATATACATGATTTAGCTTCAACTGCATGCGAAACAAACGAGTTAGCTTCAAATCTAAGCGAAGCACATGATTTAGCTTCAAATCAATGCGAAGTAGAAGACTTAGCATCAAATCCATGCAACACAGATTATTTAGCTTCTTATACTTGCGATATAAGTGATAAAGCTTCAAATGCAGGTGAAACAAACGATTGAGCTTTAAATCCAAGCGTAACACATGATTTAACTTCAAATCAATGCGAAGTAGAAGATTTACCTTCAAATCCATGCGAAACAAATGGTTTAGCTTCAAATACTTGTGATATACATGATTTAGCTTCAACTGCATGAGAAACAAACGAGTTAGCTTCAAATCCAAGCGAAACACATGATTTAGCTTCAAATCAATGCGAAATAGAAGGCTTAGCATCAAATCCATGCGACACAAATTATTTAGCTTCGTATACTTGCGATATAAGTGATATAGCTTCAAATGCAGGCGAAACAAACGAGTGAGCTTTAAATCCAAGCGTAACACTTGATTTAACTTCAAATCAATGCGAAGTAGAAGATTTACCTTCAAATCCATGCGAAACAAATGGTTTAGCTTCTAATACTTGTGATATACATGATTTAGCTGCAACTGCATGCGAAACAAACGAGTTAGCTTCAAATCCAAGCGAAACACATGATTTAGCTTCAAATCAATGCGAAGTAGAAGGCTTAGCATCAAATCCATGCGACACAAATTATTTAGCTTCTTATACTTGCGATATAAGTGATAAAGCTTCAAATGCATGTGAAACAAACGAGTGATCTTCAAATCCAAGCGTAACACATGATTTAATTTCAAATCAATGGGAAGTAGAAGATTTACCTTCAAATCCATGCGAAACAAATGGTTTAGCTTCAAATACTTGTGATATACATGATTTAGCTTCAGCTGCATGCGAAACAATCGAGTTAGCTTCAAATCCAAGCGAAATACATGATTTAGCTTCAAATCAATGCGAAGTAGAAGGCTTAGCATCAAATCCATGCGACACAAATTATTTAGCTTCGTATACTTGCGATATAAGTGATAAAGCTTCAAATGCAGGCGAAACAAACGAGTGAGCTTTAAATCCAAGCGCAACACATGATTTAACTTCAAATCAATGCGAAGTAGAAGATTTACCTTCAAATCCATGCGAAACAAATGGCTTAGCTTCAAATACTTGTGATATACATGATTTAGCTTCAACTGCATGCGAAACAAACGAGTTAGCTTCAAATCTAAGCGAAGCACATGATTTAGCTTCAAATCAATGCGAAGTAGAAGACTTAGCATCAAATCCATGCAACACAAATTATTTAGCTTCTTATACTTGCGATATAAGTGATAAAGCTTCAAATGCATGCGAAACAATCGAGTTAGCTTCAAATCCAAGCGAAATACATGATTTAGCTTCAAATCAATGCGAAGTAGAAGGCTTAGTATCAAATCCATGCGACACAAATTATTTAGCTTCGTATACTTGCGATATAACTGATAAAGCTTCAAATGCAGGCGAAACAAACGAGTGAGCTTTAAATCCAAGCGTAACAAATGATTTAACTTCAAATCAATGCGAAGCAGAAGATTTACCTTCAAATCCATGCGAAACAAATGGCTTAGCTTCAAATACTTGTGATATACATGATTTAGCTTCAACTGCATGAGAAACAAACGAGTTAGCTTCAAATCCAAGCGAAACACATGATTTAGCTTCAAATCAATGCGAAATAGAAGGCTTAGCATCAATTCCATGCGACACAAATTATTTAGCTTCGTATACTTCCGATATAAGTGATATAGCTTCAAATGCAGGTGAAACAAACGAGTGATCTTCAAATCCAAGCGTAACACATGATTTAACTTCAAATCAATGGGAAGTAGAAGATTTATCTTCAAATCCATGCGAAACAAATGGCTTAGCTTCAAATACTTGTGATATACATGATTTAGCTTCAACTGCATGCGAAACAAACGAGTTAGCTTCAAATCAAAGCGAGACACATAATTTAGCTTCAAATCAGTGCGAAGTAGAAGATTTACCTTCAAATCCATGCGAAACAAATGGTTTAGCTTCTAATACTTGTGATATACATGATTTAGCTGCAACTGCATGCGAAACAAACGAGTTAGCTTCAAATCCAAGCGAAACACATGATTTAGCTTCAAATCAATGCGAAGTAGAAGGCTTAGCATCAAATCCATGCGACACAAATTATTTAGCTTCGTATACTTCCGATATAAGTGATATAGCTTCAAATGCAGGTGAAACAAACGAGTGATCTTCAAATCCAAGCGTAACACATGATTTAATTTCAAATCAATGGGAAGTAGAAGATTTATCTTCAAATCCATGCGAAACAAATGGTTTAGCTTCAAATAGTTGTGATATACATGATTTAGCATCAGCTGCATGCGTAACAAACGAGTTAGCTTCAAATCCAAGCGAAGCACATGATTTAGCTTCAAATCAATGCGAAGTAGAAGATTAACCTTCAAATCCATGCGAAACAAATGGTTTAGCTTCAAATACTTGTGATATACATGATTTAGCTTCAACTGCATGCGAAACAAACGAGTCAGCTTCAAATCCAAGCGAAACACATGATTTAGCTTCAAATCAATGCGAAATAGAAGGCTTAGCATCAAATCCATGCGACACAAATTATTTAGCTTCGTATACTTGCGATATAAGTGATATAGCTTCAAATGCAGGTGAAACAAACGAGTGATCTTCAAATCCAAGCGTAACACATGATTTAACTTCAAATCAATGCGCAGTAGAAGATTTAGGTTCAAATCCATGCGAAACAAATGGTTTAGCTTCAAATACTTGTGATATACATGATTTAGTTTCAACTGCATGCGAAACAAACGAGTTAGCTTCAAATCAAAGCGAGACACATAATTTAGCTTCAAATCAGTGCGAAGTAGAAGATTTACCTTCAAATCCATGCGAAACAAATGGTTTAGCTTCTAATACTTGTGATATACATGATTTAGCTGCAACTGCATGCGAAACAAACGAGTTAGCTTCAAATCCAAGCGAAACACATGATTTAGCTTCAAATCAATGCGAAGTAGAAGGCTTAGCATCAAATCCATGCGACACAAATTATGTAGCTTCTTATACTTGCGATATAAGTGATAAAGCTTCATATGCAGGTGAAACAAACGAGTGATCTTCAAATCCAAGCGTAACACATGATTTAATTTCAAATCAATGGGAAGTAGAAGATTTATCTTCAAATCCATGCGAAACAAATGGTTTAGCTTCAAATACTTGTGATATACATGATTTAGCATCAGCTGCATGCGAAACAAACGAGTTAGCTTCAAATCCAAGCGAAGCACATGATTTAGCTTCAAATCAATGCGAAGTAGAAGATTAACCTTCAAATCCATGCGAAACAAATGGTTTAGCTTCAAATACTTGTGATATACATGATTTAGCTTCAACTGCATGCGAAACAAACGAGTCAGCTTCAAATCCAAGCGAAACACATGATTTAGCTTCAAATCAGTGCGAAGTAGAAGATTTACCTTCAAATCCATGCGAAACAAATGGTTTAGCTTCAAATACTTGTGATATACATGATTTAGCTGCAGCTGCATGTGAAACAAACGAGTTAGCTTCAAATCCAAGCGAAACACATGATTTAGCTTCAAATCAATGCGAAGTAGAAGGCTTAGCATCAAATCCATGCGACACAAATTATTTAGCTTCTTATACTTGCGATATAAGTGATAAAGCTTCAAATGCAGGTGAAACAAACGAGTGATCTTCAAATCCAAGCGTAACACATGATTTAATTTCAAATCAATGGGAAGTAGAAGATTTACCTTCAAATCCATGCGAAACAAATGCTTTAGCTTCAAATACTTGTGATATACATGATTTAGCTTCAGCTGCATGCGAAACAATCGAGTTAGCTTCAAATCCAAGCGAAATACATGATTTAGCTTCAAATCAATGCGAAGTAGAAGGCTTAGCATCAAATCCATGCGACACAAATTATTTAGCTTCGTATACTTGCAATATAAGTGATATAGCTTCAAATGCAGGTGAAACAAGCCAGTGATCTTCAAATCCAAACGTAAAACTTGATTTAACTTCAAATCAATGGGAAGTAGAAGATTTACCTTCAAATCCATGCGAAACAAATGGCTTAGCTTCAAATACTTGTGATATACATGATTTAGCTTCAACTGCATGCGAAACAAACGAGTTAGCTTCAAATCTAAGCGAAGCACATGATTTAGCTTCAAATCAATGCGAAGTAGAAGACTTAGCATCAAATCCATGCAACACAAATTATTTAGCTTCTTATACTCGCGATATAAGTGATAAAGCTTCAAATGCAGGTGAAACAAACGAGTGAGCTTTAAATCCAAGCGTAACACATGATTTAACTTCAAATCAATGCGAAGTAGAAGATTTACCTTCAAATCCATGCGAAAGAAATGGTTTAGCTTCAAATACTTGTGATATACATGACTTAGCTTCAACTGCATGAGAAACAAACGAGTTAGCTTCAAATCCAAGCGAAACACATGATTTAGCTTCAAATCAATGCGAAATAGAAGGCTTAGCATCAAATCCATGCGACACAAATTATTTAGCTTCGTATACTTGCGATATAAGTGATATAGCTTCAAATGCAGGTGAAACAAACGAGTGATCTTCAAATCCAAGCGTAACACATGATTTAACTTCAAATCAATGGGAAGTAGAAGATTTATCTTCAAATCCACGCGAAACAAATGGCTTAGCTTCAAATACTTGTGATATACATGATTTAGCTTCAACTGCATGCGAAACAAACGAGTTAGCTTCAAATCCAAGCGAGACACATGATTTAGCTTCAAATCAATGCGAAGTAGAAGGCTTAGCATCAAATCCATGCAACACAAATTATTTAGCTTCTTATACTTGCGATATAAGTGATAAAGCATCAAGTGCAGGCGAAACAAACGAGTGAGCTTTAAATCCAAGCGTAACACATGATTTAACTTCAAATCAATGCGAAGTAGAAGATTAACCTTCAAATCCATGCGAAACAAATGGTTTAGCTTCAAATACTTGTGATATACATGATTTAGCTGCAACTGCATGCGAAACAAACGAGTTAGCTTCAAATCCAAGCGAAACACATGATTTAGCTTCAAATCAATACGAAGTAGAAGGCTTAGCATCAAATCCATGCGACACAAATTATTTAGCTTCTTATACTTGCGATATAAGTGATAAAGCTTCAAATGCAGGTGAAACAAACGAGTGATCTTCAAATCCAAGCGTAACACATGATTTAATTTCAAATCAATGGGAAGTAGAAGATTTACCTTCAAATCCATGCGAAACAAACGGTTTAGCTTCAAATACTTGTGATATACATGATTTAGCTTCAGCTGCATGCGAAACAATCGAGTTAGCTTCAAATCCAAGCGAAATACATGATTTAGCTTCAAATCAATGCGAAGTAGAAGGCTTAGCATCAAATCCATGCGACACAAATTATTTAGCTTCGTATACTTGCGATATAAGTGATAAAGATTCAAATGCAGGCGAAACAAACGAGTGAGCTTTAAATCCAAGCGTGACACATGATTTAACTTCAAATCAATGCGAAGTAGAAGATTTACCTTCAAATCCATGCGAAACAAATGGCTTAGCTTCAAATACTTGTGATATACATGATTTAGCTTCAACTGCATGCGAAACAAACGAGTTAGCTTCAAATCTAAGCGAAGCACATGATTTAGCTTCAAATCAATGCGAAGTAGAAGACTTAGCATCAAATCCATGCAACACAAATTATTTAGCTTCTTAAACTTGCGATATTAGTGATAAAGCTTCAAATGCAGGTGAAACAAACGATTGAGCTTTAAATCCAAGCGTAACACATGATTTAACTTCAAATCAATGCGAAGTAGAAGATTTACCTTCAAATCCATGCGAAACAAATGGTTTAGCTTCAAATACTTGTGATATACATGATTTAGCTTCAACTGCATGAGAAACAAACGAGTTAGCTTCAAATCCAAGCGAAACACATGATTTAGCTTCAAATCAATGCGAAATAGAAGGCTTAGCATCAAATCCATGCGACACAAATTATTTAGCTTCGTATACTTGCGATATAAGTGATATAGCTTCAAATGCAGGTGAAACAAACGAGTGATCTACAAATCCAAGCGTAACACATGATTTAACTTCAAATCAATGGGAAGTAGAAGATTTATCTTCAAATCCATGCGAAACAAATGGCTTAGCTTCAAATACTTGTGATATACATGATTTAGCTTCAGCTGCATGCGAAACAAACGAGTTAGCTTCAAATCCAAGCGAAACACATGATTTAGCTTCAAATCATTCCGAAATAGAAGGCTTAGCATCAAATCCATGCGACACAAATTATTTAGCTTCGTATACTTGCAATATAAGTGATATAGCTTCAAATGCAGGTGAAACAAACGAGTGATCTTCAAATCCAAGCGTAACACTTGATTTAACTTCAAATCAATGGGAAGTAGAAGATTTACCTTCAAATCCATGCGAAACAAATGGTACAGCTTCAAATACTTGTGATACACATGATTTAGCTTCGGCTGCATGCGAAACAAACGAGTTAGCTTCAAATCCAAGCGAAACACATGATTTAGCTTCAAATCAATGCGAAATAGAAGTCGTAGCATCAAATCCATGCAACACAAATTATTTAGCTTCTTATACTTGCGATATAAGTGATAAAGCTTCAAATGCAGGCGAAACAAACGAGTGATCTTCAAATCCAAGCGTAACACGTGATTTAACTTCAAATCAATGCGAAGTAGAAGATTTACCTTCAAATCCATGCGATACAAATGGTTTAGCTTCTAATACTTGTGATATACATGATTTAGCTGCAACTGCATGCGAAACAAACGAGTTAGCTTCAAATCCAAGCGGAACACATGATTTAGCTTCAAATCAATGCGAAGTAGAAGGCTTAGCATCAAATCCATGCAACACAAATTATTTAGCTTCATATACTTGCGATATAAGTGATATAGCTTCAAATGCAGGCGAAACAAACGAGTGATCTTCAAATCCAAGCGTAACACGTGATTTAACTTCAAATCAATGCGAAGTAGAAGATTTACCTTCAAATCCATGCGAAACAAACGGTTTAGCTTCAAATACTTGTGATATACATGATTTAGCTTCAGCTGCATGCGAAACAATCGAGTTAGCTTCAAATCCAAGCGAAATACATGATTTAGCTTCAAATCAATGCGAAGTAGAAGGCTTAGCATCAAATCCATGCGACACAAATTATTTAGCTTCGTATACTTGCGATATAAGAGATAAAGATTCAAATGCAGGCGAAACAAACGAGTGAGCTTTAAATCCAAGCGTGACACATGATTTAACTTCAAATCAATGCGAAGTAGAAGATTTACATTCAAATCCATGCGAAACAAATGGCTTAGCTTCAAATACTTGTGATATACATGATTTAGCTTCAACTGCATGCGAAACAAACGAGTTAGCTTCAAATCTAAGCGAAGCACATGATTTAGCTTCAAATCAATGCGAAGTAGAAGACTTAGCATCAAATCCATGCAACACAAATTATTTAGCTTCTTAAACTTGCGATATTAGTGATAAAGCTTCAAATGCAGGTGAAACAAACGATTGAGCTTTAAATCCAAGCGTAACACATGATTTAACTTCAAATCAATGCGAAGTAGAAGATTTACCTTCAAATCCATGCGAAACAAATGGTTTAGCTTCAAATACTTGTGATATACATGATTTAGCTTCAACTGCATGAGAAACAAACGAGTTAGCTTCAAATCCAAGCGAAACACATGATTTAGCTTCAAATCAATGCGAAATAGAAGGCTTAGCATCAAATCCATGCGACACAAATTATTTAGCTTCGTATACTTGCGATATAAGTGATATAGCTTCAAATGCAGGTGAAACAAACGAGTGATCTTCAAATCCAAGCGTAACACATGATTTAACTTCAAGTCAATGGGAAGTAGAAGATTTATCTTCAAATCCATGCGAAACAAATGGCTTAGCTTCAAATACTTGTGATATACATGATTTAGCTTCAGCTGCATGCGAAACAAACGAGTTAGCTTCAAATCCAAG